>NC_045439.1:92979044-93051699 GCF_002776525.5 Piliocolobus tephrosceles | reverse complement strand
GAAGGAAGGAAGGAAGGAAGGAAGGAAGGAAGGAAGGAAGGAAGGAAAGAAGGAAGGAAGGAAGGAAGGAAGGGGAACCAAATGAAATTTCTCAATTCCTCTGAATCTTAAATTCCACAGCCCAGCAAAATGCTAAGACTTCTTAAGACTTGGGAGAAGAAGTTCTTTCAATTCCTCATGTTCCCCTCTGTGTCCAGGCTCCTGCAAAGTTGCCTACAGTCCCTGCATCTCACTGCATTGACCCAGAATTGAAACTCAGCACTTACTTTTGCTCCTTGAAGTTATCCTCTTTTACAAAGAATTAATGAACTCTGTTTCCCTGGATGTTATATATTCTTCCTGAGGGAGGAATGTTTCATTGCATAGGAACAGCAAACAACTTAAAGACCTCTAGGAGATATTTATGTTTTCCAAAGACTTCCTTGTGACAACCAACCCTTGGGAATTTCTCACTCTGTCTCTGCGTCCACATTCCTCCAGCTTCACCAACTCCTTTGTTCCAACCACACTCCCACTACCCTACCCACCTTCAAAATTCTCTCCCTTCCCAATACAGAGCAATCCCACTCTCCTTGGCTTCCATTCCGTAACTTATATGTGTAAACCAGTCACATGCTCCGTAGACCAAAGCTCTTTGCTTTAAGAGGATCCTCCACTTGCCATAGAGTAGCTATAGAAATAGAAACAGCCATTTGTCCTATTATATATGATTAAACCCATATGCTGACTTATGGTCAAAACAGTGAATGGTATTTGTCAAGTGGTTCTGTGGCCCTGTTCTTAAAGGAATTGCCTTTGTTATATTTGTCTTTGTTCCAAAGGTGTCCCTCAGCCTAATATAACTTGGTTGAAGAGAGGAGGATCTCTGAGTGGCAATGTTTCCTTGCTTTTCAATGGATCCCTATTGTTGCAGAATGTTTCCCTTGAAAATGAAGGAACCTACGTCTGCACAGCCACCAATGCTCTTGGAAAGGCAGTGGCAACATCTGTACTCCACTTGCTGGGTAAGTGTCAAATTCTTATTACTCCTTAAGTGCCTCCTATAATATGCACAAAGTAGGCCCCAGTTTTGTTGATTTTGGAGTTGAGGAGTGAACAAGATAGACATCAGATGGTTTTAACCGTTGCTACCACTGCCTGCTTAAAAACGAGCACTAAATTCTAACACCCTATTTTACCACCCCGTATCCCCAGCACCTAACACAGATGTTAGTGTTTTGTGTGTGTGTGTGATTTTTTTTTTAAATGGAGTCTCGCTCTGTCACCAGGCTAGAGTGCAGTGGCACAATCTCGGCTCACTGCAACCTCTGCCTCCTGGGTTCAAGTGATTCTCCTGCCTCAGCCTCCAGAGTAGCTGGGACTATAGGCGTGCACCACCACACCCAGCTAATTTTTGTATTTTTAGTAGAGATGGGATTTCACCATGTTGGCAAGGATGGTCTCAATATCTTGACCTTGTGATCTGCCTGCCTCGGCCTCCCAAAGTGCTGGGGTTACAGGCGTGAGCCACCGCACCCAGCCAGATGTTAGTGTTAAGTAATGGTTTTATGAAGGAATGAAATTGAACTGTTGGCAGAATTGGTATTAGAGTATAGAATCCATTGCTAAACCAAGAGAAGAAAACATGAAAGAGATTTCTCCATAGCTTTCCTTGTGGGCAGTTAGAGGAGCCCAGAGATATAAAGAGATGGGGGGTGCCAATATAGGGAGTTGGAATAGCTGTCATGCACAAAGCATTTTGATGCACATTAATTCTTGTGATACTTATGATAGCACAGTGTTGTGGGTGGTATTTTTAAATCTCATTATATTTATGAGGAACCTTGTGATCATAAAGAGTTTGGACTAATGCCCAAATATGTAGTCTGCTCTTTTGGTGCTCTTCCTGCTACCCTTCATGGACTCTTAGTACTGACAAAGGCAGTGGTGTGCCACCATGTGGCTCTTTCCAAAAAGCCTCTGTGATCTTCCAAAATCTTGGAATGGAAGAGTTGTGACAGATTGGCTAGGCTAACCCTGTCTGGTTCTTGAATGATTTCTCCATGCTCCCTGAGAAACTCCAGCCTTGTTTCTTTCTTCTGCCCATTTCCACTCATGAATCTGCATGCTTGTCTCACTCTTACCTGGCATACCTCTTCTTGCAGGAATCCCCTCAAACCAAGCAGCTCATGACTTTGGTAACTTGATGGAGGGATCAAATGACAGCATTCCTCCACCATCCTCTGCTCTTATGTGCAAGCTTCACAACCTTCCTAAAAGCCCATACTCCTCACCATGCAAGCCTAGGGAACAATGCCCATTCTCTTGCTCCCAGCATTCCTCTTGGAGAGGCAAAGCTCTATCCAACCAATCTGCTTCCTCCAGTCCCTTTTGGAATTCTGTTGAATACATTTTTTTCATCTTGCAATTTAGGCTAGAAACCCTGGAAACATGCAGAGATGCCACATGCTAGCACAGTGAGTAACTATAACTAAACTCCTATAACACCCCACACATCCATACTCACACACACCTTCCAGACCTGTGATCATGAGCTTGAGTATCCAGGAGCACAGTATTATTATAGAGGACTCATTTCCTAGTAGCTGTCTTTAAGAACACCCAAGCTGGACCAATAATTAGACAATGCCTAACTGGTAAAAAGTGCTACTTTTTTTTCTTCTCAGAACGAAGATGGCCAGAGAGTAAAATTGTATTTCCCCAAGGACATAAAAAGTACGTTCTCCAGGCAACCAACACCAGAACCAACAGCAATGACCCAACAGGAGAACCCCTGCCTCAAGGTCTGGGATTTTGACCTTTTCAGATTTGCTATGTGTGAGGCATGTGTAAGGAAAAGGATTTAGCTAAAAGACCATCTGTGTTTTTCACTTTGCAATATGTAAAATTATTTCTAGGCAATTGGCCAGCCTTTCTCTAGACCCTCAGTCTTCGGTGGTTCAACTTATTCTTTCCATATTGAAACACTTTTTAGAAAAATCCACTCCTGAGGAAGCCCACAGAGCTCGTATCTCAAATGTGCACCATTATTTGTGATAATATAGATATTGATTTCCAGTTTCAACACTATTGCCAATTTGGTAAATATTAATAGATATTAATAGTCTGCTATGAGTATTAGAATTGATTTTTTCATTGTTCTTTTTTCAAGACATAGTTTTCCATACACACCAACTTTGTTATGCATCAGTGCTTAATCAGGAAAACCTAATCTAAGTATTACAAGCTTGTAAAACTCTGCAGAAGGCCAAGGGATCAAGGTAGAGTTAAGAAAATCAGAAATGCTAGAATCACAGGAAGCTGTTACTGATCATCTTGTAGCTCAGCTACTGAGCTCCTTGTAGCTCAAATATGGGTAAATCGCAATCGCAGGACACAAAGAAACTCCTTTTTTTTTTTTTTTTGAGATGGAGTCTTGCTCTGTCACCCAGGCTAGAGTCCAGTGGCGCGATCTCGGCTCACTGCAAGCTCCGCCTCCTGGGTTCACGCCATTCTTCTGCCTCAGCCTCCCGAGTAGCTGGGACTATAGGCGCCTGCCACCACACCCAGCTAACTTTTTGTATTTTTAGTGAAGACAGGATTTCACGGTGTTAGCCAGGATGATCTCAATCTCCTGACCTCATGATCCGCCTGCCTCAGCCTCCCAAAGTGCTAGGATTATAGGTGTGAGCCACTGCGCCTGGCCACAAAGAAACTCCTTTTAAACCTCATGTTGTACTCTGTCTATTGTACAGGAACAATAATGGCCATGTCATTTTCACCTTTTAAATCTTGAGCAGTGCCTCTCATTTGCATAGTGTATAATACAGAATGTAACTACAGGTAGGGATTTTAAGACATGTAGTTTCTAGGCTTTCACCTCCTGAGATGCAAGAGAGAGCACAGAAGGGGAAAATAGTGTTGAGCTGCCAGTCAGCAATCTATCACGTTACTTATGACATCATTCTCTTATGGTATTTGTATATTTCTTCTCCTCTTTTAGACATAATACTAACATTGTTGTATACCCAAATATCCATTCATTGGACTTTCAACAAATATTTTCCCAGTGCTTACTCTTCCAAGGTCTGGGGATGCAGAGATGACCTCCTCCTTGAGAAGCTCACAGTCTGAAGAGGGAGGCAGTCATGTAAACAGATACTGTAAAGCACTGTGACAGGTTCCATAATAAAAAGATGACCAAAGTACAATGGTAGCACTGAGGAAGGGGCCCTACCTCTCTCTAGAGAAGACAACTGAGTTTTCATGTAGGTCATGATGTTTGTTCTGGGAAGAGGAAGGAGGAAATTCCAGTCAGAGAAACCATGGTGTGTTGCATGTGGCATGGACATGAAGATCAAAAGAACTGCCTAAAATAAATTAATGAAAAACAAAACGGATATGTGTGAGGCTGAAGCTATTGGTGAAGGTGAAGCCTTCGGAATAGTCAAACTCTTGGTTTATTGGGACTACCTGCATTGTTCTGCCACCTCCTACACGCACACACACAAACACATGCCCAAATATGCAACCACACACATACACGTTGTGGAATGTCCCAGCCCTTCAAAGGATCCTAAGCTTAGCATTTCAGAGACTCCTTTATTAATTTAACGAATATTGGTTGCATGGCTAATATTTCACATACCCTGTCCTAGTGTTGAACAGGGTAGTGTTTGTGGTCTTGACATTCCAGTAGGAGAGATGCACAAGAAACCAGTAAACAAATAAATATTTAAGATATTTCTCAGTGGTAAGGGCTATGAGATTCACAGTGATGGGAGAGAGCCACTTTAGTGAAGACAATCAGGATGGGCCTTCTAAGAGGTTATATTTGAGCCCACGCCTAAAGGATGAGGTGAAACCATTTGTGCAGAAAAATAAGAAAGAGGCAAAGACCATAAAATTGGAATAAGGTTAATGTGGCCTCAGAATGGCAATAAGATTCATGTGACTAGGGTACAGTTGAGGGAGAGGGAGAGGGATATGAGATGAGGTTGGAGAGTGGCTGAGGACCAAATCGTTCAGAGCTTTGAGGTCCAAGGTAAAGACTCAAGAGTTTACTCCTAAACCATGGGAGGTCATTGAGGAGTCTTATATGGGAGTGATATGGCATATGGCATGATCTGCTTTTCAAATGCATTTGTGTCAAAAAGCACTAAGTAGAAAACAAAAAAAAATTATCAAATTGGACTGACTACATCAAAATTTTAAAGATCTGCTTATCAAAGACACCAGTAAGAATAATGAATACATAAGCCATAGACTGGGAAAAATATTGGCAGAACATATGCCTGAAAAACTTATATCTAGAATATATAAAGAACTTCTACAAGTTAACAATGAATATCCTTCACCCCCACCCCCTACACACACACACACACACACACACACAGGGGGCAACAGGCTTGAACAGACACTTCACAAAAGATGATATATAGATGGCATCAGGGAAATGGAAATTAAAACCTCAGTGACATACAATTTCATACCCAGCAGAGTAGCTAAAAACAAAAAGACTGACAATGCCAAATTAATTGGCAAGAATGTGAAGCAACTGAAACTCTCATGCATTGCTTAGTGTGTAAAATGCTTAGACCACCTTGGAAGACTATTCAGCAGCTCCTAAAAAAGTTAAGCACACACCTACCCTCAACCTAGCAGTTTCACTCACAGATATTTACCTGAAAAAAAAAAAAGTGTTAACAAAAAGCTTTGTTCAAGAATGTTCAATTTATTGATAACAGTCATTGATAGGAGAATAGATTAAAAATTATGATATATTTATACAATGGGAACATTATTCAGCAATAGAAGAAAGTGAAATGAACTACTGACATGCACAATGATATGAGTGAGTCTCAAAAACATTATGCTAAGCAATGTAAGAAACCAAAGGCTGGGCGTGGTGGCTCACACCTGTAATCCCAGCACTTTGGGAGGTCAAAGTGGGTGGGTCACGAGGTCAGGGATTTGAGACCATCCTGGCCAACATGATGAAACCCTATCTCTACTGAAAATACAAAAATTAGCCGGGTACGGTGGTGCATACCTGTAATCCCAGCTTCTCAGGAGGCTGAGGCAGGAGAATCGCTTGAACCTGGGGAGGCAGAGGCTGCACTGAGCCGAGATCACGGCACTGCACTCCAGCCTGGGCGACAGAGTGAGACTCCATCTCAAAAAATCAAAAAGAAAAAAAAAAAAAAAAACAAATACACAAGAGTACGTATTATATGAAGTTCAAGAGTAAGTCAAACTAATGTATAGATAGAAATGGACGAGTTGCTGCCTAAGAGGGGAGAGCAATTGATTGGAAAGAGGCAAGAGGGGGATGATAAAAATATTACGTACCTTGCTTTGGATCATGGTTATGTAAGTGCTTACAATTGTGAAACCTTATAAAACTGCACACCTAAGATCTGATCACTTTATTGTATATGAATTATACTTCAATTAAAAAAAAACACACATTTTAAAAGAAATGCACATGTCCTGCCTTGAACTGCCAGGGTATCTTTGTGAAATGTGGCATAACAGTCAGACATACTTGGGATCCAGTCTAGCTAACAGGTGACAGACCTTGGGCAAGTTACTTCGTTTCATTCAGTTTCTGCCTCTGCAAATAAAAATATCAACTTCACAAGATGATCTTGAAAATTAAATGAAAAATTGATTATAAAGTGTCTAACTCAGTACCTGTCACCTGTGAGGTTCTCAGTAAACATATCTACTTTTAAATAAACTGTAATCCTGAGTGTCCAACTAAAAATATATTTTACATTTTTGCTTTGCAAATGTTGCCATGTGCAATTTAGAACGAACTTCAAAAATTAGAAGGAAAAACTTGAAAACAAGTGAAAGAAATTACTCTGCTATGTGAGAGAGCCTGTGGACACAGCTGGTAGCTATCAATTACTTGCAATTATTACAGTGAAATCTGGCACCTTCTGTGATCACACACAAATCCATCATCATCATGTCCTACCTCATCTTTTGCTGAGTGTCAGCAGGGAAGGGAAAGGCTGTTTGGAATAGGGACTAAAATTTTTAAAAAGCTGGGATTACTGGGGGTGGTCAGCGTCTACTCTTATAAAGGAAACTCCTATGTTTATCTCTTCAGATGTCTCTGTGACAAATTATTTATGCAGTTACAGGATCAATCTGAAGTTTAGATTAAGCATTAATGGAAAAATAAGAACAGAACTCAAATGCATCTTTAACCTTACTGCTTAATCCCTAGTCCCTGTTCCTCCTGCTAAATCATCTTTCGTTTCTCTGCCTGATCCACTTTTGAGAAATTGAACCCATTAGGGCATCCCCTAGAGAGGCCCTCCTCTCTTGTCCGGTTGGCTGTGGTTAGAGAATGCTGAGGAGGCAGCCCACTGCTGAGAGTGCCTTCTCTCTCTCTGGGATTTTTCTGGCAGACCCAGCTGGCCGATGATAGTCCCACTCCAGGCTGTGATCCAAGGACCCCATTCTGGCCGCCATTCTCACCAGTTATTACAGTAAATTAGTTGAGGGAAAATAAGATTTAGAGGACTCCCTTGCACTATGAGATGGCTTTCTCTCCATATGCTACTTAAAGAACCAGACTTAAAGAACTGAAAAACATCTCATGGTGGTTTTTGGCCGTGTCCTCTCCAGCTCATCATCATTTCCCTTTTGGGGCTGTCATGATATTTTGTTTTCTTTCTGCAGAACCTTTTTGGGAGCCTGGTAACTGGTCACATTGTTCTGCCACCTGTGGTCATTTGGGAGCCCGTATTCAGAGACCCCAGTGTGTGATGGCCAATGGGCAGGAAGTGAGTGAGGCCTTGTGTGATCACCTCCAGAAGCCACTGGCTGGGTTTCAGCCCTGTAACATCTGGGACTGCCCAGCGAGGTAAGTGAAGTCACTCTTCGTATCTCACCAACACCAAGTTTTTGTTTGTTTTGAAAGGTGCAGTAATTTGGATATAATAATTCAATAGTTAAGAATTTTTTTAATCACTTACTGTATACTAGGCATCCTGCTAAGTGCTTTACATGGATCACAATGGCCTGGGAGGTAGATGTTGTTAATTTCCTGTTTCATAGATGGGGAAACTCCCCTAGGCCATACAGTTATTAGGACCAGAATTCAAACTGAGATAGTCTGAGTTTAGAGCCCCTGCTCTCAATCACTACCCAAATCTGCTTCCTGCACACACAGTCCTATCAGTTCCTTAAGACTTTAGTAAGGCTAATTTCTTGAGTTTACTTAGGTGATAATTCAGTGGGCCAGAATCACCAGAGGCACTAGTTAAAAACACAGTTCTCTAGATGTGACTTCTGGAGGTGAAACCGTTAATAAGCTTTCTAAGCAATAGATGATACAAATTAGTAATTTTTAAATATACAAAATCCAATGCATGGTCTCCAGCAAACATACTCTATCCCCAGTATTTCAGATCTTTATGACTACATCCTAGACTCCCCTCTTTTTCTCACTTCCGTCCATTCTTATCCATTTCCACTGTTACCACTAAAGTCCAAGCCATCATTGTTTCTTACATGGACTACTCCAGGAGTCTCCTGGTTCTCATCTTCCTCCCTGGAGTACTCTGTCCACTCTCTAAGAATACAGATATTTGAAACAAATTCATCATGATGGTTCTCTGCTTACAACCCTTCACATTTCTCTTAATTCCC
This sequence comes from Piliocolobus tephrosceles, assembly GCF_002776525.5. Taxonomy (NCBI): domain Eukaryota; kingdom Metazoa; phylum Chordata; class Mammalia; order Primates; family Cercopithecidae; genus Piliocolobus; species Piliocolobus tephrosceles. The sequence continues at coordinate 93,043,050 of NC_045439.1, read as the reverse complement.
AGCACTGGGGTTGTGACTATCTTGTACATCTTTTTATCTCATGTTTGAAATAGTGCCTAGCAATAGTAGGTGCTCAGTAGATATTTGCTGACTGACTGAGTAAATGAGTGGAGGAATTGAACTCCCTTCATATTTGGGCCTTGGGGCTCTCTTTTATCACTTGTCTCTCCCACACTGGTTATTTGATCTCCTTCCATGCTGGTCTTTTTTTTTTTTTTTTTGGTCCCTTAGATGTGCTATTCTGTTTCCTGACTCAGAGCCTTTGTGCGTACTGCTCCCTCTGCCTAGGACACTGTCCCCTCTCTCTTCACTTAAGCATTTCTGTTCATCTATATATACCTCAATACATGTTCAGGGAAACCATCCCCGAACTTAGCCCTCCAAAGTAAATCAGCCTTATGCTATATGATTTTTATACTTCCTTATCATTCTTCATAATTCTTATCACAGTTGTCTGACTTACTGTCCCATTAGACCGTAAATTCTATGGGGAGTAAATCCACAGATGTTTTGCTCAACAATTTATTCCTAGCACTTGGCACAATGTCTGCTCCATCATATATTCCCTGTAAATATCGATGAAATCAATCAATGAATGATTACAAGACCCTAGCAGATAGTTAACCAAATAGTACCAAAATCCACAGTAAAAAAAAAATTAACAAATAAAGAAGCATTTGTTAAGTACAAACCAGTGAGGAAGATACTATCATCTTACTGAGAGAAACTGGAGGAATGTTTAATATTATATAGCTCACTGCCCTTGGGCAGATATCCAGTAGATATCTAGGTGACTAGATCCAGTCACCTGTGCCTTGGAGGAGACTGGGAGGCAGGGTCACAGTGTAAAGCAAAATGGGTGCCTTGGGACATATTCTTAGGAGGGCTATCAATATTGCAGGTACCCTAACTGATAGGTCTTCTGGTACTCTTTGTAATTCTCAAAAGGAAGATCTCATGCTAAGGTCATCCCTCAGAAAGCAGCAAAGTCATGCTTCAGTAACTTGGAGTAACCTGATTGAGAATGCTGTTTTATGGCATTTCTTGATTTTCAAAACATGGAGAGAATCCACATTGGGAAGTTTGTCAGCAGTCTTGTTTCTCAAATATTCTAAAGTCTTTGCACACTCCTAGAATAAACAGTTGCACACTTTCATACCTAGAAGAGACCATAGAGATCATCTAATCCCAGATCCCTCTACAGCAAGGCTCCTCAACATTTCCGTGCCCTGGCTCCCTCTGGTGGTCTGGAGAAGCCTGTGGATACCCTCCTCAGCCTTTCAAAGTGCTGGGATTACAGGCGTGAGCCACGGCGCCTGGCGATATATCAGATCTTTAAAAATATTTCAGTGGCCGGGCGCAGTGGCTCACGCCTGTAATCTCAGCACTTTGGGAGGCCGAGGCAGGCAGATCACGAGGTCAGGAGATCGAGACCATACTGGCTAACATGGTGAAACCCCGTCTCTACTAAAAATACAAAAAAGAAAATCAGCCGGGCGAGGTGGCGGGCGCCTGTAGTCCCAGCTACTCGGGAGGCTGAAGCAGGAGAATGGCGTAAACCCGGGAGGCAGAGGTTACAGTGAGCCGAGATCGCGTCACTGCACTCCAGCCTGGGCGACAGAGCGAGACTCCATCTCAAACAAACAAACAAAAAAGATCTGATATAGATTTGCTTCTCTATTAACACAAAAAATAACAAGATATAGTTGTGCTTTAATTTTAATATGGTGATGAGTATAAATTGTATTTTGAGATACCTGTCATAATTGTAATGTGTAAATATCTATGATTTCTAATGGTAACAAAATCACAGATACTATTAATGCTACTGGACTTGTGGCCTATGTTTCTATAGTTGAAGGAAATATTAAGTTTCAATTAGAGCTTAGTGACAATAAAGATGTATTTCTTTTTCCATCCAAGTATGTGGTTTCCTTGGATAACCATGGACATCAGGTAGAAACCCCTGCTCTGCAGTCTCCCAACAACATCTTTGTGCCAACAGACAAAGCACTCAATATCTCAAAGGTGTCCAGCTCCAAGTTCAGTCTCCTATAATCATTAAAGCATGAACTTTAGAGTCAGATAAATCTAGAATTCATTCCCAGCTCTGCTGGCAGGTTAGTCATGTGGTTGTAGCTAAGTTATTCAATTCAGTGGACATCAGTTTCTTTTCTACAAGAATGAGAATAACATGAGAATTATACAAGCTAACATGTAAGTATCTTGCAGGGTGAATAATACTTGGATGCTGGAAATATTTTTTCTTCATTTTAGTTTCAGTGAATTGAACTCCACATTTTTGAAATTTCCTTCTAAATTTGCCCCAGCTTTACAACCTCTAGGGCCACACAAGTAACAGCTCTTCATAAACCTGAAGACAGCTGTACCCCATTCCTATAGTAGTCATCTCTATGTGATGACACTGTTGCCCCCAAGTTAAAGAAGGTCTGAGAAACAGGCTGGGAGTCATCTATGCTACTTCCCATTCCCATACAGACATGTGAGAGCCTAAGACAGCCATGGTGTTGGGATCAGCTTTTTCCTTTGATGAGACACCCCTCTAAGGTCTGGCATACCAGTCCTTACTAAAGTCCTGTAGTTTTTATTCCTAGGTGGTTCACAAGCATGTGGTCACAGTGCTCTGTGTCTTGCGGTGAAGGATACCACAGTCGGCAGGTGATGTGCAAGCAGACAAAAGCCAATGGAACTGTGCAGGTGGTGTCTGCAAGAGCATGTGCCCCTAAAGACAGGCCTCTGGGAAGAAAACCATGTTTTGGTCATCCGTGTGTTCAGTGGGAACCAGGGAACCAGGTAAAGCTAACACATCTAGTATGTGGACAGCACTATCTGGAATAATCACCTTGTTTCCAATAAACTACTTTTGGGGCAGGGGGGCAGGAATCTGATTGGTCTCTGAAATAAATGTATGTCTTTGACCTCAAGGTTTATATTTAGAAATCATAGTATCTCTGTCTTCCAGTACAAAAGTGACCCAAGTTTGGGTTCTTTGAATGCAATGATGCCATAACAGAAGCTCCAAGGTGTAGACCAGTTTAGGGCAGTAAGAATAAAAGTAGCCTTCAGGAAAATGAGAAAGGGAACATTAGTGGGATCTGCACAAAAGTCTCAGAATCTTCATCCCAAATGCCACCTTTAATAATGTTATAATAAAAATACTTAGGAAAATGTTTAATGTGAAGGAACCTATAAATAAAAATGTAACACATTATTGAAACACATAAAAGTTGAACAAATAAAAAACTTATTATACTCCTGAATGGAAAATCTCAGTACTACGAAGATGTCGATTTCTTTAAATGAATTTATGCATGTAATACAATTCCAATTAACATCACAGTAGAACTTTTTTTGTGAAATTAAAGATAATTCTGACATTCACATGGGAGATAATATGACAATAAAGACATATATAATTTTTATTTTAAAAAAGTTTTGGAGGTATAGAGAGACTTTCCTCATCCTATGTCAGAGCATGATGCAAAACTGTCATAAGTAAAATAGTACAGCAGAAGAGACACAGTTTATGTGCAGAAGAGACACAGTTTATGTTGTATAATCAGAGCACAGAAACGGACCAGATGGACTTTAACATTTAAAGGCAGTTAATCATAGGAGGAAACATTGTTTTAAAAATAGAAGATACAAAACTACAAAATACTTTTCAAAGAAACTAAAGAAGATCTAAATAAATGGAACGCTGTAAGACTTATTATTACTAGTAACACAATGCTCCTGAAATTTATCTACAAATTCAATGTGATTTCTATCAAAATTTCATCTGGTTTCTTCACAGAAGTTGAAAAACTGATCCTAAAATTCAAGTGGAAATAGAAGAGACTGAATAACCAAAACAAATTTGAAAAGGAACAAAGTTGCAGGAATCAGACTTCCTGATTTCAAAACTTACCAAAAAGCTACAGTAATCAAGATAGTATGGTATTGACATAGGATGGACATATAGATCAATGAAATTGAGTCCAGAGATAAACCCATATATATATATATATGTTTATATCAATATATATGTGTGTGTATATATATATATATAAATTGATTTTCTGTAAGGTTGAGAAACCATTTAATGGGGGAAGAATAGTCTTTTAAACAAGAATGCAGAACAACTTCCAAAAAAGGAAGTTGGACCCTTTACACCACATACAAAAAAAAAAAAAAAAAACTTAAAATGAATCAGAGAGCTAAATTTAAGAGCTCAAACTATAAAACTATTGGAAGAAAACATAGGTGTAAATTTTCATGGCTTAGATTAGGAAATGGCTTCTTAGATGTAACAACAAAAGCATAAGCAACAAAAACAAAAATAGATAAATTGGACTGCATCAAAATTAAAAACTTTCATGCTGCAAAGGACACCATCAAGAAAGTAAACAGACAACCCATAGAATGGGAGAAAATGATTAAAAACTGTATATCAAAAAGGAGCTTATCTCTAAAATATGTAAAGAATACTTACAACTCAATAATAAAAACACAAATAAACTATCAGCAAGATATACAAATGGCCAATAAGGACACAAAGAGATGCTTTCCATTAATCATTAAAAAATGCAAATCAAAACCACAATAAGATACAATTTTAGGCTCACTGGGATGGCATTAGTCAAAAAGAGATAGTGACAAATGTCGGTGAGAATGTGGAGAAATTGGAAGCTTCATGCTGCTGATGGGAATGTAAAATGGTACAGACACTTTGGAAAACACCCTGGCAGTTCCTCAAAATGTTAGATTAGATCTACTGTGTGACCCAGAAATTCCACCCCTACGTATGTATCCGAAAGAAATGAAACATTCAGGATCTATATCCTAGGGCAAAAAAATACAAATAAGAAATGGAACATATGTCCACACAAAAACTTGTACATGAATATTTGTTGAAGAATTAATAATAACCACAATGTCATTAAGTGGAAACAACCCAAATAACATTACCCCATAACAATAAAAAAAAAAAAAGGAAACAATTGGTGAAGTGATAAGCTGTGGTACGCTTGCACAATTGAATATTTGACTATCAAAAGGAATGAAGAACTGATACATGCTACAATAGGGCTAAACCTTGAAAACATTATGGTAATTGAAGGAAGACAGATGCAAAGGACTACTCTGCATGGTACCATTTATACTAAGTGTCCAGAACAGGGAAACTTGTAGAGACAAAAAGTAGACTAATGGTTGCTGAGGCCTGGGAAAAGAGGCAATCAGAGGAATTAGGAGTGACTGTTAAAGGTATGGGGTTTCTTTTGGGGATGACGATCATGTTCTGAAACTGATTATGGTAAAGATTATACAACTCTAAATTCCATTAACATTCGATGGCAAATTGCATGGCTTGTAAATTGTATCTCAATAAAGTGGTTAGCCAAAAAAAGAAAAAAGGCAGTATAAGAGAAATTGGCTAGCTAATGTAAGAAAAATAAGTAAAATCAGAGCACAGACTCAGAACATACACCAAAGTGAATTCTAACTTGATTAAAGAGTTAAGTGTATAAGTAAGTAAATGCAAGTTCTGAGCACAGACTCAGAACATACACCAAAATAAATTCTAACTTGAATAAAGAGCTAAGTGTATAAGTAAGTAAATGCAAGTAGAACTATCATGACAGGAAAGACCTTTTTAAGCATAAAAGAAATTATAAGGACAAATTAATAGGTATTATTGTAAATAAGTAAAAATTGTAAGAACTGAATGTCAAAATTTTAATTTTTTCCTGTAATTGAACTCACCTTAGCACACAAGTCATTTTTGCTCACAGTAGAAAAACCCAAACTTGGCAGACATTTATGGTTTTAAGCATAGTCATTTCCAGACTTAAGCCCAATTGATTCAAGATTTGCCCTGTCCTTTTTAACTTCTCCCCAGAGGTGGTCTAAGTTTTGTGGGAGAAAGGAGGGTGATATGGTTAGGCTTTGTGTCCCCACCCAGATCTCATCTTGAATTATAATCCCCATAATCCTCAAAATACCCACATGTTGAGGGAGACACCAGGTGGAGGTAACTGAATCATGGGGGCAGTTTCCCCATGCTGTTCTCATGATAGTGAGTAAGTTCTCACAAGATCTGATGGTTTTATAAGGGGCTTTTTCCCCTTTGGCTCTTCTCCTTCCTGATGCCTTGTGAAGACAGTTCCTTGCTTCCTCTTTGCCTTCCATCATGATTTTAAGTTTCCTGAGACTTCAGCCATGCAGAAATGTGAGTCAATTAAACCTCTTTCCTTTGTAAATTACCCAGTCTCAAGTATTTCTTTATAGAAGTGTAAAAATGAACTAATGTAGTAGATTGGTACAGCAGAGAGAGGAGTGCTGCTATAAAGATACCCAAAAGTGTGGAAGTGACTTTGAAACTGGATAACAGGCACAGATTGGAACAGTTTGGAGGGCTCAGAAGAAGACAGGAAGATTTGGGAAAGTTTGGAACTTCCTAGAGACCTGTTGAAGGGTTTTGACCAAAATGCTGATAGTGATATAGACAATGAAGTCCAGGCTGAGGTGGTCTCAGGTGGAGATGAGGAACTTCTTGGGAACTAGAGCAAAGGTGACTCTTGCTGTGCTTCAGCAAAGAGACTGGAGGCATTTTGCCCCATCCTAGAGATCTGTGGAACGTTGAACTTGAGAGAGATAATTTAGGGTATCTGGTGGAAGAAATTTCTAAGCAGCAAAGCATTCAAGATATGACTTGGATGCTCTTAAAAGCATTCAGTTTTATGCATTCACAAAGAGATGATTTGGAATTGGAACTTATGTTTGAAAGGGAAGCAGAGCATAAAAGTTTGGAAAATTTGCAGCCTGATGGATGTGATGGAAAATAAAAATGCATTTTCTGAGGAGAAATTCAAGCTGGCTGCAGAAATTTGCATAAGGAACGAGGAGCAAAATGTTCATTGCCAAGACAATGGGGAAAATGTCTCCAGGGCACGTCAGTGGTCTTCACAGCAGCCCCTCCCATCACAGACTCTGAGGCATAGGAAAAAAAGGTGGTTTCCTGGGCTGAGCCCAGGGCTTTGCTGCTTTGTGTAGTCTGAGGACTTGGTGTCCTGTGTCTTAGCCATGGCTAAAGGAGCCAACGTACAACTCAGGCCATTGCTTCAGAGGGTGCAAGCCCCAACCCTTGGCAGCTTAACATGGTGTTGGGCCTGCAGGTGCACAGAAGTCAAGAATTGAGGTTTGAGAACCTCTGCCTAGATTTCAGAGGAATGCATGGAAAAGCCTAGATGTCCAGACAGAAGTTTGTTGCAGGGGTAGAGCCCTCATAAAGAACCTCTGTTAGAGCAGTGCAGTAGGGAAATGTGGGGTTGGAGCCTCCATACAGAGTCCCCTCTGGGGCATTGCCTAGTGAGAAGAGGACCCCCATCCTCTCGACCCCAGAATGATAGATCCACTGACAGCTTGCTCTGTGTGCCTGGAAAAATCACAGACACTTAACACCAGCCCATGAAAGCAGCCGGGAGTGAGGACTGTACCCTGCAAAACCACAGAGGAGGAGCTGCCTAAGGCCATGGGAGCCTACCTCTTGCATCAGCATGAAGGAAGACATGGGGTCATGTCTGGATGTGAGACATGGGGTCAAAGGAGATCATATTGGAACTTTAAGATTTGACTGCCCCATTGGATTTTGGCCTTGTATGGGGCCTATAATCCCATTATTTTGGCCATCGTCTCCCATTTGGAATGGGTGTATTTACCCACTGTCTGTACTTCCATTGTATCTAGGAGGTAACTAACTTACTTTTGATGTTACAGGCTCATAGGCAGAAGAGACTTGCCTTGTTTCAGATGAGACTTTGGACTTGGACTTTTGGGTTAATGCTGGAATGAATTAAGACTTTGGGGGACTGTTGGGAAGGCATGAATGGTTTTGAAATGTGAAAGGGACATGAGATTTGGGAGGGGCCATGGGCAGAATGATATGGTTAGGCTTTTTGTCCTCACCCAAATCTCATCTTGAATTTTAATCCCCACAATCCCCACATGTCAAGGGAGAGACCAGGTGGAGGCAGTTGGATCATGGTGACAGTTTCCCTCATGCTATTCTCATGACAGTGAGAATATTCTCATGACAGTGAGTGAATTCTCACAAGATCTGATTGTTTTATAAAGGGGTTCTTCTCCCTTCATTTGGCACTTCTCCTTGCCGCTTGTGAAGAAGGTGTCTTGCTTCCCCTTCACCTTCTGACGTGATTATAAGTTTTCTGAGGCCTCCCCAGCCATGCTGAACTGTGAGTCAATTTAACTTCTTTTCTTTGTAAATTACCCAGTCTGTCTTTGTACATTACCCAGTATGTCTTTATAGCAGTGTGAAAAGGGACTAATACAGAGGAGAAGGGAAGCTTAGGCAGTATCTTCCTGACTCTGAAAAAGAGGTGTGTGGTCCACAGAGCTGTACCCTAATCCTCTTTAACTACCCCCCGGGGACAGTTGGTTACATTTCCCTTGTAACAGGTCTTCAGCTATCCTGCCTCAGTACATGATCTTAGTATACAGAACATACATGAGCTTGCAGGGTTTACACTGCATTGTGCTTTTTTGTTCCAGTGTCCTGGACGTTGCATGGGCCATGCCGTGAGGATGCACCAGCATCACACAGCTTGTCAACACAACGGCTCTGACTCCAACTGTGATGACAGAAGGAGGTAGGGGCCCCACCCCAAGGCAGCACACATTCTCTCCTGACTCAGGACATAATTATAACTGCCTGAAAACGGAATCCTTTTTAGTTTCTACCAACTCTCATAATGACAGTTTTCTATTGTGATTTATTTAGTGTCATCTTCAATAGTATATATTATACTGAAATACTAGTTAATGTGCAGTATTTATAATTACAAATTATTTGGATGTTAAACATAAAGGGACACCACTCTGTGTGGTAAAAGGGGAAAAAGGATATCATTGAGAAAAGGCAGATACTTCTCCTTCTACATACTAAGTTAATCAAGCCTAATAATATTCCATTTAGGCTTACAGATTAAATGTTCTTAATGCTTTTAATGAACTGCCTTATTTCTCTGTTTAGAAAATGTTTTTTTTAGAATATTGTCACAGTGGTTAGCAGATAGTTAAGTAAACTTTAATATTGTTGAGGAGGTTAAATAAGAGTAGAGTTGCCGGGCGCGGTGGCTCAAGCCTGTAATCCCAGCACTTTGGGAGGCCAAGACGGGCGGATCACGAGGTCAGGAGATCGAGACCATCCTGGCTAACACGGTGAAACCCCATCTCTACTAAAAATACAAAAACTAGCCGGGCGAGGTGGCGGGCGCCTGTAGTCCCAGCTACTCCGGAGGCTGAGGCAGGAGAATGGCGTAAACCCGGGAGGTGGAGCTTGCAGTGAGCTGAGATCCGGCCACTGCACTCCAGCCCGGGCGACAGAGCGAGACTCCGCCTCAAAAATAAATAAATAAATAAATAAGAGTAGAGTTTGCTTCTCTCCTTTTATAAAAGTCTGAGCTGGTAGATGGTTTAGGGATAGAAGAGCTTTGTTCATGGGGTCATCCAGAGATCCAGATGCCCTCCATCTGGCAGCTCTACCATCCCAGAGAACAGCATGCCAGCCAGCAGAAAGTGGGGAGAGAGCCTAGGAGGCACACTAATCAGGGGCTTGGGAGTTCTATTATATCACTCGCTTATTGTGTGACCCTGGACTTCCTAGCCACCTAATCTGCAAAGTGGGGTATTATCATCCATGTGAACTTATGGTTAGAAAGTTTTAATGATTTAGCTTAGTGTGAAGCACCGAGGCAGCCTGGGTCATGGAAGATGCTCAATATCTAGCTATTTCTTCCTCTTCCATGTCTTGAGTCTTGCTGGAGAAAATGAGATGACCTTGACAATTGGCTGGGTTACCATTTTGAGCCTTCAGTAAGGTTTGGCAATGTAGTGTCAGTTGCATTTCCTATTCCCCACAAAGTGATTTCAAGCCAAAACCATTCTCCTCAAATGGAAAATGTTTGGAATGGCTGCTCTCATTCTCAACAGACAACCTAGTTTTCTAGTTTGCTGAAAAGATAGAGACCACACACAGACTGAGATGCATCATCCCAGATACTTTACTTTCCATTCACAAAGATATAACACAAATACATACATGGGTCACATATGTATTTTTCTGAAACTTGCTTTTTCTACCTAAGAATATATTATAGATTACTCCCATCAGGTAAAGATTAACTTTATTCTTTTGCATTTTGTACTTAATATTCTATTCTATTCTATTCCATTCTATTCTATTCTATTCTATTCTATTCTATTCTATTCAGTAGTCTATCTAAAGTTTGTACTTAATATTCTGTTGCTAATGGACATTGGATGGTTTCAAACTTTGCTATTATAAACAAAGTTGCAGTAAATATCCTGGAACATGTATCTTTGTGCACAAAGGGTAATATATTTATAGGGCAGATTTTTAGATATGAAATTGAATTGGTAGGAATGCTCATTTTGATACTACCAAATTGCCATCAAAATTTCTATACCAGCAATATGTGAGAGTTGCCCCCTTTTCATCAACATGATATAGGTTTGCAGCCTTTGAAAATTTTTGCCAATCTGATGGATGAAAATTTATCTCATTATAATTTGTACTTTCCTGATTACTTTTTTATATGATTTTTTTATTCCTTATATTTTTTTTCTTGAATTCATCTTCATTTTTTCTTTTCTGCCACATCATCTCTCACCTGGTATACAGTCACAGCTGTCCAGATGGTCCACCTTCATCCATCCATGCTACTTTCCAACCCAGTCTCCACAGTACAGCCACAGTGAGTTTTCCCAAATGCAAATCTGATCCTACCACCACCACAAACCATCTCCCTGTTAGATTAAAATTACTTTAGAGGCTTTACTTGCTCTTAGGAAGATTGACCAAATCCTCAATGTGGCCTATAAAATACCACATGCGTGGCTGGACGTGGTGGCTCACATTTGTAATCCCAGTACTTTGGGAGGCTGAGGCAGGCGGATCACGAGGTCAGGAGTTCGAGACGGGCCTGGCCAACATGGTGAAACCCCGTTTCTACTAAAAATACAAAATTAGCTGGGCATGGTTGCACGTGCCTGTAATCCCAGCTACTTGGGAGGCTGAGGCAGGAGAATTGTTTGAACCCAGGAGGTGGAGGCTGCAGTGAGCCAAGATCGTGCCACTGTACTCCAGCCTGGGCAACAGAGCAAGACTCTATCTCCAAAAAAAAAAAAAAAAATACCACACACTCAAGTCCTACTTTTCTTCACAGCCTCATCCATATCTCATGCTGTCTCACTCTTCATGTTCCAGCCACACTGTCCTTCTGTCAATTCCTTAGATATGTCATGTACTTTCCAATCAAAGGTAGCAAAAAATAAGAGGCAGAAAATATAATACAGAAGATAGAGAGTGTAAAAGGATCTATCAAGAGGCTCAAAATCTGATTAAATTGGGTTTTAGACCAAGAGATATGAAAGTAAAATGAAAGGGTAGACTTTTTTTTAATAATGGAAGAAAAATCCTAGAGCTGGGGGTGAGTCAGAGTGGTGGGGAGTCAAGTTACCATTCATTTTCTGTTTTATTTCTGTTTCCTCCAGGATTGGCTGTTCTGTTTTTATAACCTGGTGCTTTTCTTTCATGCTATTATATTTTGTCCTCAGATGTCTGGTGGTTGATGGATGAGGGATAAAGTTGGTTAGTATAGAGAGCTGTCGAGGGTTTCTTCTGCAGTGTTTTAGCCCCCTTTTTCCCACAGACCTCTTCTGCTGGATTGGTGTATGACCGTGGGCTCTCTGTAGGTAGGTGAGGTGTTAGATCTCACTTTTGAGTGGGTGGACAGGGAGCAATGGAGACCCCCCATTTGCCATAGTAGGGCCTCAGGAAATGTCAGAGAGTGTTGTAGAGGGAGTAGCATTAGTGGCGTGGGTGGAGGATCAGTGGTGGGCAGGCAGTCTGCTAGTGTTTACTATACAACCCTGGGAAGGTTTTGGGAGCTGTGGCTTCCACTGAAAAGTTGTAGAGGGAATGGGAATTGTCAGGGTAGAGCTAGCTCAGACATATGGCAAGGTGACAACATGAGAACCTACAGAATGCTGAGGACACAGAAAGTCGGTTTCTCAAAGTGGTGATTTCTAACCTCTGAAATCAGAATCACCTAGGAAATTTCTGTAAAATAAAGATTATTGGGACTCACCTCAGACAGTGAATCAGAACCTTCATGAGATTGCCTGGCCATCTGCATCATTTTAAAGCTGTTTGTTTCTGCCTGCTTCTAATAACCAGGCAGGCTTGGGATCTACTGCCCTCAGAATCAGCAGTTCCATCTGGCTGATGGTGAAAGGAGTTACTTGAGGCAGAAGTGGAGCCAGACTGAATAGAAGTGAGAAATTGAAAAAAGCTAGTAGAAACAGGATTCCTTTATGATTTCTGCTGCCATTTCTACACTCATGCTTCACATAGAAAAACACACGAACTCCAGTTATGTGCATAGTGTGGATGCCCATACTGCATTCACCTGGCTCAGGTGTCCCTGTCCTGAGTCCTGTCCTTGGCCAGGAGGAAGTTATGGCCTCTACTGGACAGACCTTGCTTTTTATTTATTTTTTATTTTTCTACTGTATACGTAGTGACCAGCCTCTGAGCTTTCCTGGGCTTCAGCTTCTGTGTTGGTCCATAGCTCCGTGTGCCCCTCTCATTCTTTGTATTTAGAAAGCTCAATAGGCCCTGCCTTTTCATCGAAGCAGAAGGGGCTGTTTTACAATCCTTTGGGCTGGAAACGAAAGTCAACTTGGAATGATTTATGCAAAGATGGTGAGGGATTTATTAATAAGACAAGACCACCCAAAACTTGCGCACAATAATTTGGTATTCTTTTAAATATATTATTTGAATATTTGTTCAAGCTTCTTAAGTGGAAAGCTGATCTCTGTATAGGGATGGTTGAGGAGTACTCAGTCTCTTCTCTGTTGTTCAAAGTGACTCAATTTTTGGTCCCTAAGATTCGTACCCACTGGGGAAAACAAAAGCAGCTAACAGGACACCCACCTCTTCCATAAACCATATGAACAGTTTGGCGGGACAGTACTGTGTTAAGTAAACCCTTTGATAGCGTCTCCCCCTACTGGCTAATCAAAGGATTGCTTCTAACTACATGCAATACTCTCAGAGTTCTGGATATCACAAATTTCTCCATTTTGTTACATTTCACGTAAAACACTCCTTATGGATTTATGTGCCCTGATGAGGAACCTTTAATAGGATAACAAAAATGTCTCATAGAATCCAAAGGGAGAACAGGGAGCATGCAGTCAGACCTCAGGAAAGACTATAACTAAGAAACAGGAAGTCTGTTTTTTTTCTCTCTTCTCTCACCTCTGCAGTTCTGTGTGTTTCTGCTTCATTTTTTGCTCCTTATGAAAACTGTTCTTTTCTATATTTCTGCCTGATGTGGTGGAATATCGCCACCTACTACTCCAAGCTTCAGGTTTACATGCCTGGTTCCAGCAACCTCCAAATCCTAAGAGAAATACAGTTCTTCGACCAGCTCAAATTAGGGCCTCTTCCAGTCACCTTTGGGACTGGGAAGACACTCTCAGGCAGTGCAAATGCTTCTTCAGGAGCCCTGCCTTAGGGAACAAGGGCAGATACCCCAAAGTGGGCCCACTAAGTTGACTCTATCTTCTTTAGCAAATGTCTTTTCAAAAATCAGAGGGTATTATCTTTTCATTCTGTTTTAAAAGGCAGAGATAGATTCTTCTTCTCATATGCTCTTCGGTAGTTTCTAACTGCAAGTCTTGGTGTGACCTAAATGTAAAAAAGAGTACTTCTTTTAGCAGACTAGATTGCTTACATAGAAAGTCATACACCACAGTATGTTTTGAGCACTTATAAACGGAAAATTGAAGTCTTGTGAATGAATTTGAGGTGGCTTATTGTAGATCATTAAATAATTCTTTTCCTTGCCAAAATTGATTTCTTCCATCTAGTCAGGATGTGTGTGCCTTGACTTGGTGTTGGAAGTCAGTGGAAACACATGGTTTGCTTGCCATGCCCTCTTCGTCAGAGCACATCTAAGCAGGTGCACTCCACCCCAGGCGGTGGAGAATGTTGTTACTGTCATTCTAGACTATCTGGCATAAAAGCAGAGGAATGTCTTGGTCTTAGACTCTCCGTCCAACCTTTAATACATAGAATATAGAGTAAGGTAAAAGGCTTGGTCCCAGCAAAAAGTTACACCCTGCCTCTCCTATTTTTTCTTTTTCTGTTGTGTTTTTCACTTCAGACCCACCTTTAGAAGGAACTGCACATCAGGGGCCTGTGATGTGTGTTGGCACACAGGCCCTTGGAAGCCCTGTACAGCAGCCTGTGGCAGGGGCCTCCAGTCTCGGAAAGTCGACTGTATCCACACAAGGAGTTGCAAACCTGTGGCCGAGAGACACTGTGTGCAGAAAAAGAAACCAGTTTCCTGGCGGCACTGTCTTGGGCCTTCCTGTGATAGTACGTACACCTCCCAGGTATCTCCACTGCCCCAGAGGCCTTGATGGCATCAGATCCTGATGACACCATCACTGCACCAGACCCTGCTAGTGATTACCTCATCAGTGACCCATCTGAGGGGTTATTCAGAATGGATTTGGTAGCTTGGGACATCAGGAGATGAACTCCTCTATGTGGGTACAGCTCCATGTTCTCTAGAGAAAAAACAGTTAGATTAGTAGCATGCTGTCATCATTGGTTACTGCCTTTCTGACAAGCACTGGCAGTCTCTCCACACACTTCTCTTCTGCCTGGTAGTCTTATGTACTAAGACAAAGATTCCATGGATGGGCTTGGATAGGTATGCCGTTGTCCTGAAATAATATGTAAAAATTAATTGTAGGTTTATTTTTCTAAGGAGCAGGTGCATAGCTTTCATAAGTTTTTCAAGGAGTCCATGACCCTGCAAAAGTTAAGCATTGCTGCTCTGAGCACTCAAAGGAGCAGCATGGGCCAGAGGGACTGGGAGGGCCCAGAGAGCAGTGAGAGGTCACTTGGGTGAGCGGAAAGGGAGTCTAGTGCGCTTCTGACTCCCTTGCCAAGCAGTGGCCCTAACCCAAAGCTGGTTTCTTCACCTCACTCTGTGATCTCAATTTATGGCTTTTCATAAAGTCAAATAATTTTTAATCAGGTCTCTAATACGCTATATGTTATAGATATTTTTTCTTTTTTGCAGGAGACTGCACAGACACAACTCACTACTGTATGTTTGTAAAACATCTTAATTTGTGTTCTCTAGACCTCTACAAACAAAGGTGCTGCCAGTCATGTCAAGAGGGATAAACCTTTGGAGGGGTCACGATGCTGCTGTGAAGATAAAAGTAGAATATGAAAGCTGTTTTCCCCATGTCACGGATTCAAAAACATATATTTCTTAAAAGACTAGATTCTATGGATCAAACAGAGGTTGATGCAAAAACACCACTGTTAAGATTAAAGTGAAATTTTCCCATGGTACTTTTATATTCCAATTTTTTAAAATGATGTATTCAAGGATGAACAAAAATACTATAGCATGCATGCCACTTCTCTTAGGACCTCATGATATCAGTTGAATCAAGAAATCACCAAGATTATGACTGCATCATCATGTGTTGCCTCTTTCCTGTGATTTGTAGACTAGCACAGAGTGGTACATCCTAAAAACCTGGGAAACACAGCAACTGATGACTTCCTCTTCTCTCAAGTTGCAGGTTTTCAGCAGGTTTATAAGGTATTCGCATTTTAGAATCTCTGGCCAGTAGTTGTTAAGATGTTGGCATTGATGGCATTTTCATAGATCCTTAAGTTTAGTCTGTGAAAAAGAGACCATCTGTCTGGATAGGCTGTCACACTGACTGACCCAAGGATTCGTGGAGGCATGGCATCTTGTCCTTGCTTTTAGAACACCCACGGAAGAAAACACAGAGTAGATATTGCTGCCAGTTGTACAACTACAGAAATCTATCTATGACCAAATGAGGCATCTTGGAAGTCAAAGAAGAGGGGAAGTTAACCTTTTCTACTGATTTTGTAGTATATTCAAAGCTTTCTTTTAAGAGCTGTGAATGAAACTTTTTCTAAGCACTATTCTATTGCACACAAACAGAAAACCAAAGCCTTATTAGACCTAATTTATGCATAAAGTAGTATTCCTGAGGATTTTATTTTGGAAAATGTATAAGAAAGTAATCCAAATAAGAAACACAATAGTTGAAAATAATTTTTATAGTAAATAATTGTTTTGGGCTGATTTTTCAGTAAATCCAAAGTGAATTAGGTTAGAAGTTACACTAAGGACTAGGGGTTGGAGCCAGGATTTAGTTTAAGATTTTGGGGAAAGGGTAAGGGTTAGTTTCAGTTTTAGGATTAGAGCTAGAATTGGGTTAGGTGAGAAAGGAAGTTAAGGTTAAGGCTACAGTTGGCTTTAAGGGTAAGGGTTAGGAACAGGTTAGGTCAGGGTTGGACTGGGTTTGACTGGGGCCAGTGCTGGTGTTAGTGATAGTGTCAGGATGGAGGTTAGGTTTGGAGTAAGTGTTGTTGCTGAAGTGAGTTCAGGCTAGCATTAAATTGAAAATTCTGAAGCTGATTTGGTTATGGGGTCTTCCCCATGTATTACTACCAGTTGTGTCTTTAGATGGCACACAAGTCCAAATAAGTGGTCATACTTCTTTATTCAGGGTCTCAGCTGCCTGTACACCTGCTGCCTACATCTTCTTGGCAACAAAGTTACCTGCAGCAGGCTGTGCTGGGCCTAGTCCCTGGTCAGTAATAACTGAACAGTGCATTTTGGCTTTGGATGTGTCTGTGGACAAGCTTGCTGAGTTTCTCTACCGTATTCTGAGCACACAGTCTCTTTTGTTCTAACTGCAGCCTCACTGACACTGGGATGAGCACTACTGTATGTGGAGGGTTTGGTGATTGGGAATGGATGCAGGACAGTGAGGAGGACACACCAGCCCATGAGTTGTTAATCATCAATCACATTTGATTGTTGAAGGTTATTAAATTAAAAGAAAGACCATTTGTAACATACTCTTTGTATATATTTATTATATGAAAGGTGCAATATTTTATTTTGTACAGTATGTAATAAAGACATGGGACATATATTTTTCTTATTAACAAAATTTCTTATTAAATTGCTTCACTTTGTATTTAAAGTTAAAAGTTACTATTTTTCATTTGCTATTGTACTTTCATTGTTGTCATTCAATTGACATTCCTGTGTACTGTATTTTACTACTGTTTTTATAACATGAGAGTTAATGTTTCTGTTTCATGATCCTTATGTAATTCAGAAATAAATTTACTTTGATTATTCAGTGGCATCCTTATAAATGTAAGCAGCTTATGTGTGTTATTTTTTGATAGCCTGGGGTCTTGTCATTGTGGCTGCCCCTCTGTCAGTCTAAGAGCAACCCCAGTGGGTTTGATTCCCTGGACTATCCTTCGGAGTGTGGATTACAAGACTCAGCAGATATCACAAAGATTTACTCTAATGCCCTCATTCTACTCATTTGCATAGTGTGAATCATATTTAAAAGAATCTCAAGAGCAGCAGAAGAAAGAAAGTCCCAAACAGACAACCTGAAACAGGTATTAAAGTAAGTAGTAGTTGGAAGAGCAAGAGGTACTAATAGCCTTTTAATTTTTTACAGACTTTTTTTAGGGCAGTTTTAATTTTGCAACAAAATTGATCAGAAGTTACAAAGATTTCCCATATATACTTCATGTCCCAACACATCCCCCATTATCAGCATCCCCCACCAGAATGGTACATTTGTTACAATTGATGAACCTCCATTGACACATCGTCATAGTGCAAAGTGCACAGTTTACAATAGCTGGGATAAATCCCACTTAGTCATGGTGTATAATTCGTTTTATAAATCGTTAGATTCAACTTGCTAATGTTTGTTGAGGATTTTTGCATGTATTTTCATGAGAGATTGGTCTGTAGTTTTCTTTTTTTTTTTTTTCGTGTGTGTGTGTGTGTGTGAGACCAAGCCTCCCACTATTGCCCAGGCTGGAATGCAGTGGCGTGATCTCGGCTCACTGCAACCTCTGTCTCCTGGGTTCAAGCAATTCTCCTGCCTCAGACTCCTGAGTAGCTGGGATTACAGGCCTGCACCACCAAGTCCGGCTAATTTTTGTATTTTTAGTAGAAACAGGGTTTCACCATATTGGTCAGGCTGATCTCAGACTCCTGATCTCAGGTGATCCACCTGCCTTGGCCTCCAAAGTGCTGGGATTACAGGCATGAGCCACTGTGCCTGGCCAGTTTTCTTTTCTTGTAATATTTTTGTCTGGGTTTGGTATTAGGGTGATACTGGCCTCATAGAATGAGTTAGGAAATACTAACTCTGCTTCTGTCCTCTGAAAGAGATTGTAGAAAATTGCTATTTCTTTTTTAAATGTTTGGTAGAATTAACCAGTGAACCTGTTTTGGCTTAGTGCTTTCTGGTTTTGAAGATTATCAAGTATTGACTGAATTTATTTAATAGAAATAAGCCTATTTGGATTGTCTGTTTCTTTTTGTGTGAGTTTTGGCAGATTGTTTCTTTGTATGAATTTTGACAGATTGTGTCAAGGAATCGGTCTATTTCTTCTAGGTTATAAAATTGTAGGCATAGAGTTCTTCGTGGTATTCCTCTATTATCCTTTTAATCCCCATAGTGTTTGTAGTGATGTCTCCTCTTTCATTTCTCATATAGTAATTTGTATCCTTTCTGTTTTTTTTTTTTTTTTTTTTTCCTTAGTTTTGCTGGAGACTTACTGAGTTTATTGATTTTTTTTCAAAGAACCAGTGTTTATTTAATTCTATTGATTCCTTGTTTTCACTTTCATTGATTTCGGCTCTGATTATTTCTTTTCTTTGTCTGCCTTTGGATTTTATTTATTATTTATTTAGGAGACAGATTCTCATTCTCTCACCCAGACTGGAGTGCAGTGGTGTGATCTTGGCTCACTGCAACCTCCTCCTGCCAGGTTCAAGCAATTCTAGTGCCTCCACCTCCCGAGTAGCCAGGACTATGAGTATAGACCACCAAGCCTGGCTAACTTTTTGTATTTTTAGTAGAGACAGGGTTTTGCCATGTTGCCCAGGCTAGTCTTGAACTCCTGAGCTCAGGCAATCTGCCCACCTTGGCCTCCCAATTACAGGCATGAGCCACTGTGCTTTACTTTGTTTTTTGTTTGTTTGGTTTTGTTTTGTTTTTGAGATGGAGTCTTGCCCTGTCATCCAGGCTGGAGTGCAGCGGCTTGATCTCAGCTCACTGCAACCTCTGCCTCCCAGGTTCAAGCGATTTTCCTGCCTTAGCCTCCTGAGTAGCTGGGAATACAGGCATGAGCCACCGTGCTTTACTTTGTTTTTTTGGTTTTTTTTTTAAGATGGAGTCTTGCCCTGTCACCCAGGCAGGAGTGCAGCAGCTCGATCTCGGCTCACTGCAACCTGTTCCTCCCGGGTTCAAGCGATTCTCCTGCCTCAGCCTCCTGAGTAACTGGGACTACAGGCATGCACCACCATGCCCGGCTAATTTTTGTATTTTTAGTAGAGATGGGGTTTCATCATGTTGGCCAGGCTGCTCTCAAACTCCTGACCTCATGTGATCCACCCCCCCTCGGCCTCCCAAACTGCTGGGATTGCAAGTGTGAGTCATGGCACCCGACCTACTTTGGATTTAATTTGCTCTTCTTTTCTGTTTTCTTCAGGTGTAAACTTAGAATACTGATTTAAGATCTTTCTTCTTTCCTAATATATGTGTTCAATGCCTTATATTTCCCCATAGCACTGTTTTTACTGTGTCCCACAAATTTTGATAAATTGTGTTTCCATTTTCATTTGATTCAAAATATTTTAAAATTTCTCTTGAGAATTTCTGATCCACATATAACTTAGAAATATGTTGTTTAATCTCCACATATTTTGAGATTTTCCAGTTACCTTTCTGTTATTGGTTTATAATTTAATTCCCCCATGGCCTAAAAGCAGACATTGTATGATTTCTATTCTTTTAAATGTGTTAAAGTGTGTTTCTATTGATCAAACAGATCATTTATTCAAAATAATAATTAGCAATAATATATTTGATTATAAATAAAGAATAAGAACAATAAAAGTTTTCATTTTATCTTCACTTACTCTTATTCCAGTGTTCTTCCTTTCTTGATATACATCCAGGTTACTGACCTGTATCATTTTCCTTCTTTGCAAGGAACTTTTCTTTAACATTTCTTTCAAGGCAGGTTTACTGGCAAATAATTCCCTCAATTTTTGTTTGAGAAAGTCTTTATTTCTCCTTCACTTACAAAGAGTAATTTCACAGAATATAGAATTCTAGGTTGGTGGTGCTTTTTTCCCCCTCTCTCAACACTTTAAATATTTCACTCCATTCTCCCCTTGCTTACACAATTTCTGAGGAGAAGTTGGATGTATTTCTTGACTTATCCATAGGTAAGGTGATTTTTTTTCCCTCTGGGTTCTTTCAGAATTTTCTCATCTTTTGATATATATATATATATATATATATATATATAGTAACTTAGGTGGCTACATATAGTTTGTAACTTAGGTGGTTACATGTAGTTTTTCTGTGGGCATTTATCCTGCTTGATGTTTTCTGAGCTTCCTGGATCTGTGATTTGGTGTCTCACATTGAGAGAAATTCTCAGCCATTATTGTTTCAAATATTTCTCCTGTTTCTTTCTCTTCTGCGTCTGGAATTCCCATCACATGTTACATCTTTTGCAGTTGTCTCACAGTTCTTGCATATACTCTTATTTTTTTCAATCTTTTTCCCCTTTTCAGTTTTGGACATTACCATGAGATATTCTCAAGCTCAGAGATGTATTTCCTCAGCAGAATCCAGTTTACTAATAAGCCTGTCAAAGGCATTCTTCATTTTTGTTACAGTGTTTTTAATCTATAGCATTTCTTTTTGGTTCTTTCTTACAAGTTCCATCTCTGATTAAACTGTCCATATGTACAGAGCATATATACTAACTCGTGAATGCAGACACCCACATCTGTTTTTTTGTGTATCTATGAATTCATAGTGAAACCCTGGATGCTATTTCAGCACCATAGCATTCATTATAATCTGCATCTTTTTATGTTATTTTAGGTTCCGGGGTACATATGCACAATATGCAGGTTTGTTACATAGGTAAGCCATAGTGGTTTGCTGCACCTATCGACTCATCACCTAATTATTAAGCCCAGCATGCATTAGCTGTTTTCCCTGATGCTCTCCCCCACCACCCTCCCCTGACAGGCCCCAGTAAGTGTTGTTCTCCTCCCTGTGTGCATGTGTTTTCATCTTTCAGCTCCCACTTATGAAGTAGAACATGTAGTATTTGGTTTTATGTTCCTGCATTAGTTTGCTAAGGATAATGGCTTCCAGCTCCATCCATGTGACTGCAAAGAACATGATCTCATTCCTTTTTATGGCTGTGTAGTATTCCATGGTGTATGTGTATGACATTTTCTTTATCCAGTCTATCATTGATGGGCATTTGGGTTGATTCCATATCTTTGCTATTGTGAATAGTGCTATCTGCATCTTTTTCTTATTTGTAACATTTCTCTGATAGAAGCCTCATTATTTACACTATATTTTCTCAGTTCAACCTTATTATACTCATAGTTTAGAATTGATAACACATACCCCTGTCAGAGAAAAAAAATTACAAACTAGAGTACAGTGTTTATATACAATCATTTTTGTCTTTAGCTTTATAGTAGCCAATCTTAATGCTTGTCCAAGGTTACTTAGGTAATCTCCTTTCTTTACAATCCCACATCCTGGGTGACAGTTTTTATAATTTACATACTGTGAAATTAACTTGGTGGATTCTAATGGTTTTGACAAATGCAGAGTTATGTATCAACCACCAATTTCTTAGTTTCTCTCCACCCCAAATTCTTTTGTCCTGCTTCTTTGTAGTCAATTGCTCCCACCCCCACCCCCAGCAATCATTTACTATTTTCTCTCCCTATAGTTGTGCCTTTTCCAGAAATTTATATAAATGGAATCATATAACATGTAGTCTTTTGGGTCTGGCTTTTTTCACTTACCAAAATACATTTAAGTTTTATGCATGCTGTTGGGTGAATCAACAAATGCTGAAACAACAAAATGTTGTTTGTTCCTTGAACTGGCTTTATATATGGGTAGATGTTCACTCATTTACTAGTTGAAAGACATCTGGGTTGTTTCCAGTTTGGGGTGATTATAGATAAAGTTCTATAAACATTCATATACACATTTTTGCATAAACCTACATTTTCACTTTGATGAACACCTAGAGGTGAGTTTGCTGGGTCATATGATACATACGTGTTTATAAGAAACTGTCAAACTGATTTCCAAAGTCGCTGTACCATTTTGCATTCTAATGAACAATGTGTGAGTGGTCCAGTTGTCCCAGACCCTTGCTAGGACGTGGAATTATCAGGCTTGTGTGTGTAGTGGTTTTTTAGTTTGTTTTTGTTTTTCTTTAAGCCATTCTAGTAGGTATATAGTGGTATCTTAGTGCGTTTTTAATTTGAACTTCCATAATGTCTATTGATGTTAAGCATCTTTTCATGTGCTTCTTCACTATCTTTTCCGGGTTGAAGTGTGTCTCCTCCAAGTATGAAATTCTAACTCTCGCTCCCTATGAATATAATCTTATTGGAAAATGGAGTCGTTGCAAAAGATCAAGTTAAGGTGAAGTTATCGGGATGGGCCTTAATACAATGTGACCGATGTCCTTATAAAAAGCGGAAATTTGAAAACAGATGCATGCACACAGGGAGGATGCTGTGTGAAGATAAAGACAGAGCTCCACAAGCCGAAGAACACCAAAGATCACCAGCCAAAGATCACAAAAAACGGAACCGATTTTCCCACACAGCCTCAAAACCAGCCCTGCTAACACCTTGATCTTGGGACCTGTGGTCTCTGGAACTGAGAGATAATACATTTCTATTATTTAAGCCACCATGTTTGTGTACTTTTCATAGTAGTCTTAGCAAATTAATACACTATCTGTATATCTTTTTTGGTGAAGTATCTGTTTAGAACTTTTACCTATGTTTTTGTGGTTGGGTTTGGTTTTCCTATTGCTTGCTTACTGTCTGTAAGCATCTCCCAGCCACATTTCCTTCTTAGTCATTATAGTTCCATGATGACTACAATTAAAGAAGTCTTGGCCAGGCACGGTGGCTTGCGCCTGTAATCCCAGCACTTTGGGAGGCCGAGGCAGGTGGATTGCTTGAGGCCAGGAGTTTGAGACCAACCTGGCCAACGTGGCAAAACCCCGTCTCTACTAACAGTACAAAAATTAGCCGAGCATGGTGGCATGCACCTGTAGTCCCAGCTACTTGCGGGGCTGAGGCAGGAGAATCACTTGAACCCAAGAGGCAGAGGTTGCAGTGAACTGAGATCACAGCACTGCACTCCAGCCTGGGTGACACAGCAAGACTCCATCTCAAAAAAAAGAAAAGAAAAAGATGTCTTAACATAGATATTGGATGGGATGGAGAAGTACGCCTGGCCACCCTAGAGAGCATCGATCAAGATGTGTGCCGTGTTTATGAGAACGCTGGGGAGGGATGGTATGGATGAAAGCCCTGTGTCTGTGATACAGGATGAAAATCTGCAGTTGCATGCAAAAGAGCATTGAATGACAGGAAAGAAAGCAAAAGCCTTAACAAAATGAAGGAGTCCTGATGTTTTACTGCACACCGCAACCCTTTGAAAAGCATGTTATCAGCATGTTTTTAAACAGCGTTTTTGAAGTTACTAACTCGTGATTGTAAGGTTCACTTTCCTCAACTCCTGAGCTTCCAGAGGTCTCCCCTCCACTTCCTGAGTATCATGAGGATCCTCTCACACAGCGATTCTCAGAAAAGGCTTTAGATTATAGTTTTGTATAAAAGCAAGTCTGCAAATGTGAGATATTCAGAAGCTGTGGGTTCCCCAACCTCTGACTGAATATCTCCCTCCTGCCTTGAAGGGCTTTTAAGAAAACTTTCAAAATAGACTTTATTATTTTAGAGCAGTTTTAGGTTCATAGCAAAACTGAGTGGAAAGTACAGAGTTCCCATATGCCCCTCCCCCCACATATGCACAGCCTCCCCCACTATCAACACCCCCAGCCAGAGTGGTACATTTGTTATAGTTGAGGAACTTACATGGACACATTATCACTCAAAGTCCATGGTTTACATTAGGGTTCACTCCTTCCATTGTCTGTACAGTTTTTATAAATCATAAAGCCTTTATTTCTAATACGTCTGTGGTCTTATTTTACACAACAAGTTTTTCCAGAGAGATAGGGTGGAAATGGGATGGGGATGGGGTAGAAATCTACCACCTTTTCTGTCTGAATTTTCCTCCTTTCTTCATTAGATTTATCCAAGTTTGGCATAGTGGAAATTCCTTCTAGAATCTGGCAGGTTGCTAAGTAATATTACTAGTTTCCAGCCCTGTTAAAATGTTTTTTGTATGTGTTCCCGCATAGTATTTCAAGGAGGCCTAAGAGGAGAATGAATCAGGAATTGCTAGCTGTCCACCAACATAGCTTGGAAGTTCCTTTAACTCTTTCACAGAGATAGAGAGTCCCTCTGTACCCCTTTTTATGCTGTTCCCACCTTCCCGTTTTTCTTGATCTGGCAATTTCCTACTTATCTTCCAAGATTCAGCTCACCTGTCTATCCTCTCCATAGGAAGACTTTCCTGAACTCCTAGGCTGCATGTCTTACAGTGTACTCTGTTTCAATCTCTGTTTTCACACCTGTTACATTGAGTGTTAGATTATGGGGAAACACCATTATTCATCTTCAATCCTTATCCCATGGCAAATTGCCTCTGGAAACTCTAGTAGATGTCTTATAGGGTGACTTTTGTTCAGGGAGGAGACCATCCCCATTAAATTACAGAGGGCTTTGAATATCCAGCATTGGAATATGGGATGGGATGACAGAGTGCTGTAGTATTCCCTTATTTTTAATTCTGATTTATACATTATTGTTTTGTATTTAAAAAGTAAGAGCATCTACGTATGTATAGGTTAACCTAGACAGGACTTTATTAAAATGCTCTCTTTAAAAAAAATTAGGTACAGAATACTTGAAAATCCATTCCTTTTATTGATTTTATTACTGTTGCATAGAAATAAAGTTTCACACCCCATACTTTTACAAATAAATGTAAGAACAAGTTCTTTTGAACAATTAAAATAACCAAATATTAATGATTTTCAATAAAATATATTTTGAAATAATTCTGAAGCCATAAAAACTAAAATTCACTTTATGCTAAAATAAATCATATTCTCTCATAATGCAATCATTTATTTTTCTTAAAAAAGAAACCATCCAATAAGAGTTTAATTCATTAGGAAATTTTCAGCATTTCTAAATGCAATAGAGTGTTTCTACTATATTTCCTGGCATCATTCCTTTCCTTAGCACTTATCTTCACACTGGAAGAGGTGAACCAGGTGATTATGCCCCCTGCGGGGGCTGGTTCTGCCTCTGAACAGTGAGTTGGCATGGCAATTAGGTGCAAAATTACCTACATTTACCCTAAAGATTTCTTCAGAGCTGTCAGTCTTCCTACAACTTCCTAAAACTACCCTAGCGAATACTTTTTCCTTTCTGCAAATACTGTTACTCAAGCCACTGTATTTACCCCATTCCAAGCTTTCCATTCTCTGTTAACAATTTCTCAGGTGCTCATGAAGTTGTAAAGGACAAGACTCCTCTCAGAAGCACATACTACTGAGAAGCTCAAAGCAAATTAGGTTATTTTACAATCCTTGCTACAGGCCAGAAAATGAGGATTGAGTGAGTAATTTTCCTCATTTGAAAAGGAGAAAACAAGTACAAAAAGAGATTGATTTTTTAACAATCCTCTACATTTATACTTTTACTTTAAGGATTAAAATGTACCATATAGTCTGATGCTCAAAACCAACTCCTTTTGAGAACAGATATCATTTTACAAACAAAGACACTGAGTCTCAGAGATATGAGTCACTGTCTAAGGTAGTACAAATAGTAATCTATATTATTAGAACTTGAACTCAGATAATCCCAGTTCTTTGGGAAGCCAAGGCAGGATTCAAAAGCAGCCTGGCCAATATAGCAAAAATCTATCTCTACAAAGTATATTTTAAAAAATAGCCAGGTGTGGTGGCACACCCTTGTAGTCCCAGCTACTTGGGAGGCTGAGGCAGGAGGTTCACTTGAGCTCAGGAGGCTGAGGCTGTAGTAAGCAGTGATCACGCCACTGGACTCCAGCATGGGTGACAGTGAGACCCCTGTCTCTAAAAATAATAGTTAGAACTTGAACTCAAGTCCTTTGATTTCCAGCACACAGAGCCTTTCCTTGCCACACCACAGTGCCTCTTGCTAACTTGAACATGGTGAGGAGCAGCAGCAGTCTGTATACCATCAACCAAAACTTGACTCAGTGGATGCTATGTAGATGCATGAAAGTATGAGTAAAATGAATCCTATTGTCTTGAAAGAGGAATCCATGTATCATTTTCAATGCTGTCCTAGATAATCCTGATGTGCTTGATAAATAACAGCTGGTATGTGAATAACCATACAATTGCCATAAGTATAAACAGAATTACAAATGATAATAGACTGGGGACAAACTACTAAGCAGTATGTTGAATATTAAAATGGTACATATGGGAATCTATATTAATCAACCTTCCAAAATGCATATTAAAGAACAGTCTTGGTTAAAATGTCAATACAAAATGATTTTAAGATTCTGATTTCTTAAAATACATTTTCCAATTTTATTGTTTAAAAATATAAAAAATGATTTATTATATCAGCCAGGTGCGGTGGCTCACGCCTGTAATCCCAGCACTTTGGGAGGCCAAGATGGGTGGATCAGGAGGTCAGGAGATCGAGACCATCCTGGCTAACACGGTGAAACCCCGTCTCTACTAAAAATACAAAAAATTAGCTGGGCATGGTGGCGGGCACCTGTAGTCCCAGCTACTCGGGAGGCTGAGGCAGGAGAATGGCGTGAACCCAGGAGGCGGAGCTTGCAGTGAGCTGAGATTGCACCACTGCACTCCAGCTGGGGCGACAGAGTGAGACTCCCTCTCAAAAAAGAAAAAAAAAGATTTCTTATATCATAAATTTTTTTCACTATAAAAATTGAGTTTTCTCTTGGAAAACCAACAACTTGCTAGTAGCTTCCTTTTAAGCACATTTGGTTATTAGAAGGCCTTCACTGCAGGAGTAATCTTGCGGAAGAATTTATGACCTTGGGAATTTTTATTTTCAAAAATATAACCTGGAGGAGAGGGGTAACTCGCTGGGCAAATTTCCTGTTTTTTCGGTGTGTACTCTACAGAGTAAATGGTCACATCATCAAATGGAACAGAACTCTTAAAAGCAATATTTAAAGGTTTGCAACTCTCTGTTGGAATCAATTTGTGTGGCACATAGTGAGATCTGAAAGTGCTCAAACCATCAAATTTTCCAGATGGGTTGGGAATCTGCTCCTGCTTCTTAATAAGTCCTTGACGACAATTTTCCCATGCTGGAAAATCTTCCTTCATGGTGCTTTTTCCTGGGAAAGGAAAATTGTTACTTCTTCTATGAGAAACTGGCCTGATGGGAACAACACGGTTGGCCTGATACGGAACATAGTCAAGATGGCTTGTGCTGTTTAATAGCATGCTACCTGTAGGAGGCACATACTCTGGTACTTTCTTGATCTCAGGTGGTGGGATTTCCCATGGTTGAAAACATTCACAGAATTCAGTGCTTCCTTCAAACCGAGCACTCTGGGTCACTCTGGTGTGTACAGGTCTGCAGATTTTTGCAGTTTCACCAATAAGACCCTGAAAGTCATACCGGTGAGTTGTGAGATCCTCAAAGCGTTGCTCAGTTGGTTTGTAAACTTCTTTTGGCCTTTCAAACTTGA
Source organism: Piliocolobus tephrosceles (assembly GCF_002776525.5). Lineage (NCBI taxonomy): Eukaryota > Metazoa > Chordata > Mammalia > Primates > Cercopithecidae > Piliocolobus > Piliocolobus tephrosceles. The sequence continues at coordinate 93,015,084 of NC_045439.1, read as the reverse complement.
GTTCAAGCTGATGAGGTATATAATCAAGGCGATGACTTGTAATGCCATTAAAAGGGGCTGTAGAACGTTTGACCACAGAGGAGGGTTTAAAGCTTTGCCTGCTTTGCCTAGGCTTTATCTCCTGAGGAACAAAGTCATCCTGAAATGTAGTTGAATTTCCAAATTTCACAGTAGGGGGTTGATAAGTTTGTTCTGGCTTATAAAGTTCACTTTTATGACGGTCCCAAGCTCTATAATCGTCTTGAAAATTAAAACAAAGCAAAAGCATTTTTAAATGCTGAAGGAAACCATCTTCTAAAAATCATAACTGATTTCTCTCATTGCCAAACATCTTTCCATTTCCTTTAGAAATCTAAACAATAGTATCAGAATACAGTTTCTTGAATTCCTTTCAGATTTGTTCTTTTTTTTTCATTTCCACCTTCCTCTACCCATCTCCTCACTTTAATACATATAACTTTCCACTTTCAGATCCATGTGATTACATAACAAAGGAAAGGCACATCTGAACCTGACTGCTGATAGTTCTTGAAAGCCAAAAGGACAGTGTTGTAGGTGAGGACAGAGTTTAGGAGATTATGGTTGAATTCCTAGGAAGTGTTTGGGATTTTAAGTACAACTCACAAAATGCTAAGGTATGTCTAAAATCCAGGGCTTGAAATAAAATCAAGTGCCCTCATGTGTGGACAAAAGTAATACGGATATTACTCCTTGCTTTGGAGAGATTCATCAAAGGAGAGAAAGTTTTAATTCTGGTATACTCTAGGAAGCTACAGAAAGAACTCCTTGAGCAAAGATACAGGGTAACTTGCACTATCCCAGAAAGATCTCTGGCTTCAACTTTCCCTCATGAAATGGACTTTAAGGCATTCCCAAAAGATAGAGGGCCATCTAGAGGCCAGAGGCCTTAACTGAATGCTTTCAAAGGTGTTTGAAATTGTAGAATTTGAAGTGACCATCAGAGCAAAGATCTGGGGTTTGGAAGTTAAATAACCTTATGCCTACTTCCTGCAGACTGTGGAGCATTTTGGGTCACTCTGGTGTCTACAGAGTGATGACTTGTAATACCATTACAAGTTGGTCATGGTACACTTCACTAAAACTGAAATGTTTATATTTCAACTAAGGATTATTTGTGTTTTCTATTTCTACATGAGGAAGATAGTAAGCTAGGAAATAACAAAGAATTGACTTCACCCCAAAATATGTATTTCTAAATACCAAAAATTAATTTACAAAAGATAGAAATTTATTATACAAGATAATATACTAAAATCTGGATTAAAGTCTATGCAATATTTACAGGAAAGGTCAAACCTTGAAAACTTATTATATGGATATCTTCTTCAAAGAGATAAAATGTTTATCCATTTCTGCCAAAATGGCCAACTTTTGGACTAAATGATCAAATTACTGACGTTTGGATGAGAGAGGGCACCTGACTCAAGAATAGGCGACCTTTAGGCCAGCAGAGACCTTGAAGACAAACTGACAGAAAAGATGAGCTAGATCAAGCATTCTTATTCTTGTAAACCTAAAATTGAAAATAAAGAGTGAGATAGAAACGGGAGAATTGAAAAGGACGCCAGGAGGTAGAGCTGAAGAGCCATGGAAAGCTGAAGTTACATTCAAAACAGACCTGTAAAGAAACAGAAATGATAACTAGGCAGAGGCGGCCAGTTAGTAAAGTGGCAATCAGAGCAGATGAGTGAAGGGAAGTGAAGGTGCTGTGAGAGAAATCATGTAGCTCATTGCGGAGATGAAGGGAAAAGTTCTTCCTTCAAGCTCCCTGGCACCTGATCGTTTTCCATTTTCAGTTCACATGAAGCTTTACCAGAGTCTTTTTTTCTCGAGGTACCATGAGGGAATCTCTCTTCTTTGCAAACTAAAGTATAAAAGTATAACACCATTTTTCACTAGATAAAAGAAATCACAGATGTTATTAAAGATCTACAGTTCCACACAATCATATAGGGAGAATTCTTGCTACCACACAAGAGAAAAAAGATTTTCATTGTAAGAGAGTAAACAGAAGACAATATTTTCCCTCACCAAACCAGCTTTGTTTTTCAAAATGGAAGCAAGAATTTGGACACTGAGAGATGGATGTAATAGCATACAATAGTATGAATGTCAGTTCTAGCTAATTGCAGAAAATTGATTTTCTCCCCATAAATATGCCTAAGCTCATATGCCTGGAATACTTATTATCTGTTCTGGAATATTTATTGATAACATTCTAGCAACACCTTTAAAACACCATAATCTTTATCGTGTGTTTTTAGTGTTTCATGATACTTAAGGAAAAAACAAACATTTAGTAATTTGCTGTTTAATTTCCAAATATTTGGTGATTTTTCCACTTTTTTTTCTATCATTGATGTCTAATTCAATTCTGTTGTCATCAAAAACACACATTGCATGATTTTAATTCTTTTATATTTGTTAAGGTTTGTTTTATGACTCCAAATATAGTTTATCTGAATGAACGTTTCATGTGCACTCGAAAAGAATGTGTATTCTGTTATCGTTGGCAGAAGTGCTTTACAAATGTCAATTTGGACAACATTGTTGATAGTGTTGTTCAGGTCTTTATATCCTTATCCTTTCCTATGTTCTATAGATTACTTAAAGACAGTGAAGTCTCCAACTACAAATGCATATTTTTACATTTCTTATGTTAGTACTGTAAGTTTTTGCTTTGAGTATTTGAAGCTCAAGTGTTAAGGGCATACACATTTAGAATCTTGTGTTTGGGAAATGGAAGGTGAGTGTGTGGTGGTTTCTCTGTTGTCCCTGTCCAGCTTCAGTCTTAGGCAGGCTCTGTGCCCCTGGGTCTCAGAAGCAGGGCTCTCTCAGTGCACCTGCCCCTTCACTTGATTTAGTAGGTCTCTAATTGTTGGTCCCGAGACAGTTTCCTGTTCTTTCTTCATGTTCAAGGTTTAGTTTTATTTTGCTTCCTGTTGTTGTTTTTCCTTTATATCTTTCATCAAGTTGCAATACATCTTCACCTATTCATTGGGGCTGTCAGAGTGATGCCTCTCCTGCAGTGGATTAATGCTTTTGTTCTGTAGGTTAAAGGCATTCAAATGGAGCTTCCTGCTTTTTTTCTTTTGCAACAACAATTATTCTCTCCATGCCTGCACTATGAAGGAAACTTTCTGTGGTCTCCAACCTCTTTCCCAATCTTTCTGATGATCACACAGTGAACATTCATAGGGAAGTGTCTATGAGTGGTTTTGAACTCTCCCTTTAGCGTCTGACGTTCTCAGAGCTTCTATACTCTCACAGTAGCTCACACTCAAAAGTCTTTAGCAATTAGTTAAAGATGTAAATGAATTATTTTATACACTTGTGTAACAGCTAGTCTCATTCCATGCCCTGCTTTGGGTGAAACAGTGCTTGCCTCCTGTCTCAATTGGGTGGAAGTTGTTTTTCCTTAATGTCAGGCTAATTGGTTAACCTGTGAGCTCAGCTTTCTAAAGGATTCATACACATTTATGATTTTGTAGATTATCTGGCTTTTTCTTATTGTTATGTTGGGGTCATAATCTTTCCAATCTTCTGCATCCTACACAGAATCTGAAGATGCTGGATTTCTGTATGGTGAGGTTTAAAATTACACCTTCAATTCTACAAATTCAATTTCCTTTATAGATATAGGGTTATTTTTACTTTTTATTTCTTCTTGGGTTACTTTTGGTGAATTGTATTTTTCAAAAAATTTATCAATTTTATGTAAGTTGTAAATTACTGGCATATTTTTAAAAATATGTCTTTTTAATGTGTGAAAAATCAATCTTTGAATTTTAATCACAATATTTTTTTCATTTACACTTAATGTAATGATCTAGCTGGGCTTAAGTTGACTGTATTGCTATTTGCTTTTGATTTTTCCCTTCTTTGTTCCCATACCCCTTATTTCCTGCCTTCTTTTGTATTAATAAATGGCATTTTTATTATTCCACTTTACTATTAGAATTTTATCTTTCTATGTTTTAAAAATAAAAATGAATTTTTGACTTATGAGATTTTTCTGGCTCAAACTTAAATGGATATTTTTACCACTTCTAGAATGGAATAACCTGTAAGCAATTTAATTCTATTTAACTCCTCTTGCCTTTTGTACTACTGTCCTAACATATTTTACTTTTAAATTTGTGTGAAAACATAATACAGTAATTTTGACTTTAAGTTGCCAAATTCTTTTATATTTACCCACATTGTTTACCCTTTCTGTGTGCTTCATTCCTTCCTGCATTTCATGCTTCTATCTGGAATAAGTTTCCTTTTAACTGAACAATTTCGATACTTTTTGTAGTAGGTATCTCAGCTTTTTCTTTTTTTGTCTGAAAACGTTTTTACTTTGCTTTAAATTTTCAAGGCTATTTTTACTAGATATACAATTCTCAGATTTTCTGGCTTCAAAAATCTAGATCTTTCTTGCACCTTTAGCACTTTTAAAGTGTCATTTCATTATCATTTAACTTCCATAGTTTCTGTTGAAAAGTCACATATCATTCTGTTTAAAAGTCAGATATAACTTTTTCTTTTTGTAGCTAATGTATAGTTTTTCACTTGCTACTTTTAAAACTTTATCTTTACTTGATTTTCCCAAGTTTGACAATAGTTGTCTAGGGTGGCTTCCTATGTGTTTGTTTTGGAGTTTGCTGAGCTTCTTGAATCTATGGGCTGATTCTTTCATCAGTTTTGGAAAAGTCTTGACCATTATCTCTTCAAATATTTCCTGGTTCTTCATAGGCCTCATAACATTTTACTATATGCTGGATGTTGTGTATAAGAGAATCATAAAAACTAAAATCAATGTTATTTCAACAGGAGACAATTTGCTCTTTCCTATGTTAGAATACAGGGCAGATCACCTCATTCTTACCAGACTCTGAGCTAGATCAGTGCTCAATGGCATCTTTAGTTAGACATAGTCTTACTCTAGTTTCAAATGTCTCAAGAACAAGATTGAGGTGTGTCTGCAGTAAGGACCTCATCCTAGTGGAACTCTCTCCTAAGCATTTACTCCCAAATAAGACTATGGGATATTCCTGTGGGATTTTTCTGGTCCAGCCTCTCAGCACACCATACCCCCTCCCCTGTAAACATTCAGTGAATGTCTCACATTGAAAACCAGCCATGTATCTGGGGCTCTTCTAGATTTCAATTAGTCCTACCAGCCCACATTCAAGTGTTCCATTGCTTTCTCTTTCCCCTACTAGAGTTTCTCTGCTTATGCCAAGCTCAATCCTCAGCATAGGCCTAGACTTGACAATTGTTCCCGGAGAAGTAAATGGCTGGCCATATCAACTCACTGAGGAAGGGCTCCTATCTCTCTGAAATTTTAGTTTTTTGCTTCTATAGCTGTCTGGTGCCCTTAAAAGAAGATTTTTAAAAATCTATACTTATGTCAAGCCCCTCAGCCCTGCAATCAAGGTTCTTCCCAAACTGATCTCAATCTACCTTTACAGAATTATACCCCAATCTCTCATCCCTGAAAACTTCTGGTCCTCACCAGGTCTACTGAATAACTGTTTTATTTTTCTGGTTCTATGCTTTTTTACTCATTTCATACCAGTTTTTAGAATATCCCTCCTCTTTCTATATATCAATACTTACTTATCTCTGATGCATTCCCAGCCTGGCCTGAAGTGATAACTTTATAACAAGTATAAATCCTTGAAGTGCTGCTTTTTCCACTAATTTTCCAGTGAATTATGTCTTCCCCTGATGATATCTCATATTTATTTATAGTATGGCAATTTCATTTTTCATGCTATTGTTTTTCTATATTCTCAATTATAAAGTTTCTTTTTATATAGTCCATATTTTATTTTTAAATAAAAATTGTATGTATTTAAAATTTACATGGTGTTTTATATATACACACACAGTAAAATGATTACTAAAGTGAAAAACATATCTCCTCACAGCAACCTTTGTGTGTGCATGTGTGTGCATGTGTGCGTGTGTGTGGAGTACCTGTAATCTACTTTCAGCAAATTTCCAGTATACAGTACAGTATTAACTACAGTCATGATGCTGTATATTAGATCTCTAGATTTATTCATCCTATACAACTTCAACTTCATACCTCTTGCCCAGTATTTCCCCATTTCCCCCACTTCCCCGGCCCTGGTAATCATCATTCTATCCTGTGCTTCTATGTATTCAACTCTTTTAGATTTATACATCATTATTATGTATATTATTACATAATATACGATGGAATATATGTGTACTATATATATATTCAGACATACATTTACACATCACATTTATTCATTCATTGATTGATGCACATTTAGGTTGTTTCTTACCTAGGTTATTGTGAATAACGCTGCAATAAATAAGAGTGTAGATATATTTCTTCAAGATACTGATTTCATTTCCTTTGGGTATACACCAGAGGGGAAGTTGTTGGATCATATGAAAGTTCCATTTTTAATTTTTGAGAAAACGTCATATTGTTTTCCATATGGCTATACCAATTTACATTCCCACCAACAGTGTACAAGGATTCCTTTTTCTCCACATCCTCACTAACACCTGTAATCTTTTATCTTTTCTATAACAGGCATCCTAACAAGTGTGAGATAATATCTCACTGTGGTTTTGATTTGCATTTATCTGGTGATTGGTGATGTTGAGTACCTTTTCATATATCTATCGACCATTTGTATGTCTTCTTTGGAAAAATGTTTACTCAGGTACATTGGTCAATTTTTAATCCACTTTTTTTTTTTTTTGCTATTAAGTTGGGTAAGTTCCTTATTTTTTTTTTTGAATATTGACCCCTTATGTGATACATGGTCTGCTCATATTTTCTACCAATTCATAAGTTGCATTTTTCTTTTGTTGATTGTTTGCTTGCTGTACAGACACTTTAGTTTGGTGTAATCCATTCATCTATTTTGGTTTTTGTTGCCTGTGTTTTCAGAGTCATATCCAAAAAACCATTAGCAAGGTCAAAGTCAAGGAAATTTCCCATGTTTTCTTCTAGGAATTTTATGGTTTCACGTCTTGTATTTAAGTCTTCAATTCACTTTGAATTGGTTTTTGTGTATAGAATAAGAAAAGACTCCAATTTCATTCTTTCACATGTGGATATTCAGTTTTCCCAATACCATTTATTTCATTTATTTTAATTTCAGATTCAGGGATTATATGTGAAGTTTTGTTACTTGGGCATATTATGTGATGCTGAGGTTTAGCCTTCTAATGATTCCTAATGATGGAATCATTAGGTACCCACAGTACCTGTTGGGTACTGTGTTCCAGTTAGTGAACACAGTACCCAATAGGTAGTTGTTCAACCTTTGCGTCCCCCTCTCCCTCTCCCCTTTTGGAATCTCCAGTGTTTATTGTTTCCATCTATACCTAAAGTTTAGCTCCCACTTACAAATGTGAACATGCAGTATTTGGTTTTCTGTTTCTGTGTTAAACTACTTAGAATAATGACCTCCAGTTGTATCCTTGTTCTTGCAAATTACACGATTTCATTTTATATGGCTGCATGGTATTCCATGGTGTATATATACTGCATTTCCTTTATCCGATCCACCATTGATGGGCACCTGGGTTGATTCCGTGTTTTTGCTATTGTGAAAAGTGCTACAATGAAGGTACAAGTGCAGATAGAATGATTTATTTTCCTTTGGGTATATACCCAGTATTGGGATTGTTTGGCTGAATGCCATTCTAACTGGTATGAGATGGTATCTCACTGTGGCTTTCATCTGATGATTAGTGATGTTGAGAATTTTTTCATGGGTTTGTTGGCCACTTGTATGTTTTCTTTTGAGAAGTGTCTTTTCATGTCCTTTGCCCACCTTTTATTTTTTCTTGTTCATTTATTTAACTTCCTTATAGATTCTGGATATAAGCCCTTTGTTGGATACACAGCTTGTGAATATTTTCTCCTCCTATGAAGCTTGTTTGTTACTCTGTTGATAGTTTCTCTTCCTGTGCAGAAGCTCTTTAGTTTAATTAAGTCCCATTTTGTACATTTGCATTGCATTTGCTTTTGAGCACTTAAGATATAAATTATTTGCCTACAGCAATGTCTAGAAGAGTATTCCCTAGGTTTTCTTTTAGGATTTTCATAGTTTGAGGTCTTACATTTAAGCTTTTAATCCATCTTGAGTTAATTTTTGTATATAGTGAGAAGCAGGCGTCCAGTTTCATCCTTCTGCATATGGTTAGCCAGTTTTTCCAGCATCATTTATGGATATAGGGAGTCCTTTCCCCGTTGTTAATTTTTGCCACTTTTGTTGACAATCAGGTGGTTGTAGGTGTCTGGATTAATTTCAGGGGTCTCCATTCTGTTCCATTGGTCTATGTGTCAATTTTTGTACCAGTACCATGCTGTTTTGGTTACTGTAGCTTTGTAGTATAGTTTGAAGCTGGGAGATGTAATGCCTCTGGCTTTATTCTTTGTGTTTAGGATTGCCTTGGCTACTCGGGCTCTTTTTGGGTTCTATATAAATTTTATAACAGTTTTTCTCTAATTCTGTAAAAACAGTGATATTGATAATTTGGTAGATTGCTTTGGGTAGTATGACATTTTAATGATATTGAACCTTCCTATCCATGATCACGGAATGCTTTTCCATTTGTGTAGTCTTCTTTCTCCTTGTAGAGATCTTTCGCCTCCTTGGTTAGATGCCCAGGTACTGAGTGTGTGTGTGGCTACTGTAAATGGGATTATGTTCCTGATTTGGTTCTCAGCTTGAATATTTATGGTGTATAGAAATGCTACTGATTTTTTTGTGCATTGATTTTGTATCCTGAGACTTTGCTGAAGTTGTTTATTAGGTCTAGGAGTCTTTTGGCAGGATCTTTAGGGTTTCTTAGGTACAAATTATACTGTCAACCAAGAGAGATAATTTGACTTCCTCTTTTTCTATTTGGATGCCTTTTCTTTCTCTTGCCTGATTGCTTTGGCTAGCACTTCCAATACTATGTTGAATATGAGTGATAAGAGTGGGCATCCTTGTGTTGTTCCAGGTCTCAAAGGGAATGCTTCCAGTTTTTGCTCCATTCAGCATGATGTTGGCTGTGGGTTTCTCATAGATGGCTCTTATTATTTTGAGGTATATTCCTTCAGTGCCTAGTTTGTTGAGAGTTTTTATCATGAAGGGATATTGTATTTTATCAAATGCTTTTTCTGCATCTATTGAGATGATCATATGATTTTTGTTTTTAATTCTATTTATGTGGTGAATCACATTTATTAATTTGCATATGTTGGACCATCCTTGCATCCCAGGAATAAAACCCACTTGACTGTGATGAATTAACTTTTTGATGTGCTGCTGGATTTGGTGTGCTAGTATTTTTTGAGGATTTTTTCATTTGTGTGTTCAATGTCATTTTCTTTTTTGTGTTTTTGTCAGATTTTGGTATCAGAACCATACTAGTTTCATAGAATGAGGCAGAGAGGAGTCCCTCTTCCTCAATTTTTTGGAATACTTTCAGTAGGATTGGTACCAGCTGTTCTTTGTATGTCTGGTAGAATTCAGCTGTGAATGAACACATTTGGTCCAGGGTTGGGTTTTTTTTTCTTTTTTTCTTTTGGTTGGTAGGTTTCTTACTGCTGATTCAATTTCCTTACTCGTTACTGATCTGTTCAGGATTTCTGTTTCTTCCTGATTCAATCTTGGGAATCTGTGTTTCCAGGAATTTATCCATTTCCTCTAGACTTTCTAGTTTGTGAACACAGAGATGTTCATAATATTCTCTGAGTATCTGTTGTGTTTCTGGGGGAATCAGTTGTGATGTCACTTTTGATTGTGCTCATTTGGAGGTCTTTTTTTTTGTTAATCTGGCTAGTGGTCTATCAATCCTGTTTATCTTTTCAAAAAATGAACTTTTTGCTTCATTGATCCTTTGTATGGTTTGGGGGTCTCAATTTCATTCAGTTCTGCTCTGATTTTAATTATTTCTTCTGCTAGCTTTGGGTTTAATTTGTCCTTATTTTGCTAGTACTTTTGGTTGCAAGGTTAGGTTGTTAATTTGAGATATTTCTGTCTTTTTGATGTAGGCATTTAGCACTTGAAACTTTCTTCTTAACCTTGCTTTTGCCACATCCCAGTAGTTCTGGTATGTTGTGTCTCTATTTTCATTTATTTCAAATCCTTTTTTTTTTTTTTTTGAGATGGAGTCTTGCACTGTTTCCCAGGCTAGAGTGCAGTGGTGCAATCTCGGCTCACTGCAACCTCTGCCTCCCGGGTTCAAGTGATTCTCCTGCCTCAGTCTCCCAAGTAGCTGGGATTACAGGCACCTGACACCATGCCCAACTACTTTTCTGTATTTTTAGTAGATAATGGGGTTTCACCATGTTGGCCAGGCTGGTCCCGAACTCCTGACCTTGTGATTTACTGACTCTGGCCTCCCAAAGTGCTGGGATTACAGGCATGAGCCACCGTGCCTGGCCTCAAATACTTTTAAAATTTCTGCCTTAATTTCATTTCTGCCTTAATTTCATTGTTTACCCAAAAGTCAGTCAGGAGCAAGTTGTTTAGTTTCCGTGTGTGTGTGTGTGTGTGTTTCTTTTTTCAATTCTCCCCTTCTCTTTTTTTTTATTTTACTTTAAGTTCTAGGGTACATGTGCACAATGTGCAGGTTTGTTACATATATATACATGTGCCATGATGGTGTGCTGCACCCATTAACTCGTCATTTACATTAGGTATATCTCCTAATGCTATCCTTCCCCCCACCCCCTCCCCACAATAGGACCTGGTGTGTGATGCTCCCCTTCCTGTGTCCAAGGGATTTCATTGTTTAATTCCCACCTATGAGTGAGAACATGCGGTGTTTGGTTTTCTTGTGATAGTTTGCTGAGAATGATGGTTTCCAGCTGTATCCATGTCCTTACAAAGGACATGAACTCATCCTTTTTTACGGCTGCATAGTATTCCATGGTGTATATGTGCTACATTTTCTTAATCCAGTCTGTCACTGATGGACATTTGGGTTGATTCCAAGTCTTTGCTATTGTGAATAGTGCCATAATAAACATACATGTGCATGTGTCTTTATAGCAGCATGACTTATAATCCTTTGGGTATATCCCCAATAATGGGATGGCTGGGTCAAATGGTATTTCTAGTTCTAGATCCTTGAGGAACTGCCACACTGTTTTCCACAATGGTTGAATTAGTTTACAGTCCCACCAACAGTGTAAAAGTATTCCTATTTCTCCACATCCTCTCCAGTACCTGTTGTTTCCTGATTTTTTAATCATGGCCATTCTAACTGGTGTGAGATGGTATCTCATTGTGGTTTTGATTTGCATTTCTCTGATGGAGAATGATGATGAGCATTTTTTCATGTGTCTGTTGGCTGTATGAATGTCTTCTTTTGAGAAGTGTCTGTTCATATCCTTTGCTCACTTTTTGATGGGTTGTTTGTTTTATTCTTGTAAATTTGATTGAGTTCTTTATAGGTTCTGGATATTAGCCCTTTGTCAGATGAGTAGATTGCAAACATTTTCTTCCATTCTGTAGGTTGCCTGTTCACTCTGATGGTAGTTTCTTTTGCTGTGCAGAAGCTCTTTAGTTTAATTAGATCCCATTTGTCAATTTTGGCTTTCGTTGCCATTGCTTTTGGTGTTTTAGACATGAAGTCCTTGCTCATGCCTATGTCCTGAATGGTATTACCTAGGTTTTCTTCTAGGGTTTTTATGGTTTTAAGTCTAACATTTAAGTCTCTAATCCATCTTGAATTAATTTTCGTATAAGGAGTAAGGAAAGGATCCAGTTTCAGCTTTCTACTTATGGCTAGCCAATTTTCCCAGCACCATTTATTAATTAGGGAATCCTTTCCCTGTTTCTTGTTTTTGTTAGGTTTGTCAAAGATCAGATGGCTGTAGATGTGTGGTACTATTTCTGAGGGCTCTGTTCTGTTCCATTCCATGTCTCTGTTTTGGTGCCAGTACCATGCTGTTTTGGTTATTGTAGCCTTGTAGTATAGTTTGAAGTCAGGTAGCATGATGCCTCCAGCTTTGTTCTTTTGGCTTAGGATTGTCTTGGCAATGCGGAGTCATTTTTGGTTCCATATGAACTTTAAAGCAGTTTTTTCCAATTCTGTGAAGACAGTCATTGGTAGCTTAATGGGGATGGCATTGAATCTATAAATTACCTTGGGCAGTATGGTCATTTTAACAATATTGATTCTTCCTATCCATGAGCATGGTATGTTCTTCCATTTGTTTGTGTCCTCTTTTATTTCCTGAGCAGTGGTTTGTAGTTCTCCTTGAAGAGGTCCGTTACATCCCTTGTAAGTTGGATTCCTAGGTATTTTATTCTCTTTGAAGCTATTATGAATGGGAGTTCATTCATAATTTGGCTCTCTGTTTGTCTGTTACTGGTGTATAAGAATTCTTGTGATTTTTGCACACTGATTTTGTATTCTGAGACTTTGCTGAAGTTGCTTATCAGCTTAAGGAGATTTTGGGCTGAGACAATGGGGTTTTAGATTTCCTCTTGGTACTGATTTCTATTTTTATTCTACTGTGGTCTGAGAAGATGCTTTGTATTATTTCAATGTTTTTCAATTTATTGAGACTTGCTTTATGACTGAGAATGTGGTCAAACTTAGGATATGTTCCGTGTGCAAATGAGAAGAATGTGTATTCTGGGATTGTTAGGTGGAGTATTCTGTAGATGTCTGTCAGTTCCAATTGGTCAAGTGTTGAATTTAAATTCAGAATTTCTCTGTTTTCTGTTTTGATGATCTGTCTAATGCTGTCAGTGGGGAGTTGAAGTCTCTCACTGTTTTTGTGTGACGGTCAAAGTCTTTTCTTAGGTCTAGAAACATTTGTTTTATAAATCTGAGTGCATATATAATACATTCAGGATAGTTAGGTGTTCTCATTGAATTGCACTCTTTATTATGATGTAATTAATGCCCTTATTTGCCCCTTTCTATTGTTGTTGGTTTAAAGTCAATTTTGATACAAAAACAACAACTCCTGCTTTTTTTGTTTTCTATTTGTGTTGTAGATCTTTCTCCATCTTCTACTTTGAGCCTATGGGTGTCACTGCATGTGAGATGGTCTCTCAAAGATAGCAGAAGGATGGTTTTTTTTTTTTTTTTTAACCCAGTTTGCCACCCTGGGTCTTTTAAGTAGAGCATTTAGGCCATTTACATTCAAGATTAATATTGATATGTGGGGGTTGGGCATGGTGGCTCACGCCTGTAATCCCAGCACTTTGGGAGGCCGAGGCAGGCGGATCACCTGAAGTCAGGAGTTCAAGACCAGCCTGACCAACATGGTAAAACCCTGTCTCTACTAAAAATACAAAAATTAGGTGGGCATGGTGGCGGGTGCCTGTAGTCCCAGCTACCCGGGAGGCTGAGCCAGGAGAATTGCTTGAACCTGGGAGGCAGAGGTTGCAGTTAGCTGAGATCGTGCCACTGCACTCTAGCTTGGGTGACAGACCAAGACTCCATCTCAAAAATCTATCTATCTATCTATATAGATATACATATAGATATAGATAGATATGTGGAGTTTTGTCTCTGTCATACATAGTGTTAGCTAGTTGCTTTGTAGTCTCAATTGTGTAGCTGCTTCATAGGGTCTGTGGCCTATGTGCATGCAAGCCAACACTATTTATTGAAAAGACTATTGTTTCTCCACTGTGTATTCTTGGCACCCTTGTCAAAAATTAGGTGGCTGTAATATGCTTGGGTTTATTCTGGGTTTTCTATTCTGTTTCATTGATCTATATGTCTATTTTTATGCCAGTACTATGTATTATTTTGGTTACTGTAGTTTTGTAATATAATTTGAAATCACAAAGTGTGATGCCTGAAACTTGCCCTTCTTTCTCAAGATTACTTTGGCTAATCAGGGTCTTTTGTGACTCCACATGAATTTTAGAATTTTTTTCTATTTCTGTGAAAAATGCCATTGGAAATTTGATAGAGATTTCATTGATTCTATTGATTGCTTTGGATCATATGAACATTTCAACAATATCAATTCTTCCAATCCATGAACACAGGATATCTTTCCATTTACTTATGTCTTCTTCAATGTCTTTCATCAGTGTTTTATAGTTTTTAATGTACAGATCTTTTACCTCCTTGGCTATCAATTGTAAAGTTTCTAAATGCCAACAAATATGCTACAATCCAGATCTCTGTATTCCCTACAATGTCTAGCATAGAGCAGGGTAATCTCTATAACATGTTTATCAAATCAAATAATGACCTATTTTATGATCTACATTTTAATATAAATAAATTTCTAAGTTGAGACTGCTGGGGGAAAAAACATTTTTGTTGAGGAGTCACCAGTTTCATAATGCCACACCTCCGGAATCTAAATATTGTCCTGTTTACCATTTTGCACGATCTTTTTTTTCTCATATCCCATTTCTTTCTTGCCTCCTGTCTAACTCTGAGAGGACAGTGAGAGTATCTTTCCCATTGTGACTTCTCTTCAGCTGCAGAATTGTCCTTAAATAGGTTATCTACAAAACCTGCAGTACAATCATACAGAGTGTGGAAGTACAGCCTTGGCCCTTAGTATTTTTGCTGTCTCATACCTGAAAACCTGAAATACAAAATATCATCTTTGCTGACTAAGAAAGTTCAGTAGAGAGAATACCAGAGGAACTCAAAATTCCTTATCCTTGAACTATAACCATAGGAGCAGAAGAATGAGAATCTACAGGAAACCCAAGTCATGGAAAGCTACTAGTGTTGGTATAAGTGTGTGTGTGTGTTGTGTATACATGTTCCCAGCATCAGGGGACATCAGTATTACTGATATATTTCTTATGGATCTTGTAGAAAAAAAAGAAAATCTTACTATAGTTGTATAAAAGATCAAATATAGTGGCTCACGCCTGTAATCCCAGCACTTTGGGAAGCCAAGGAGGGCAGATCATGAGGTCAGGAGTTCGAGACCAGCCTGACCAACATGGTGAAACCCCATCTCTATTAAAACACAAAAATTAGCTGGGTGTGGTAGTGTGCACCTGTAATCCCAGCTACTCAGGAGGCTGAGGCAGGAGAATCACTTGAACCTGGGAGGCAGAGGTTGCAGTGAGCCGAGATCGTGCCACTGCACTCCAGCCTGGGCGACAGAGCGAGACTCTGTCTGAAAAATAAAAAAAAAAAAAAAAAAAAAAAAAAAAGACCAAATATAATCATTTTCATAAATTATGCTTTATGTCAAATTTTGCACAGTACATTTTCTCCTATGCATATCTATATATCAGCAATTACTATATGCTACATTTAATTATAATATACTTCTTCACCATTCACATAGTCTTCACAATTTGTTCTTTGTGTAGCATGTTATGTGCTCAAAGATTTAAAAAACAGAAAGAACATTGCTTTTGACCTCCCCAATGAGTGGGCTGATATATGAAAGTATATTGATATTCTGCATTTTACTTACCCGTTGAATGGGTAGGCATGAAATTTAAAGAAAAAGTATGCATTTAGCTACTACCTAAAGTATAAATCATTACTTTGATTATTGATGGTATCATTCTTACAAAAGTGTTTCATATTAGGACCTACCTATTCAGCTATTTTACATAACCAATGGAAATAATGTAATCCTAGACATGTAATTACATTGATAAAAGATATAAAAATAATATCTACTATCAAAAATTAAAATTAAAATAGGCCCAAAATAGCCTAATTTTACACCGGGTGTGGTGGCTCACACCTGTAATGCCAGTACTTTGGGAAGCCAAGGCTCCCTTGAGGTCAGGATCACTTGAGATCAGGAGTTTGAGACCAGTCTGGCCAATATGGTGAAACCCCATCTCTACTAAAAGTACAAAAATTAGTGGCCGGGTGCGGTGGCTCATGCCTGTAATCCCAACACTTTGGGAGGCTGAGGCGGGTGGATCACAAGGTCAGGAGTTCAAGACCAGCCTGACTCACATGGTGAAACCCCATCCCTACTAAAAATACAAAAATTAGCCAGGTGTGGTGGTGTGCACCTGTAATCCCAGCTACTCAGGAGGCTGAGGCAGGACAATTGCTTGAACCGGGAGGCGGAGGTTGCAGTGAGCCAAGATTGAGCCATTGCACTCCAGCCTAGGCAACAGAGTGAGACTCCGTCTAAAAAAAATTAGCCAGGTGTGGTGGCAGGTGCCTGTAATCCCAACTACTCAGGAGGTTGAGGCAGGTGGATTGCTTGAACCCAGGAGACAGAGGTTGCAGTGAGCCAAGATTGTGCCACTGCATTCTAGCCTGGGCAACAGAGACTCCATCTCAAAAAAAAAAAAAAAAAAAAAAAAAAAGGCCTGTTTAAAAAACAAAGACCTCATTCCTCAAAAATAGCTTGTTTAAAAACAAAGACCCCGTCCCAGGTTTTGGGGCCAGGTGTGGTGGCTCACGCCTTTGATCCCAGCACTTTGGGAGGCTGAGGTGGGTGGATCACTTGAGGTCAGGAGTTGGTGACCAGCCTGGCTAACATGGTGAAACCCCATCTCTACTAAAAATACAAAAAAAAATAGCTGGGCGTGGTGGCATGCACCTGTAATCCCAGCTACTTGGGAGGCTGAGGTGGGAGAATCGCTTTAACCCGGGAGGCGAGGTTGCAGTGAGCCAAGATCCCGCTATTGCACTCCAGCCTGGGCAACAGAGCGAGACTCTGTCTCAATAACAACAACAAAAACACATTTTTGGAAAGAAAAACATAAATGGCCCAACTCCTATGCCTCTAAGTCAGTTGCCTGTAAAGAGAAAGTATTCTCACCCTTCCACCATCCCAGAATTCTTAGAGGAGCAGGACCCCTATGTGGCAGTCTAGCACTGTCTATCATGGGGTAGATAAGCCTATCTAATTCTGAGGTTCAGTATCAGGAATCGCCTGCTTACAGATGAAAGCTTCATTCTCTATTTTGTCCTTTATCAGTGTAAAAGTAACATTTTGCTTCTCCCTCTGGTAACTCTTTTGCTTTATAGGTTGGTTCAGGACTTGAATGGAGAATAGCATTGCTATTTATTTGACCTCAAAGATCCCAATACTCTCGGTAGAATTTCAACTCTTTCTAGGATGGGAAGAAAAGAACAATGCCAACTAAATGTGACACGAAGTGACAAACGTGACATAATGCTTGTTTAATGGCATCTCTTGTTTTTCATGTTTTGAAACAGAGAGAACTAACAAAGTAGATGAATTTGGATGGGAAATCTGGATATTTTCCCTCTCAATCAGACAAATGGTCTATTCTCTTTTGTTACTCTACAATACTATTCTGCCAAAGAGAGAAATGTTCTTTCCCAAGCCATGGAGTCTAAGTTTGGCAGCGCACCAAAATTATAATTTGATATTAGATGTTAAAGCTGGAAGTAAGTTTTAGTTTTTTGGCTCCTTCATTTTTGAAATGGCAAGTTACCTTTATAAGTTGGGACAGTGTCCAACTTTCCTTTTTTAACTTGTTGTCTCTCCAAAGGCCGGACTATTGCCACAGGCTGCACTTTGTACGAATTAAAATCCCGTTTGTAGGTAGTACCAAGATCAATCTTCCCTTGTTTTGGTTTATATTCTTCTGGCACATGGCGAGGCTGTTTAACTATTTCATAAGGAAGATAATCCGACCTGAAATATATAAATTTGAAACACAGCCTCACAAGTTCTTTTATTTCTAATTATTTCAATGAAATATGGAAAATGTCAAGGCTTTTTTCTTGAAAAGTCTGAGAAGATATTAAAATGGTAATAGTTGATAAACTACTTGAAAGAAGTAACTGAATTTCTTATAAAGTCCTATCCAGTGACTAAATATCTTGAGAAAAGTAAATATATCAAAAATTCTAGTTTTTAAAACATCATTAATTTTTAATTAATGTCAGTTAATTGGATCTTCAGTAAATAATATCCTCAAGTAATTGAATTTTTTTCTAACCTGGAAGGAAATTTCAGGTAAAATTTACTAAACCTGAAGAGTTTAAAAAATATATTCCCCCTGAGTCCACTTTGACAAAGTCCTTATGCATCCTACTTAAAGTCTCCAGCAAACTATTTTGGCATACTTTCTTCTTTTTGAATTAATGCTGTTTTCTCGCTTATTGTTAGATGATTAGTAACTCTAGTTTTTAGACATAAATCACATTCAGATTACGGATATAAGTGTTCCTCATCTTTGGATCTCCCAGATGGTAATGCAGCCAACCTGGGCGCTATATAACATTATGTGACAGAGGTAGTACTGGAGACACTGAGGTAAAAACTGAGGAATAGAGAAGAACACAAACTTAAGACTGATCAGACTGCCTACGTCCAAATCCTGGCTCTGTCATTTACTAGCTGCAGGACTTTGGATAACTTCATTAACCTGTTTATGCCCCAGTTTCTTTATATATCATAGGGCACAATAATATCTTCTATCTCACATAGTTGTTTTTAAGGATATACACACAGGCTTTTAAGACTGCTTGGTACACAGTAGGATCAATATGGTAGCCACTACTGTTACTACCCCAAGACTTCATGGATTGCTTTTTTCTTCTGGACTCTATTGGCACATCACTCATTTTGTGATTAAACTATCTTGTATTAATCAATATTTGCTGCGTATGTCTGTAAGTTCCCCGAAGAAACCCAAAACCCTCACTGAATTCTTCTTCTATTCACAACATAACTTCTTAGACTAATTAACTGTTTTCTCACCCACTCCAATCCATTTCGATCTGGTTTCCAGCATTGCCACTTCCCTAACACAGCTCTAAGGTTCACCATGTCTTCCATGTGATTAAATTCATCGAACATTTTTAGTCCTCATCTTACCTGACCTCTCCAAAAGTAATTGACATTATTGTCCACACTGTCTATTTCTAGGAAACTTTCTCTTCCTGACTTCCTGATTATCTTTTGTCAGTCTCCTATGCAGCTTCATCTACCTTTACTCGGTCATTAAATACATGTTAGCATTCCTCAAGACTTGGACCTACCTACACATTCTTCTTTTCATCCACTGTTCACTCCTGAGGATAACTCTTCTACTCCCACAGCTTCGATTACTACCTAGATTGAAAAAACCCTCAAATTTACATCTCAGCTTAGACCTCTTCTCTGAGCTCCATACCAGTATCTACGATGGTCTCTTGGATGTGCAGTGGCAACTCAAAACTTAGTATGTCACAAATCAACTCACTATTTCCCCTCAATAAATGTGGTCCTTTTTGCTTGTTCTCTACTTAAGTGAACGCTATCACCATCATTTCAGACGCATAGTGAGAAATTTAGGACTCACCCTTTACACCTTACTACTCTCCCCTATCTAGTCCATCATCAACTACTGTCAATTTTGCCTCATAAATATCTCTCAAATCTAACTTTGTTCCACATCTGCCACTACCATAATATGCAAAGTTTTTACAATAGCTCATTTGAATCACTTTAATAGCTTCCTAAACTCATTTACCCACATCCACCCTAGATCTCCCTCCAATCTTTTCTTCACATGGCACCTGAAGTAATTCTTTCCCAAGTAAATTTGATCAGGTCATTCTTGCCCTCATCTCCCTGGCCTCTTCCTTAACTCCCTTCCTCCCCTACTCCACCCTCCACCAAAAAAAAATAGAAAAGAAACCTTCATGACGTATTACTGTAAGGACACAGACAACACTGAACATGGCTTAAAGGCTCTGCCTGGCCTCCTTCACTAGCCTCAACTCTCACTGTGCTTCCTCTTGCTTTCTCTGCTCCAGCTGGCCCTCTTTGATAATTTTCTCCCTTACACGCTCCTTCCTGCTACATGCTACTCTCTCTCTCTCTGCTTGAAATGCATTTCCTTCCCCCTCTTAATCCAGTTAATTTGACATCCTTCAGGTTTTGACTCATTTTTCTTATTCCCCTGATAAAGTCAAACTCTTATTCTGGCTGTCAAGATACCTGTGCCTTTCCCTCATAGATTTCATCATTGTTGTAATTTTAGACTTACTTTGAGTAATGTTTTTGATTGCCATCTCTAATAGGTTGCAAAATCTGTCAGCACAGAGATCATGACTGCTTTTGGTCACCACTATATCCCAGGTGTCTAGTATAGTGCTTGATGCTTAATAAATGCTTAATAATTTTTTTATTTAATGAATGAAGAGTAGTAGAAATCACATACCTCTGCTTCTCAAGACATGTGAGTTGTTCTTCGCTCTTCCTAAATACAAGCTAGAGGGGAATAGGCTAAAATGCAGTCAGGAAGTGAGAGAATCAGGAAGAGAAAAGCAAAGCAAAAGCTTAGAACTCTCAGTTTCTCTGCTTAGACTAGTTAAGTGTTAGAAAGTATGCCTCCAAACCCAAAGCCGCTTTCTATGGAGTAGTAGTAGAGGGTGAATGCAGTCTTATTTATCTGATATATCCTAAAACATTTGATGTGTCTAGAATCCTACTCCTTCAGGGCAGGCTTCCTGCCAACTCTGGCAGTCATCTAAGTGAGCTACAACAGTACTGCTATAAAGGATCCAAAATCTTGTACAAGTTCAGACACCTCTTTACACAGTCACTTCCTGTACTATACAAAGGTACAGAATGCTTCTTTGTTTGTACAGATAAATCCACTTTCTACTGCATAGTCACCACAGTCAACACGAGGGGGTCAAGCAAGACTTTCAAGCTCCTAGATTATGACTCTTAGAAATACTGTTAGTTTCCCAGTGAAAATAGAAAGTAAAGATCCAATGTCTTACTAAGTGAAGAGACAACAATTTAAGAAATGAATATTTTAGTTTTATTGGCATTTTGGACTTTGGGACTTTCTTTTTTTCTTTTTCTTTCTTTTTTTTTTTTTTTAACTATTAAGGCTTACTTGAATAAGTCAACAGGGGAAATTCAGAATTGAAAAGCAACTGCCTTTTAAAAGAAAGATATGGCAGGTTAAATTTTCTCAATTTCTACACTTAGAACTGGTTAAAAGCACAATCTCTGTTCAATAAATACAAATATTGTAAAATTTATTTTAAATCTCTAATATGAACCATTAAAGCATCAAGAAATAAATATATTAATAAATTAAAGTGAAGACAAACAGCCATTCCCATTTAATCAGTCTCAACCAGTTGTTCAATTTCTTCATCTCACTTATTATAATCCATAATTATCTTAGTTATTTATCTGATTTTTCATATCTGGACTTTCCCACAACACTATAAACAACAGTAAAGCAAAGACCGTCTCTGTTTTATGTTCCATGTCATCCTCAGTGAGCAGTCCAGTTCCTGACCTAACTGCACTGAATCAGTGGCAACAGAATCACTAGCAATGCTGGTTAAAAACGCAGTTTCCTGAGACCCACTCTATTATCTACTGGCTCTTTTAGATGGAGATCTGGAATCTGCAATTGTAACACTTCTAGATGGCACTACTGCATACCAAAATCTGAGGACTAAGTAAAATCTTCCATCTGTGGAAGAGCCATACACCTACACAAGTAACTAGAGTCACCAAAGTATTATTACTGCAAGGAATGCCTGAAATGTTAAAAATAGAAATATTAGACTAAAAGTTTGAAAGTCTCTACCTTTGCTATATAAGAATGAGCTGCATCTGAAATGAAATGAAAATGGCTAACATCAAAATGTAAAGCTATTACAGAGCATTTTTAAAACTCTAAATTATAGAAATATGATGTCTGAGTTCCTTGAAAGCAGGAACTTCAACTTGTGAAAGGAAAATAAATCTTGGGGCCCCGAAATCACTAAGGGGAAAAGTGAAGCTGGGAACTGCTTAGGACAAACCTGTCTCCCATTCTATTCATAGTCACCCCTCTGCTCACTGATATAAATGCATATCTGATTGCTTCCTTTGGAGAAGCTCATCAGAAACTCAAAAGAATGCAACCATTTTTCTCTTATCTACCTAGGACCTGCAAGCTCACTCCCAGTTTCAAATTTGTCCCACCCTTCTGGAACGAACCAATATTCATCTAACATATATGTTGATTGACGTGTGTCTCCCTAAAACGTATAAAACCAAACTGTGCTCTGACCACCTTGGGCACATATTATTGGGACCTCTTGAGGCTGTGTCACCAGCACGCACCCTCAACCTTGGCAAAATAAACTTCCTAAATTAACTGAGACCTATCTGAGATATTTGTGGTTCACAAACTTATTGACATTTTTATACTTAACACTAGGATTGTACCTTGAATATAGTATATACATTAACAGTTCAAATAAAATAATGAGTAAATATACTTAACCCACCTGACAAAAATTTGAGAAATCAAAAAAGGTAAGTTCAAATGAAAAGTACAGATTTAAGAGGATTTTTTTTCATCACTCACTGAACAAATATTGGGTACCTACTATGTGCTAGTAGGCATTGTATTAGTTTTCTAAAAATAGAATGCTGAGATAACAATAGACTTAGTTCCTGCTTTCATGAAACACTGAAACCAACCTAACGATAAATAACAGGAAGGTGCTTTGGGAGCTTACATAGAAGAATTTTACCTAATCTGAAAACTGGATGAAGTGTCAGAGAAGGCTTACTCAAGTGATAATTTAGTTGAGATCTGCAGATTGAATGAGCATTAGCTAAGAGAGGGAAGGAAAATTGCAGGTAGGGAAAATAGTATCTTGGAAGACCCTGAGACAAGGAAACCTGGCACTTTCCAAATAAATAAAAAATGGCGCATGGGATGAAGCATAAAAGTGAAAAGGGCACTACAGTGAAAATGAATTAGAGAATTAAGTAGTGAGCAAACCATGCCTCCACATGGTTTTGATAAGGATTCTGGTTTGTGTTAAACACAATGGGAAAGTTTAAGAGTATTTTAAGCAGAAAAGTGATAGGATTTGGTTTGAATTTGGGAAGGCTGAAGTATTGAAAACAGATCAAACTGCAAAAACTAGAGTAGATTCAGATATTATACTTAGAAAGCGACTGCATTCCTCTAGGTCAAGCTTGTCCAACCTGCAGCCTATGGGCTGCATGCGGCCCAGGACGGCTTTGAATGAAGTCCAACACAAATTTGTAAACTTTCTTAAAACATTATGAGATTTTCTTGTGATTTTTTTTGCTCATCAGCTATGGTTGGTGTTATTGGATTTGATGTGCGGCCCAAGACAATTCTTCCAATGTGGCCCAGGGAAGCCAAAAGATTGGACACCCTGCTGTAGGTGGTGGTGACAGTGGAAAGCAGACAAACATTAGATATTTTAGGAAGTTAAAAAAATAGAACTTTTTATATCCCTTTTTTCTTCTCACACTTTGTCAACCTAATTCCCATTTTTCTGTTTTTTTTCAAGTTGTGACTTAACTAGTCTCTTGCCTATTAGATTGGTTCAACTTAAATCAATGAAATAGTAATTTAAATAGCTAGAAAAATTTATTGAGAGCAGAAGAGTTGGGAGAAAAATAAGTAAAGCAAATAGTTACTAAATATTTACTTAAATGTAGTTATTCCTTCCATTTTAACACGGCATGCTCGAATTTCTTGCTTGGGTTTAAGACTCTGAGTTGGAAGAACATTGTCATACATAGGATATTTTTCCAAATACTCAGTTGTAGGGCAAAACACCTCAGAATTTTCATAAATCCTTGTGGTTCCATGTGGACAATGATGTCGCCTGTGCAAAAAATAAACTGAAAGATTAACTTTAAAAAACATTTTGTATTGTAATTGCATTTTAATCAGAGACCGCCAATCAACTCACAATTTCTAAATTCTAGAGCTTTACTGAAAAAAAACTTTTTCCTCTATAAAAACAATCTATAAATAATGGTCTATCTCTACGTGGTGGAAGCACAGCAATTAAGTGTCTCATAACAATTTAGTGTCTTGTTACACTATAGAAGCTGAAAAGCTAATAGGGAATTTCTCATGCTCTTGCAGGAAGGTTCCACATACAATTTAGGTTTCACCTACTACATGTATTCACTTGATACTTTGACTCAGAACAGAGCTACATAAGGAGAGAGTCAAGGCACAACATTTATTTTGCTTGCATGGAATGTAATAGAGGCAACAAGAGATTGGAGTTAGAAGTTGTTAGGTGGCATCTTGATTTGCAAGCTGGTTTCCTAACTTGGCAGCTTCTTGACCTTGGAAGAGACGAGTGATTCTAGAGTGTACAGCTCTGCTGCAATTTTCTGATTGTGGCAGAGGCAGTGGCTCCCTTGTCAGTCCTGTTCTGTGGTAAAATTTTTGGAAGTTTTTCCTGGAAGCTTATTTTGAAAATGATTTCTTAAGTTCTTCCAAGTGAACTCCATATGTGTGTGTATATATATACACTATATATATATATATATATATATATATATATATATACTCCTTAATAAATTCCTTTTTGCCTAAACTAACCAGAGAAGATTATGTTATCCATAACTAAGAATCTTGACCAATATATCATATAAGCTAATAGAATACAGTTATTTAAGAGAATGAGGGTGGCCTTTATGCATGTTCACTGGAAGATGGTAAGATTGTAAATAGTAAAAACCCAGATTGTAGAATAGTATGCTTAGGGTTTTCTGTTCCAAGATGGTAGAATAGGAACAGCTCCACTCTGCAGCTCACAGCATGATCGACACAGAAGATGGTGATTTCTGCATTTCCAACTGAGCCTCCACTGGTGATACCCAGGCAAACAGGGTCTGGAGTGAACCTCCAGCAAACTCCAACAGACCTGAAGCTGAGGGACCTGACTCTTAGAAGGAAAACTAACAAACAGAAAGGAATAGCATCAACAGCAACAAAAAGGACATCCACCCCAAAATCCCACCTGAAGGTCACCAGCATCAAAGACCACAGGTAGATAAAACCACAAAGATGGGGACAAACCAGAGCAGAAAAGCTGAAAATTCTAAAAACCAGAGCGCCTCTTCTCCTCCAAAGGATGGCGGCTCCTTGCCAGTAATGGAACAAAGCTGGATGGAGAATGACTTTGACAAGTTGACAGAAGTAGGCTTCAGAGGGTCGGTAATAACAAACTTCTCCGAGCTAAAGGAGGATGTTTGAACCCATCACAAGGAAGACAAAAACCTAGAAAAAAGATTAGACAAATGGCTAACTAGAATAAACAGTGTAGAGAAGACCTTAAATGATCTGATGGAGCTGAAAACCATGGCACAAGAACTATGTGACACATGCACAAGCTTCAGTAGCCGATTCAATCAAGTAGAAGAAAAGGTATCAGTGATTGAAGATCAAATTAATGACATAAAGTGAGCAGAGAAGTTTAGAGAAAAAAGAGTAAAAAGAATCAAACAAAGCCTTCAAGAACTATGGGACTATGTGAAAAGACCAAATCTACATTTGGTTGGTATACCTGAAAGTGACAGGGAGAATGGAACCAAGTTGGAAAACACTCTTCATGATATTATCCAGGAGAACTTCCCCAACCTAGCAAGGCAGGCCAACATTCAAATACAGGAAATACAGAGAACACCACAAAGATACTCCTTGAGAAGAGCAAACCCAAGACATATAATTGTCAGATTCACCAAGGTTGAAATGAAGGAAAAAATGTTAAGGGCAGCCAGAGAGAAAGGTCAGGTTACCGACAAAGGGAAGCCCATCAGACTAATAGCAGATCTCTTGGCAGAAACTCTACAAGCCAGAAGAGAGTGGGGGCCAATATTCAACATACTTATAGAAAATAATTTTCAACCCAGAATTTCATATCCAGCCAAACTAAGCTTCATAGTGAAGGAGAAATAAAACCCTTTACAGATAAGCAAATGTTGAAAGATTTTGTCACCACCAGGCCTGCCTTACAAGAGCTCCTGAAGGAGGCACTAAACATAGAAAGGAACAACCGGTACCAGCCACTGCAAAAACATGCCAAATTGTAAAGACCATTAATGCTAGGAAGAAACTGCATCAACTAATGGGCAAAATAACCAGCTAACATTATAATGACAGGATCAAATTCACACATAACAATATTAACCTTAAATGTAAATAGGCTAAATGCCCCAATTAAAAGATGCAGACTGGCAAATTGGATAAAGAATCAAGACCTATCAGTGTGCTGTATTCAGGAGACCCAACTCATATGCAGAGACACACATAGGCTCAAAAGAAAGGGATGGAGGAAGGTCTATTAAGCAAATGGAAAGCAAAAACAAGGAGGGGTTGCAATCCTAGTCACTGATAAAACAGACGTTAAACCAACAAAGATCAAAAGAGACAAAGACGACCATTACATAATGGTAAAGGGATCAATTCAACAAGAAGAGCTAACTATCCTAAATATATATGCACTTAATACAGGAGCACCCAGATGCATAAAGCAAGTCCTCAGGGACCTACAAAGAGAGTTAGACTCCTGCACAATAATAATTGGAGACTTTAATACCCCACTGTCAATATTTTAGACAGATCAACAAGACAAAAGGTTAACAAGGATATCCAGGACTTGAACTCAGCTCTGCACCAAGTGGACCTAATAGATATCCACAGAACTCTCCACTCCAAGTCAACAGAATACACATTCTTCTCAGCACTGCATCACACTTATTCCAAAATTGACCACATAGTTGGAAGTAAAGCACTCCTCAGCAAATGTGAAAAACAGAAATCACAACAGTCTCTCAGACCACAGTGCAATCAAATTAGAACTCAGGATTAAGAAACTCACTCAAAACCGTACAACTACATGGAAACTGAACAACCTGCTCCTGAACGACTACTAGGTAAATAATGAAATTAAAACAGAAATAAAGATGTTCTTTGAAACCAATGAGAATAAAGACACAACGTACCAGAATCTCTGGAACACATTTAAAGCAGTGTGTAGAGGAAATTTACAGCATTAAATGTCCACAAGAGAAAGCAGGAAAGATCTAAAATCGACTACCCTAACATCACAATTAAAAGAACTAGAGAAGCAAGAGCAAACAAATTCAAAAACTAGCAGAAGGCAAGAAATAATTAAGATCAGAGCAGAACTGAAGGAGATAGAGACACAAAAAACCCTTTAAAAAAATCAATGAATCCAGGAGCTGGTTTTTCAAAAAGATCAACAAAATTGATAGACTGCTAGCAAGGCTAGTAAAGAAGAAAGGAGAGAAGAATCAAATAGATGCAAAGAACAATGACAAAGGGGATATCACCACAGATCCCACAGAAATACCAACTATCATCAGATAATACTATAAACACCTCTATGCAAATAAACTAGAAAACCTAGAAGAAATGGATAAATTCCAGGACACACACACCCTCCCAAGACTAAACCAGGAAGAAGGTGAATCTCTGAATAGACCAATAACAGGCTCTGACATTGAGGCAATAATTAATAGCCTACCAACCAAAAAACGTCCAGGACTAGATGGATTCACAGCTGAATTCTATCAGAGGTACAATGAGGAGCTGGTACCATTCCTTCTGAAACTATTCCACTCAACAGAAAAACAGAGAATCCTCCCTAACTCATTGTATGAAGCCAGCATCATCCTGATACCAAAACCTGGCAGAGACACAACAAAAAAAGAGAATTTTAGACCAATATTCCTGATGAACATCAATGCAAAATCCTCGATAAAATACTGGCAAACCGAATCCAGCAGCACATCAAAAAGCTTACCCACCATAATCAAGTGGGCTTCATCCCTGGGATGCAAGGCTGGTTCAACATTTGCAAATCAATAAACGTAATCCAGCATATAAACAGAACCAAAGACAAGAACCACATGATTATCTCAATAGATGCAGAAAAGGCTTTTGACAACATTCAACAGCACTTCATGCTAAAAACGCTCAATAAATTCGGTATTGATGGAATGTACCTCAAAATAATAAGAGCTATTTATGACAAACCCACAGCCAATATCATACTGAAAGGGCAAAAACTGGAATCATTCCTTTTGAAAACTGGCATAAGACAGGGATGCCCTCTCTCACCACTCCTATTCAACATAGTGTTGGAAGTTCTGGCCAGGGAAATCAGGCAAGAGAAAGAAATAAAGGGTATTCAATTAGGAAAAGAGGAAGTCAAATTGTCCCTGTTTGCAGATGATGTGATTGTATATTTAGAAAACCCCGTCGTCTCAGCCCAAAATCTCCTTAAGCTGACAAGCAACTTCAGTAAAGTCTCAGGATACAAAATCAATGTGCAAAAATCACAAGCATTCTTATACACCAGTAACAGACAAGCAGAGAGCCAAATCAGGAATGAACTTCCATTCACAATTACTACAAAGAGTATAAAATACCCAGGAAACCAACTTATAAGGGATGTGAAGGACCTCTTCAAGGAGAACTACAAACTGCTCAATGAAATAAAAGAGGACACAAACAAATGGAAGAACATTCCATGCTCATGGATAGGAAGAATCAATATCATGAAAATGGCCACACTACCCAAGGTAATTTATAGATTCAATGCCACCCCATCAAGCCACCAATGACTTTCTTCACAGAATTGGAAAAAAACTACTTTAAGGTTCATATGGAACAAAAAAAGAGCTCACATTGCCAAGACAATCCTAAACAAAAAGAACAAAGCTGGAGGCATCACACTACCTGACTTCAAACTATACTACAAGGCTACAGCAACCAAAACACCATGCTACTGGTACCAAACAGAGAGATAGACCAACGGAAAAGAACAGAGCCCTTGGAAATAATACCACACATCTACAACCATCTGATCTTTGACAAACCTGACAAAAACCAGAAATGGGGAAAGGACTCCCTATTTAATAAATGGTGCTGGGAAAACTAGCTAGCCATATGTAGAAAGCTGAAACTGGATCCCTTCTTTGCACCTTATACAAAATTAATTCAAGATGGATTAAACACTTAAATGTTAGACCTAAAACCATAAAAACCCTAGAAGAAAACTTAGGCAATACCACATAGGACAAGGACTTCACCAGTAAAACACCAAAAGCAATAGCAACAAAAGCCAAAATAGACAAATGGGATCTAATTAAACTAAAGAGCTTCTGCACAGCAAAAGAAACTACCATCAGAGTGAACAGGCAACCTACAGAATGGGAGAAAATTTTTGCAATCTACCCATCTGACAAAGAGCTAATATCCAGAATCTACAAAGAACTTAAACAAATTTACAAGAAAAAAACAAACAATCCCATCAAAAAGTGGGTGAATGATATGAACAGACCTTTCTCAAATGGAGCCATTTATGCAGCCAACAGATACATGAAAAAATGCTCATCCTCACTGGTCATCAGAGAAATGCAAATCAAAACCACAATGAGATACCATCTCATACCAGTTAGAATGGCGATCATTAAAAAGTCAGGAAACAACAGATGCTGGAAAGGATGTGGAGAAATAGGAAAGCTTTTACATTGTTGGTGGAAGTGTAAACTAGTTCACCCATTGTGGAAGACAGTGTGGTGATTCCTCAAGGATCTAGAACTAGAAATACCATTTGACCCAGCAATCCCATTACTGGGTATATATCCAAAGGATTATAAATCATGCTACTATAAGCACAAATGCACACGTATGTTTACTGCGGTACTGTTCATGATAGCAAAGACTTGGAACCAACCCAAATGTCCATCAATGACAGACTGGATTAAGAAAATGTGGCACATATATACCATGGAGTGCTATGCAGCCATAAAAAAGGATGAGTTCATATCCTTTGTAGGGACATGGATGAAGCTGGAAACCATCATCCTGAGCAAACTACCACAAGGACAGAAAAGCAAACACTGCATGTTCTCACTCATAGGTGGGAATTGAACAATGAGAACACTGGAACACAGGGCCGGGAACATCACACGTGGGGGCCTGTCGTGGGGTGGGGGGCAGGGGGATGGATAGCATTAGGCGAAATACCTAACGTAAATGATGAGTTAATGGGTGCAGCAAACCAACATGGCACGTGTATATCTATGTAACAAACCTGCACGTTGTGCATATGTACCCTAGCACTTAAAGTATAATAATAATACAAAAGAACGCTTTCAAAGGAATAATAAAAAAAAGTATCCTTAGAATATTCTCTTTTCTTGTTTAAAAAAAAAAAAAAATCAATGCAGGCCGGATGCAGTGGCTCATGCCTGTAATCCCAGCACTTTGGGAGGCCAAGGCAGGCGGATCACGGGGTCAGGAGATAGAGGCCAACATGGTGAAACCCTGTCTCCACTAAAAATACAAAAATAAGCTGGGTGCGGTGGTGCTTGCCTGTAATCCCAGCTACTCAATAAGCTGAGGCAGGAGAATTGCTTGAACACAGGAGGTGGAGGTTGCAGTAAGCCGAGATTGTGCCACTGCCCTCCAGTCTGGCGACAGAGCGAGACTCTGTCTCAAAAAAAAAAAAAAAAAGAAAGAAAGAAAGAAAGAAATGCACATGTAAAGCAAGTCTTAAAGAACATTATGTTATCTGTGGAAGATAGAATTATCTGTGTTTTATAATATATTTTTGCTCAGATTTTTATGACACCTCGTGTGTATTTATTTATTGCATTATCAGAAAATAAAGATAAAACCCTTAAAAAACAAAACAACCACAACCAAAAAAAAAAAAAACAAACAAAAAGTAAATCACAGCATTCCAAGGGTAGCCTTCAACATAATGAAGACTGAATTTCCTAACAGTTGAATGGGAAAGGAACTTACGTTGGATATGAATTAGAAAAAAAGTAAAAATTTTCTCCTACACACCAGTCTGCAGATTCATACACCCAAAGTTAATTTGTTGATATTTTAATATACTTCTAATTACGAACTGTGTTTATTATGAGACTATCAAAAAAACTGCTTTCCATCAACATGCAGTGTTTTCTTTGAAGGGGATTCCAAATACGAAGGGATTGACACGTTCATATTTACTTAGCAAATAATGATCTAATCCCTGGGTCGATAGTGAAGCTGAGGCAGGAGAAGACTGTTTCTACGTGATGGCAGGACTCAGTTGGATTCTAGGTTTCAGGGTGGGGACTACTGTACTGGCTTTTCAGTCAGGCGGATCCAAAGAACTGCTGACTGGACGGGAATGGGAATATGGTCTTGCTGGGAGGACAGAAAGCAGATGAAAGAAAGTGTGATATGGGTTGCAGACTCAGAGCCTTGAGCACTGTTCTTTCTTACCTTTGTGGTGGGGGATGATGGGGTGGAAATGTATTCTCCCAGTCGGATCACATCCCACTACTCACCAGTCTTATATCCCATCGCGGCTTCACATATATTATTTAGCCGGCCTGTGTGGCATTTTACTTTGCATCCTTGATTGGGAGTCTCAGGGGCTACGAAGAAAGGTTTTACCCCCAGGTCGCCGGCGGGTGCGGAGAAAGTATTACTCGAGCGGGATAAGTGGGGATGTCGCTGCGCCCTCGTCCCTTGAT
This sequence comes from Piliocolobus tephrosceles, assembly GCF_002776525.5. Taxonomy (NCBI): domain Eukaryota; kingdom Metazoa; phylum Chordata; class Mammalia; order Primates; family Cercopithecidae; genus Piliocolobus; species Piliocolobus tephrosceles. The sequence goes on along the minus strand of NC_045439.1, from coordinate 92,983,808 downwards.
CTGCAGGGGACGGCCATTCTCAGGGTTCCCGAGGAGCTGGCTCCGTGCACCTAGGCCCCAGGTCGGCTCCCAAGCCCCGGCCCGCCACTACACCAGCCACTTCTTACCCGCAGGTACAAATCTGACACAGACACCAGTTCCTCATGCTCTCGGCTCCCAGGGTTTCTTTCAGCTCGCCTCAGCACTTGTAGCTTCTTCACTCTTACAGCGCCCGCCGTAGTCAAGGCAACAGAGGGATGCTAGGTGACGGACGCTGCGCCGGCTTCCGGCGGCGTAAGAGACGCGTCAGTACTGGCGTGCTGGACCCGCAGAGTTTTCCGCGTTCCGAAGCTCTTGGTGTGGCCCGGACCCGGGAGGAGGAACGCGGGGGTGGAGCTGCTGCAGACGGTGATTGCGGGCTCGCGTTAGGAACTGGCATCTTCCTCGGCCAGCCTCTGGGCGGTGCTGGAGGACCCCGCTCGCTGCGGCTCTGAGGCGGAAACCCGGGCTGGGGCCGAGCGCGGGCTGGGAGCGGCAGTCCCCGGAGTGTGACTTCCAGTCTGGGGCCCGGGCTTGGCCTGTCTGTGTGGACCCGGGATCCTCAAAGAGAACGAATCCGGGACCCTGCAGAAATGAAGGGCATGTAGCGTAGACGTTTTTCCTGTTTATTTAGAAAGGAATGAAAGACCGGCAGTGCACCTGCTTGGATGATAAGCACGTGACCCAAAACTTTGTTCGGGCTCCGTGGGCAGGAATAAAGCTGGGTATTCGACCTCGCGCGCGGACTAGCGAGAATGTCAGAATGAGGGACTTGGGGGAAGACTGAAGAGAGAAAGGGAGCATCTTTTCAGCATCTTCTCAGCCTCCGGCATGCAACACTTCCTGTACGTGGCCATTGGCCTGGAGAAGTTTACCAGAGTACTCCTTCTCCGGCAGGGTCACTGATGTCACTGTGCACCCAGCCCCTTCGAGCTGCGTGATTCATCGCAGCCTTCGGATCCGGAAGGATGAGCAAACTCCTCAATTACAATCGTAGTAGGATACTGACTTTAGTGCTCAGCCTGGAATTGGCTGAGGCATGAAATTCACTGATGGCTCAGAATAGTTGGCCTAGAATAATAGGCTGGCACTTCAGATCTGTGAGAAAAAGATGAACCTTTCAAATGGTTCTTGGGAAATTGGTTATCCATGTGAAAAAAAAAAATTGGACCTCTACTTAATACCACACACAAATCAATTGCACAGTTAAGGTATTTATATTTAAAATCAAAACTGTAAAGCTTTTAGAAAATAATATGGGCTAATATTTTTATGACCTTAAAGGAAGATTTCTTAAGACAAAAACGTGCAAACAATTTTTTAAAGGTTAATAAACTACTTAAAATTAAGAACATATTTATCAAAGATGCCAGAAAGAAATGGAAAAAAACAAGCCTGGTAACTGTGAAAAATATTAATAACACACATATAATTGACAAAGGACTAGTATTCAGAGACTATAAATAACTTATCCAAAACAAAATAAATCTGTATTACAACCAGTAGAAAGGTGGACAAAAGCCTTGTATAGGCAGTTCACAGAAAAGGAATGTTAAAAGGCCAATACAAGAAACTTATAAAATGATACTTAATCCCATTAATAATAGGAGAAATGTAAATTAAAACCATGAGATGCTATTTATCACCCATCTTAAAAAATAAAGTCCAGCAATATCAGCTGTTGAACTTATGAATCAAAAAAAGCAGTATTCCACTGTGGATCAGTCCAACTATTTGGAAAATAATTTGGAAATGTTAGGTTGAGGATGTGAAGATTTAATAACTCAGAAATTCTACTGGTAGAGAGTGTACAAGAGACCCACAACTGTTCATATCAGCTCAGTAATAGTTACAGAAAACTGGAATCCATCTCCGTGTCCACTGGTAATACAATGGATGAATGCGTGTGGTAGATTTGTGAAGTGGAGTCCTACAGTAATAAAAATGAATGAATTACATCAATATGGGTGAATCTCAGGAAAACAATATCGAGCAGAGAAAAAGTGACAGTGTAATATAGTAAGTATGACTCTTATAGAAGGCTTAAAACTTGCCACTCTACATGATATATTGCTTAGGGACACTCTCATTTTTAAAAATTATAAAGAAAATAAGGAAATGATCAAGATAAAATTCAGGATAGTGGTTACCTATAAGCCAGGAGCACAGGGTACTTCAAAAGTAACGAATTTTTTTTTTCCTTTTGAAATGGGATGGTACATACCTAGGGGTTCATTGTGTTGTTATTTATGTAATTACACATGTTTCATACCAACCCAGTGCTTAAAAACATACATTATAGAAGACTGATAAGGGACTGAGAGTTTTCGAAGGATGTCTTCATTATAGAAGACTGAGAGGTTGGAGAGGTGAAGGGAAACCAGCAGTGGGATCTAAGGAGAGATGAAGGTAAATTAAGATATTTCAGACTCTTGGAAGAATTTCACATATGCATGTAACACACATGCACACAAAGGGTGACTGTTATGCTGCACTGGAATCAAGAAAAGTGAGGATTGACAATGATTACTGCGTTTGGCCAGAGGTCATTGACAGCTTTTAGGGCTTTGATTTTGCCAGAGCTGCAGAAATGGAAGACTTTCTGAAAATTTCAGAATTAATGTGGATGAATACATGTGGCAGTTCATATCAACAGATAATTCTCAGTGCTTTTGAATGAAAGAAAGGAATAAATAGAAAGGTTAAGAATTTTTCAAAAGTTTGACAGTGGAGAGAATGGAGGAAGGGTAAGGGAAAATCATTCTGGAGAAAGGAGGAGGAGGTTAGACTGGTACTTAGGGCTAAGGAGTTGGAAAGGGATGGGATCTTTATTTAAATGAATTCACTGTCAATACTGATGCACTGCAAGGTCTAGAGAATGAGATATAGACCCTCATTGGTGGGCATTACAGTGAAAATTATCAACTAAATGGTCATACTACAAATATATTCTACTGTATTCTTTTTTTAAAAAAAGATATATTCAAAATCTGTTAATTTGGGAAAGGATTAAAGACACTTCTCTTGCCTCTAGAAACCTCTGTTTCAGTCTCTGCTCAGAATTTGTCATATAGCTTATGAATAGGAAAAGAATGGCTATGTTATTAATGTTTAGAAAAAATTCTCCCAAGTGCTACTCTCTGTAAGTTGTTCTTGAACTGCACCATCATTTATGGCTGATATTTGGATGAGCAACACTGTGGGGAGGGTATGCAGTATTTGAATACATTTATGAGTTCCTAGTGGTAATGTTTTTCAATTTGTCATGTTCCCTTCCCCTCAACCAACTTCACTTCTCCATCCCCTCATCATCTTAAAAAAAGAGAGAGAGGGCCAGGCGAGGTGGCTCATGCCTTTAATGCTAGCACTTTGGGAGGCCGAGATGGGTTGATCATCTGAGGTCAGGAGTTCAAGACCAGCCTGGCCAACATGGCGAAACCCTGTCTCTACTAAAAATACAAACGTTAGCCAGGCGTGTTAGCACATGCCTGTAATTTCAGCTATTTGGGATGCTGAGGCAAGAGAATCATTTGAACCTGGGAAGCAGAGTTTGCAGTTTGCAGTGAGCCGAGATTGTGCCACTGCATTCCAGCTTGGTCAACAGAATAAGACTCTGTCTCAAAAATAAATAAATAAATAAAAAGAGAGAGGCTCTATATAGTTTAAAATTTAAGTATTGGCTGGGCATGGTGGTTCACACCTGTAATCTCAGCACTTTGGGAGGCCATGGTGGGAGGATCACTTGAGCTAGGAGTTCGAGACTAGTGTCTACAAAAATAAATAAAAATTTAAAAAAATTAAGTATTTAAAACAAAAAAAATCTAAATTAGCAAATTTTAATGTTACATTTTAATTATGTGGGAAGTGAAGATGCATATGTTGCATTTTTCCAGTTAAGGTACATGGACAGCAGAGAAGATGAACAGATCCAAGGGATCACTATGAAATCCAGTGCCGTTTCACTACATCATGCAACAGGTAAATCAATCTGTTTTACAGAAACACAGCTTTGCATCTTTCATGTCCTCCTCTCTCTTTCTGAATTAATTGCATGCCTCCATTTCTTTGCTTATATTCTACATATTTTATTCTGGCCTTTCCACATGATCTGTTGTCAGAGTCAGGCTGTCCAGGCTTGGATGCAGAGGGAAACCTCTGGCTTGCGGGCAGAAGAACTGGCAGTTCACACTGGCCCCCTCCACCAGGTGCTTGTATGGATTTCTTCACAAGGAAAGTCAGGAGCCCTAGGCCTTTAGCTGGTTCAGCCTTACTATTCTGCCTCATGGCCTAGCCAGCATGTTAAATTTGGAGTCTTATTTACTTAAAAGTAGACTGGCATGATCAGGACCAGCTTGCTATCCTCAAATGAGGATGCTACTTTGATAGTAACACTTCTAGGGATTTATCTGACAGAAATAGTCGTGTCAGTGTGTGAGATACATGTCATTGATATTCACTAAAAAGTTTGTATTCGTGAAAAAAATACCAACAACCTGAATGTCAGTAGGAGAATGGTTAAATAAACTGATACATCCAAGCTGTGAAATACTGTGCAGCTGTTAAACCTACTGTTTAATATATATGTCATTGTATAGGGAAGAATGGTATGTTAAGAGATAGAAAACAAATTGCAGACTATTTTTGTAAGATATGAGTGTGTTTGGGTAATAAAAATATATATGCAGATAAAGGTGTCTGAAAGGATACTTACCAAACCCTTAACAGTAGCTCTCTGCAGGGGCTAGA
>NC_045439.1:92902933-92924044 GCF_002776525.5 Piliocolobus tephrosceles | reverse complement strand
TATTCCTGGTGAAGATCTCTTGGGTGTTCAGTGTATATTGGTTGAATGCATGAATAAATTAATCACTTAATAAGCTTAGGCAAGGGAATACATGGGCAGCCAGAAGCTATTTAGTGCTCATCATTTATTTCTTCAAGGTTTAAAATATTCTCAGGCAGCCTGGGCAACATGGTGAGACCCCGTTTCTACAAACAATAGAAAAATAGAAAAACGGGCATGGTGGCACTTCATGTAGTCTCAGCTACCCAGGTGGAAGATTGCTTGAGCCCAAGAGGTTGGAGCTACAGTGAGCTGTGATCATGCCACTACACCCTGGCCTGGGTGACAGAGTGGGACACTGTATTAAAAAAAAAAAAAAAATCTCAAGTACATAAGGGAGATATAAAAGTATAGAAATATTTCTTTAGAAACGAACATATTGGCTTTTCAGTATAAATATACTGGAATTTTAGGTGAAAGCAAAATACTTTCTTGGTCTGAACATTTCTTATTAAAGAATATCAGGGTAGTGATGTTTTAGTGTGTTAAGATTATTCAACTCCCAGAGCCAAGATGATGTTATCACTGGGGATAACTCAGAGAGTTTTGTTTAGCTCAGAGAGTACACTGAAACTAGCTGGTTCTTCCTGCCCTCAGTGTGTTCTGGGAGGCTGCCAGCTACGTCCTGGACTGAAAAAGGCAAGGCTGTTTGATGTTAGAGAAGCAGAAATATTCTGAGTATCTTTCTCTTCTTTCCTCTGTGCCATGGTCCAGTCAACAGGAGGGCAGAACATTGTCCCAGGCTTCTGTAAAGCCAAGATTACCCCGCAGAAGCTACTTGGAGCCGGTTTCCAGTCTCCTGAGCTAAGGTTGCTCCCAAGGGAAGGCAAGACTCAATTGCCTCTGCCTGCAGTTGTTATTTTGTATAGTATTCTCATAGGTGTGTTGTATAGAGACTTAAGCTCCACTAATGCTTTCCCTCTTTTTTTTTAAATTCTCTTATTTTCTACCATTTATTTTGGCATTTGTACTCTTTCTTGCAGTTTTCTTTGAATGTTTTACGTTATATAACTCTCATGTGCCTGGCCAAGCCCTTCTAGGGCATGAGTCAGGCAACCCCTAAGCTAGGTATTCAGGTTAATTTTTTTCCCAATGCATAGGTGTTGTGCCAGCACAGTATATCAAATAAACTTGCCCCTGCCCCTGCTTCCTTCCCCACTGTTTCACTACCACGTTTCTCACACATACTGTAGTTGGTTTCTGAACACTGCTTTCTATTCTGATGTATTTACCAACCTGTATTGTTTGATTTTGAGGGTATCAATAATTGATTTTTGAATCTGGTTCTGTCACTTTTAGCTTTAATAATTGGGGGCTATTTTTAAGCATTTATTCTGTATGAACTTGAAATGATTTTATCTCTTGCGTTACATTAAATGTCTATGTTAAGACATCTTATGTACAGAGGTAAATTATGACTACTCTTTTACTGTAAAGGTAATTATATAGAAAAAGCCAAGTAAGTTGCCTTCCTAGGGCTGGTTCCTATAGGTGTTATTGGTGTATTCTTCCAGACTTCTATCTATGCATAATACGTACGCATGTTCCTATAGTAAGAAATAAATTCATGTGTGTGGATTTAAATAAGTTCACTAGGGAGCTAAAGCTGGGACTGCAGCTTAAACCCAGCATTATGTTGTTCTGGTTTCTTTATTATTACCAAATAAATGATTATAAACAGTTAAAATTATCCCAGTACTAGTCTCTTTGGGGGAGCAGCCCTTCCCATTTTCATACAAGGTCTTATTTTGCCGGCTGCATTCCTAGCGGTCTCCAATTGATCCAGCAGGCAGCAGCCGGAACTACTTTTGCCTGAGGGTCTTCCCTGAGACAAAGACTTCTGCCCTTGGCCTTCTTACTTTCGGATATTTGTGAAGCCCAGGATCTCTCTTTCTCTTTCTCCCTCTCTCTCTCTCTCCAAAGGCTTCTGTCCTTGGCCTTCTTACTCTAGGCTATTTGTGAAGCCCAGGATCTCTCTCTCTCTCTCTCTCTGTCAACTTCTGGAGCAACCAACTATCTTAGGGGCATAAATTAATTTTAATATACCTGGGTGGCCTTTAATCTAGTTCCATTTTTCGAAGTTTTTGGCTTTTGGATAACATCTTTTCCTGTGTTAACAAAGCTTCTCCCTAATTTTACCTGTTTTTGAACTTGGGATTTGGAGGTGGAGGGATGTAAGAGAGGGAGGAAGGAATGTAAGGTGTCTTTTATAAGCCTGCCTTTCTCAGGATCCAAAGTTTTGTAAAAAGAAAAAAAACAGTTTTTTTTTTTTAAATATGCAGTGAACTAGTTCTTCCGCCAAAAAATGAAACCTTTATTTACTTAATTTTATATCCTAATCATTTATTCACATTTATTTTTTGCTTACTGTTTGGTTCTATATTGATCACTAGGTTACATTTCTCATACTAGGTGCTTATTCTTCCAAGTTATTTATAGATGCTTCACAGTTTTGATCACAAACTAGTAAATAAGACATCCTCTGATAGGAGAAGCAGCACTGGGTTTTACCGGTGGACCTCTGGCAAGTTGGCCACTTTGTGGGAATTTCCAGACCTGAATCTGCATCTGTATAAAAGGAAGTTGAGGTAAATGAATCTCTATAGCCTTTCTTTCTCTCCTAGTTGGTTTTTCAGGATCCTTCCTCACCTTTTCCACTGCCCATGTCTTGGGTTTTCCTGTATTTCTTAGTTACATTGCTGTTTTCATTACCCTCTGTGCCCTCCTCTCTATCTGTGGATTGCTTTAAGTGACATTCAGACAGGCAGAGGTCCAGAGGCCATTTGACATAGAGGAATTCCATCCTTCCAAAGATCTCTTCTCATAACCAGGAGTTTTTTTGTTTTTTAAACAAAACAAAACAATTATCCTGATTGGATCCATGAGGACTAGCCTCACTTCACTGTGCCTCGGGAGAGATCCAGAATGGCTTTCTTGGACTTGAACAAGCTCAGAAGCATTGGCACTTTCTCGTTTACACTGGCCTTGATTTTGGGTAAAGGTTGAGCAGGCTGAAGTCCCCTCTCTAAAGCCATCATGGGATGGTAAAAGGCATCTGCAAGGTTCCAGCTCTAGCAGGGTCACAACTGCACTGAGATGAACACAAGGGGGCAGACTTTCCCACAGATTTTCGTTAAATCAGCGAGGAACCGAGTGCAGTTTCAATGTGAGTGCGTGTGTGAGCCTGTGCTCTGTCCACACCAGTGCTCATGTGCAAAACATGTAGCCTATAACTCTGTTTTTTATAAAGAGCTGTAGGGTGAAGGACATATGAATGCTGAGTAGATTTTGGGCTTCACTGTGCTAAAAGTTTCGTTAACACAATCAAGGCCTCCTCAATGTAGGTTGTAGACTATATCCCCCTGCCTAGCCCAGAGTCTTGCACATGGCAGGCAGGCGGGCAGGTTGGCAGGCAGGCAGGCACTTTTTATTATTGGAGGCTTAGAGATGAGCGAATCATTAATATAGAGGAGTTGAAATTCATTTAGCCTGCTGTTTCAACCTGAAGAATAACTTCAAAGCAGTCATTTAAATTTATTTTTGCCTTTTTTTTTCATTCTCCTGCCCCTCCTTCCTTTCTTCCAACTGCTAAAGGCATTGTTTCAATTGTATATATTTTCTTTTATCTTTGTTTTCGCTTCACCTTGGAAATTGAGTTATGGCTCCTTTGGTTGTTTCTAGTTGGAAAAAGCATTATTATGAAAATATATGCTGTTTAGTGAGCAATGAAGCAGAATATAAAATATCACTAATATCCTGAACCCCCTGCAATTAGAAGCACATTGTCACTAGTTTTGTTTTATGTTTCCCAGATGACTGTCGATTTAGCAGTTCAGCATATAATTGCATTGATGATCATATTTCAAAGGATTTGAGTCTATTGATTCAAGTGTAGAATTAAAGTAAAAGTTGTTATTCCTTCACCATTGTATCTGAATTTATTATTTGACTCTGTAATGGCTGGAAGAAATCTGATATGCTTTGGAAATCAAAGGTAAATTTTATGTCCCCTGGGGGTAGGGGTAGGGGTGGGAGGGAAAGAGGACCTTTTTTTTTTTTTTTTTAGCTCTAAACAAATGGAGCAATTCGTAGATTTATTGTATAATAGTTGTTTTTCTTCAAAACCACAAGCCTTCAATTTTTCTAAAATGACAATAGTAAATTTTCACTTTCTAAACAGTTTACATAATCAGTTTCATTATATTTGCATTTATTTTGTTAACTGATACTAACAATGATGCCACTTTTTTTTTTTTTCCTTTTCTGAGTTTCGCTCTCTGTCACCCAGGCTAGAGTGCAACGGCGCAATCTTGGCTCACTGCAATCTCTGGCTCCTGGGTTCAAGCGATTTTCCTGTCTCAGCCTCCAGAGTAGCTGGGATTACAGGCACCCACCACCATGCCTGGCTAATTTTTGTATTTTTAGTAGAGACGGGGTTTCACTCTGTTGGCCAGGCTGGTCTCAAACTCCTGACCTCGTGATCTGCCTGCCTTGGCCTCCCAAAGTGTTGGGATTACAGGCGTGAGCCCGCTCCTGGCCAATGCCACAATTGCTAATGCACTTGAAAGATACATCAAATTAGATTTAACCAACGTTTATTTTGTACCAACTGCATGCCAGGTGTTCACTGAGTCAGTTTTGTTTGTTTTCTTAAGCCTTGAAATAAACTTTGGTGGTAAATTTCTCTTCATTTTGCATATTAAAAAACTGAAAGGGTTTTGACTTGTTCAACAAATTACACTATCCCAGCCATTGCTTGTTAGCTATAATTTTATTTTCTGTATAGTTGTGTAGCTGAGATTATTTGAAATACTGTTACTGATTCTCCTCTCTTACTATGATTATTAAAAATGAAAATGTGCTCTAATGATTTTTGACACTCTGCATATAGAATCTTTGAGTTTCATAGGTGCTGTAGGCCCTTTCTCCTATAAATAAAGAATCTGACACTCACAGAGAGGCTGGGTCTCCTCCAAGCTTGGGCAGCTGATAGTTTGAGAGTTGATCTAGAACCCAGGTCTTTCCCTTCATAAGGGGCAAAACCACTGGAAAAGACAGGCGGAGAAATAGCTGGCTCCTCAAAAGGAAGAGAGAAGCTGGCAGTGAGGATCTGTCAGTTCTGCTCAGTTTGGAAAGAGACTCTTCTCTGTCTGCTGCTTCTGACCTCCCTATGTTTCAGTTCTCAGCACTCTGAATATACCACAATTTTCATGCCTTTGTGTCTCGGCACATGCTGTCTCTTCTCCTCAAGTGTTCTTTCTCCCTTCATTGCCAGCTCAAATGACACCTCCTCTTGGAAGCCTTCCCCAACTGCATCAGACACATACATCTGGCTCCTTCCTTCCTTTGATTTCCTATATTTTTTATAATAGATCTCTCTTAGAACATCTATTCCTTTACATTGTTTGTGTTTTCAGTTAGTGTCTCAGAGCTCCTGGGGCAAGGGTCTTCATTCTTCAGGCTTATCTCTGATGTTAAGCCTGGGTGCACTTTACTAGGATGCATGTTCAGGTATGGGTGGGAATGACTGTGTGCTACTCTCCCAGGTGCTGCTTCTGAGCACAGAAATGGAATAGAAGTTAGAGCAGGAGGAAAATGTAGTCTGTGGAAGTTCTAGGAGATATTCTTACAGTTAGTCATTAGTTTGTTGGCATTTAGCTTCTAGGTTACATATGGGAAAATTGAGGGACAGTAAATCACAAAGAGAGACTGAAGGTCCAGCTTATTAGGAAACTTGAGTTTCTAGGATGTGGCCACCAGTTTGTGTACATCTTCATTGATTCTAATGTTCCCTGTGTTCACCAAGAATTATTTTCGTCCAAGGGCCTACATCAGTTTAGAGGTGTAGAACTTGGATTAGGCAACGAGGCTGACTGTGTGTTTTTCATTTGTGGATGTATTCATCTGCCCAGACATGAGATGCCCTAGCACACTGTTCACAGCCTGAAAACATAGCTGTAAGAGTTTGTGGGTAATAGAACATTAGTCTTACTTAAGTCTTTCTAAATATCTTCACTCCTCAGAGTAACTCTGAGTGTTTTCTGGATTTGAATTTGGCTCATTAAAGTCTGATTTCTACATAATTCAGATACATCCATAGTTTTTTGTATAATACATTTGAAAAATTTCCCCTTATGAGATTAGACAAGTTTATAACCAAAACCAAGTTCATTAAACCTATGCTAAAATATGAAATTGTTTTTAAGAAAAGCCCAAACAGGCAGAAAGTGACAGTTTACTAGTATCATTATAATGATAATTTGAATGTATTGATATTGAACTCTATATGATATAAAAATACAGTATTTCCCAAGGCCACAAATCATTACCAAGTTTAAATGTATTTTCAAATGTAGCAGATCCATAGTTTTGTTCTTTGTATTCATCATAGAATTTTTTTGTGTATCCTATTTTGTTTTCTTTGCCTCATTGATTACTTGATTCCAAAAACAGGACTGTGGAAAAGTAGAGGCGAAGCTGAGCATTTGAACCCGTTAACTCCATCTCTCGTTATGAGTAAAGCAAGCTATTTATTTTCCTAACTAGGGAGGCCTCACAACCTGGGTTGCTGAGGACATCTGGTTTATGCCTGTCGTCTTGGAGAAGTTATTAATAGTGTCTCCTTTCACTGAAAATCCTAACTTGGACAATGAGCTCTATGTGGTCACCTTTATTATCACTGATATATTTTGTCCTTGATTATTTTATGCTTTGATTTTAATAATTCTGTAAGTGCATTTTTGACTAAACTTTTCTGCATTTTTAAATTCTCTGATGTTTTGGAAGGTATATCCTATTTTATTTCGATTAATAGCTGCTTTTTGTGTTTTTCTGATCATTCTTTAAATGTAAGTCAGTACTGAGATATTCCCCTTTGTGTTCTACCAATTTAAGACTTACAGATTATAAGTTCTTTGAGTATGGCACTGGATTCATTTTTGTGTCCCTGACAGTATTTAGTAGTCTGCTTTGAACAAAGTACTCAAGAGTAAGTATGGAATGAATCTTAGGAAGCAGTTTGGTTTTATCAAAATGAAGAGCAAAGTTTGATCTAGTCTGGAATGGTATATATAGGTGCCTCCCGATAAAGGAACTGGGATTGCAGTTGGGCTGAAGATCCAGTCAGCCCAGTGGCTCTACTGACCAAACCCAACTGCGAAAGAGATTTCAATGATCTGTTTTCAACTCGCCTAGGGACTCCCAAGTGAGTTTTCAGTAAAGTCTTCTCCAATTAAAGATCTTTCTCTAAGATTACACTGCTGCTAAGTATAAAGACAAAGGAATTTTCCAGTGCCAAGCAGAGACAGACAGAGAGTAGCCTGGTTCAGCCACTGTGGCTGCTCACAGTGTTAGCAATAGCACTGTGTTCCAGAATGAGGAGAGTGAGGGCCCCGAGTTGAGTGGGAGAGCCCAGATGGAACAATAGTTTGCACGGCGTGTAAAGAGTTCTTGAAAGAGGTTGAAGATTTTTGTGAGCACCTTTAGTTGATTGAGCCACGTGTATTTCCAAATAATAGATTTGACCTCTTAATTTAAAGTAGACATAGTAATAGAAAGCTAGGTGTAGTCAGTAACTTAAGCCAATCACTTATGAGGCAGGGGAGGGAAGAATGACCTTTTTCAGAATTTAAGTTGCAAAATATGCCTTATACTCTGATAGGCGGTTTACAATGCCTGACAAAATGAGTCATCTTTTTGTTTTGCCAAATTTTACTCTAGCTAAGTGCCTCCAAGTTTAGGCAAAATAAGGACAAGTTAACTGTTCTTAAATGTAATAATGCCATGGACTCTCATGAATAGAAGTATTTGATAAGTAGAAAATAGTTATCTTCGACTTTGTGTTCAAAGTATAGGGGTTGCTTATGTGTAAAGCTAAAAGGGGATATAATTGGGTATATATGAGGAAGGCTGTGCATGAATTGAGTACAGGTGCTTTTAAGTCCTAAGTTACTGCAGAGCTGCTTAGTACAGTGTCTAATACCTGATGGTGCTCAATACAGATTAATGGAATCTAAATTTCTTTCTCCACCAAGATCTCTGTCAAGTATATGTGATCATTAAGTTAACTGTGCTATTTTCAGGATCCAGTAGTCACAAACAATAGCAAAATCCTAGGGTGTTTTATCTTACATTTTTAAAAAATACGTAATTCGATTTTTTTGTTTTAAAAGCAATACCCATTCTTTGTTAACAAATTTAGCTGGTAGATTTTTATTTTGGCTTCACTAATTTGAATTTCAAAAGTTATACATGCTTATTGTGAAAATCCAGACAATAAAGAAGTGTTCAAACAAAACAGTCTCCTCATCTTTGCTACCACTTCTCTGATATAACCATTGATCACAAATCACCTTATAGCCTTCTATAGTTTTTTGCATAGTGCTCCCCTCACACAGGTGCTTTTGTACTTTTTTTTCCTACCTCTTTCTTTCTTTCTTTTAATAAAAGTGGTATTGAATGTATTATCAGTTTGGTGCAGTTCAACAGATATGTATGAAGCTCTTGCTTACACAGTGTCAAGAGCCACTGTACTATAAGTGTATATAATCTCTGTCCCTGGGCAATTTCTCACATTCTCTTTTGTCATATTTCAAATTCATTACTGTTGCTGTTCTCTTTATAAGTTCACAAGATCTTTCCACCTCATGGTGTTGTGAAACCCAAATAATGTAATGTTTATTAAAGCACGTAGTTAACCTTAAAGCAGTGAGTATGACTGCATGATTACTAAGAAGTGGTTATCCCTGAATAATTCTACTTTTTGTCACTGCTAAAGGGAAATATGCTTCCTCTGCTTATATTTTAATTATTTCAGTAGGTTCCATACATTTTCAAAACACCTGATTTTACTTATTGTATTTTTACTTCTTTTTTTTTCTTTTTCTTTGAGACGGAATTTCACTCTTGTCGCCTAGGCTGGAGTGCAGTGGCATGATCTTGGCTCACTGCAACCACCGCCTCCTGGGTTCAGCGATTCTCCTGCCTCAGCCTCCTGAGTAGCTGGGATTACAGGTGCCTGCCACCACACCTGGCTAATTTTTGTATTTTTAGTAGAGACGGGGTTTCGCCACGTTGGCCAGGCTTGTCTTGAACTCCTGACCTCAAATGATCTGCCCACCTCGGCCTCCCAAAGTGCTGGGATTACATGTGCGAGCCACAGTGCCCGGCCTGTATTTTTACTTTTACATGCAGTATGCCCAGCCTTCTTTGTCTCAGCAGATGTTTTCTTTAAAAATTCCTACTAGGTGTATATTTAACAATTTTTTTCTTTCATATTCTTGGCTATAGATGAGATATAATAGCAGATATTATAAATTTCATTCTGTTAACATGTGTTTTAGAGTCTAAGATTTCTTCTAGCTTGTATTCCATGTTCATTGTTGTTATTTTATCACTAGTTACAGCCAGAGATTTTAAGTCAGTTGTAAATATAAAGTTATTTGTCAGAAAGACCACACACACCTCTTGAAAAATTACTTTCAGATTTGATCACATAATTTCCAAGTGTCTTCCAAGAAAGTGAGCACGATGGCCTTGAGTGAAAAGCCTGTGGCACTTGACCAAAACCTCAGTTTGTTTCTAATCATGTCTGGATGGAGCGTAATTTGATTACAGCTGACTGGCCTGAAATGATCCCAGTAAGATGCTGAACTGGATCTGGATGAAAGTCTCACTATTTTCTGCCCTCATCCAAGCACTATGGAATCACTGAAATGAATAAGTTTGGGATTTCATGTCCAAATCCATTTTTAATACTACCATCTTATGTTTTCATAGTACTGTACGCTTTTCAAAATTATTTTATCTGTAGTATTTGATCTGTGCAGTCTGCCTTTAGCTTCTATACTTCAAAGGCCAGTAATGGTTAGGTTGGAAGTAATACCTATTAGAATAGTGACTCTGAGAACTTTGAAATCATTTCCAGGTGTTTTAGATAGGCTACATTTGAGTGATGAGACTTTAAACTTTCTTTTTTATAAAAGAAAACTTTACTGCTTAAAGTAATCTTTTTAGAAATTAGTAGCCCCAAAGATTTCAGGGTGTGTTGTATTGTTCCTCTTTTTTATATTTAATGGGTGTAACTTACTGCAATGTGAATAATGCATAATATTTGTAGGGAAAAGTAGGGAAGTAGCCAAGGAGAAAAGATGGGACAAAGAAAACTGTGACTTTTCTTTAAATATCTGAGGCGATTGAAAGGAATTTTAAGCAATTTCTTGACAAAAAGACTCTCCTTTTTTTATTACAGTAGGGATGGCAATCAGATGGAAAAAGAAGGAAAATTGGAGAATAAAATAATACCTGAACAGTATATATATTTTGGGGGCATTGTTGAGGTTGTACTTGTGATCTAATATCCATTTTTAAGTGTTTTGTAGATATTAAAGTTAATTTGCATACATACCTATATATCTGTATATACACACATATAATAAATCCAGATATACATGTATTATATATCTATGTATAATACACATACATAACACATGTATAATAGATACTCCTATTAATCAGTATTATCACTTAGATTACGCAAGACCTGGAATATGTATTTGGAACAAAAGTAAAATCCCTTATTGTGATTCTACTTGCCAGCTCCTTATTATGGTCAATGTCAGGGCTCTGGGCCAGGCGGGAGCTGAAGTAGATGGTTGGCCCTAACCACTGAACCACCTGCCTTGAGCCCCTTGAGGCACGGGAGATGGTGGAGAACCATCGTCACCGCTCAGGGAGCATGCGCCAGGGGCCCACTCTGTCCTGCGGCTCTACCTGCATCCTCTCACTTGAATCTCATAAGAACCTTGGTAAGTTGGGATTTTGAGCCCCATTTTTCAAGTGAGAAAACAAGCACAGAGAGGTTGTGACTTTTACACATAGAGTGGTGGGGCAGGGGCTCAAACCCAGGTCTGTCTCTTCTCTGGAGAGGCACCTACATTTGGAGGTGAAAATTACCCCCGTGGCCATATGACAGTCCACTGTGACCGGACACTGAAAAGACCAGTCCAGGGGACTTGTGGGCTGGGGTCTCAGCTTCACCATTGTGCCGCTGGGTGACTTCGGGCAAGGCCTATTCCTCTGTGGACCCTGGTTCCTCATCTGTGTACTGTGTGTGTGTGTGCATGCATGCATGTGTGTGTGTGTGTTTTGTAAAAATCAGCTTACTTTCAAAATTTAAAATATATCCATGAAAGTAAACAGAAAGTTAAAATAGCAAATGCTCAGCTACATGTACCATCTAATCCTGTTTTACGTATGTGCATGCGTGTGTGTGTGTGTGTGTTTTGGGCTACCTCAGAGATCCATTCTGAGTGTGGTATGTCCCATGGTGGGCAGGTCCAAGGGAGGGCATGAGCTATCTGGCTTTGAGACAGGTATGGGGCTGGCCCTAGAGCCTGGATGTTTCTCCCTCTGCTGCCTGCCACAGAGGGGAGTTTGTCTTGCAGGGAATAGCCTCATCCATTAGCACCAATGGGGGGCTGACAGCGGCCACTCCTCGCCAGCCCCGGCTGGAGGCAGACTCATAAATCCCATGCCAGGCCGGGCCGTAAATTCGTGTGATTCACATCTGGCCTCTTGGAGGACAGAGATGTTTGGGGCTGTGGGACTGGCTGTTCTCTCCTGGGCAGGACAGGCAGGTACTGGGGAGAAGCCTCTTCATGGCCCAGCAGTCTCAGATGGCCTCTCCAAGGAGATGCAATGTTGAGCCCCCTGGATGCCTCAGGCCCAGCCTGAGCCACCTTTGCCCAGGCCCAGGCCACCTCTGCCTGGGCCATTCCTGTGCCCTGGCCCAAATCTCCCTGGAGGTCACTGTGTGGACACGCTCTGTGGCCTCAGAGATCTCAGCTCCACCAACCCCACAGCGAAGTCCCCTGCCAATCCGCATGGCATTCTGTCTTGGGGCTGTGAGGACACAGTGGGAGATCGAGGCCCAGTCTGTGTGTCCCTCATTCCAGGGAGGCTGAGGCCCCAAATCCACTGTCCCTTAGGCAGGAAAGGGACAGGGACACTCCTCAGGCCAGGGCTGCAGCCATTTGTCGTCTTTCATCAGGACTTTTGCCACAGTCAGATGCCACTGGAACTCTACTTAGCGTTTTTTGAAAATCAGCTTACTTTTAAAATTTAAGTATGTGATTTAGCCTCTTCTTTAGCCATATTTATGAAATCAGGGTCTGATATACTAGTCAAATACCCACACACGTACACATACACATGTGCACATACACGCTCACACAGACACATACATATACACATATATGTGAAAATATACACATGAAATATATCCATGAAAGTAAACACAAAGTTACGATAGCAAATACTCAGCTCCGTGTACCATCTAATCCTGTTTTAGGTTTAGAGTGGCTCTAGTCTCCCCCCATTATGGGCGATTCCTTACTGGTGATACAAAACAGGTTCAGCTGGCTCACAGAGCTGAGCATTTACCAGCCATTCTAGCCTTCCCACACTTTACAGACAAGAAAACCAAGGTCCAGAGAGGTGCAGGGCCTGCCCGAGGTCACACAGCCCTGGGATTAGTGGCCAGCCCGCCTGACTCCCAGTTGAGTGCTCCTTTTACAGAAGCACACTCCCTGTCTGCAGTGTGCAGGGCTCCTTCCTCCAGAAGCACGTTTGGACTTGCAGAGGCCTTTTGGAGACTGTGCCCTAACAGAGAGTTCATTGCAAGGTGGGCTTCCTAATGGCAGGCTGACGGGCAGGCGGACAGTCTCCTGGGTCCTGGTGGGACCATGCACTGGCCCCTAGCTCTGCCTGTGCTTTATCCTGGTGCTCATGGCTCATGGCTCCTGTAGCACCTCAGGATTCGGGGAAGAGGGTAAAGGGGAGTCCCAGGGGAGAGAGAGCAGGGCTCTGGCAGCAGCCCTTCCCCAGGGAGCTGCTTACTGAAGAGATCATTAGTGGCACCGGCTCTCAGGCTGGCAAGGAAGGTGGCCTCATTAGCAAGCACCTTCCCCTGCGCCACCTCCACCTTCCCACCTGCAGGCTTCTGCCACACACACTGCCACTGCCACCACTGCCATCACTCCAGAGATGCAGCATGATGGGCCTCCTGTTGGGGACAAGGCTGCCAGCTCAAGGGAGCCAGGAAGGAGATGTATGTGCAGGGTGGCAAGGGTGCGTGTACGCTGAACACACAGACACACAAACACTGGCACACAGATACACTCATATGCATGTACACACATACTGCATTAATAGAGGTGCGCACATAGGTCTAGTGCACACACAACACAGAGACTTGCACAGTAACACGTGCAACTCCCCAGACACGCTGTGCAAGCACACGGATCCAACAGAGACGTGTATACACAGGGGCGAGTTTCAGTGTGAAGCCCCACAGGGCACACGTATAGAGACCCATGTGGAACATAGGCGCACGTGCACCCCAGGAGATGCACACATGTACTCACACAAACATACAGTCCTGTCTCCAGACTCTGGAGTGTGCATGGACTTGTACACACATGAGTATGTGTTGACAAACCAGATCAGCCCAGGGCATACCACTATGTGTGCAGGGACACCCATGTGCACATGTACATGTATGCAGAGCACACACCAGTTATTCTTTTCTTGGAATCCAACAAGGCCCAAGGAGCAGGGAGTGGCTAATTCCCTGGAGGAAGTGAGGAGACCAGAGCTGAGGACACATTTAATTAATTCTTCTCATTCCCAGCAGAGAGAGAAAGGGAGGGAAGGAGGGAGAAGGGAATGAAATGAGAGAGAGAAGAGGAGAGGGGAGAGGGGCAGCAGGCGGGCGAAGGTGAAGTGAGGAGGAGCCGGTGTGGGCAGTGAAGAGGCTGAAGGACCCCGGGCCCAGGGGCATTAAACTTCTCAGCTTAGGGCAGGCCCAGGGACCTTATCCCTTAGCCCCAATCTCAGAACCAGACAGGCCGTTCAAGGTCAAGTAGTGGGGCTGGCGCAGAAGTCCACCCGCAGTGCCCCCTCCACACAGCTCTGGAGACAGGGCGCGCACGTCTTTCACCTGCTCCCACTGAGTGGAAACCTGCCCCCCAACCCCAGACCTCCCACCCTCAGTCCCACTTCTGCTCTGTGCCCGCATTGCCTTAGGGCCTTGGGGGCTCTCCTATCACAGGTCCGGGGTGGGGGCGACACAGCTGCCCAGGGAGGCCCCTGTTGGGCACCAGGACAGCTCCTCCCACCCCTGCCCTGACCTCAGCTTTCAGACAAAGTCAGGGAGACAGAGATGGACAAGGACAGGGGCTCTGAGGGGCAGGGAGGATGCAAGCCAGGAGAGAGGGGAGGCGGGGTGGGGTGGGAGTGAAATAGGGAGATGGGGCAGTGAGAGAGATGGAGAAAGATGTGAGAGGGGCCGGGATGGTGAGAGTCAGACCCAGAGACACACAGAGAGGATGCTAGAGAGAACCAGAGAAACAAAAAAAGGTCTGAGGGTCCGGAAAAGCAGCCAGGCTTTGCAACTCTCGCTGGTCAGGAGGGAATCACTTCGCCTGGGGCATGAGCGAGGAACCCTGGCCTAGAGAGGATGTCGTGTGACCCCACCCGGGCACCCCACCTCTCCGAGCCTCGGCTGCTGGTCTACTAAGCAGGGGGACCAGCCCTGTCTCTGAGAGGGCCCTGAGGCTCCGCAGAGAGGCTGGTCTGGTCCCTTTCTCCCCTCTACTCCCCGCTGAGTCATGTGGGCCTGCAGATGGGGTGGGGGGCTCCCTTCCGGGGCCCTGAGTGGGCAAAGCAGGTGAGAGAGGAAAGTCGCTGTGGGGCTGGTGTCGTGTGCTGCAGCCGTGAGCATGGAGTGATGGAGCGTTTGCCCGGAATACTGAAAATGCATAAATATCCATTTTCAGGCCCCAAGGCAGATATAAATACAGAGGGGAAGGTGTGCAACCCTCAGCCATAATTTACCAGCTCTGCTACCCACAGGGGCTTGGGCACTTGCACTTGGCTGTCAAGAGGCTTTTCCAGATGGCTTTATGACCGCTAGTGGCCATCTGGATCCCTTCTCCTGGAGAAGTGGCTCCTTGGGATCCACCGCCTGGGGTGAGGTGGGGCAAGGCAGGGCGTGTCATTCCTAGGCCTGCTCCATCCTAGGCCTTTGGGGCCTCTCCCGCCTTCTCCTCCTCCAGCATCTCCTTGCTTGGGAGGGACGGAACCACATCTGTGTCAGGCCTGGTGTGTACCCAGCCCTGGTGCACTTCGATAAAATCAGAGGCGTTCCAATCCTGCCCATGGGTGCTTCCAGGCTGCGAAGCATAGATGACACCCTAGGTCTTGCCCTTAGAAACTCAAGGAAAACGGATGGTAGAAGGGTCTGGATAAGCCAGCATAGGGCAAGACCCGGGTCCACTCTGGAGCAGGCCAGAAGCCAGAGAGGAGAGACACATGGCCAATGGTGGCCTCCAAGAGTCTGGCCGCAGCCCAGCACACCCAAAGCCCTCAGCCTGGAGGGGAAGCAGCAGGACCCGGGGTGGAGGTCATGGCCTGCTGGCAGGCAGCTTTCTGGCACCCTCCAGAGAGGACATGGGTCTTGCCCCATGCTGGCTTTTCCAGACCCTTCCACCATCTAAGGAATATGCTCATTCTCAAAGAGTAGACAAATGGAGGCCCCAAGGCAACTCCCTGCCTCTCCTCCCAGAGCTGGAGCTCAGACTTGAGCACCCTGATCCCTGCCACCTTCACATGCTGAGGGGCATCTTTCTCTTTGGGTTGGGACCCTGTGTTCAGGGCATCCACCTTCCCACAGTAGAAAGCCACCAGCCTCTATTGCGGGATGTGGAGCATTCTCCCTTCCAGGTTCCCCGAGCCTCCTCTTCCCAGGAAATGGAGACTGGGCTTCCCTGCCCTGAGCAGGAGCCTGCACTGGGAGGCAGGGGCTGGACAGCCACCTGCTGCCTGGGCTGAGCAGTGGAACCTGTTTGTGTGGGATGTAGGCATTGAATCATGAACAGGTCAGGCCGAGTGGCCTAGGGCCCTGCACAGAGCCCTGCACAGAGCCTGGGGTCAGGTGTCATTGGTGGGGGGGCGGAGCCGGGCGAGGTGGCGGGCGCCTGTAGTCCCAGCTACTCGGGAGGCTGAGGCAGGAGAATGGCGTGAACCCGGGAGGTGGAGCTTGCAGTGAGCTGAGATCCGGCCACTGCACTCCAGCCTGGTCGACAGAGCAAGACTCCGTCTCAAAAAAAAAAGTAACACAGTTAACTAAAAAACCCTAAAAAACACAAAAGTGACACAAACTCCAAAAAATATACTAGTAAATCTCCCCATATCTACAAAAACAACTACAACTAATTATACTTACTAAGCCTATGTACCTTTCCCACCCTTAATTCAAACAGTCACATAAATAATCCTATTAAAATATATGTTAATACATGGGTACCAGGCCCCACAAATAATCGTTGCCCTGCCCAACCTAAAAGTATAATAATACTAATAAATATTTCCATTAAATATTATCCTCCTATTTGCCTAAAGGCACCAAAATATTTAATACCTACAACCCAAAATTAGTTAGTAAAAGTACCTACTGTTACTACCACCAACAAATTTACTTATCACATAGTAAGTGTCACTCAAACCACAAATAATTTACAGAACTCTTCTTTTCAAAGATCATTAATATCTAAACCTAAAAAAAACCTTGCCCCCCCAAAATTCCCAAAAAATCAAAAGACTCAAAAGTCTTAGTTTAAAAAACATGTATAACTAATACTATAATACTACAAAACAATAAATTTAAAACTATTATAAACTAGGACCCTCAAAACCAGTTATAATTATACGGACTAAACTCACTTATGTTCACAGGCCCCATCCATCTGGCCCATTAATCCAGCCTGTAATAATAATTTAACTAAAAAACTAAACCAAATTTATAAAAAGTTACAATCACCCTATTCATAAAAATAAAAGTAAAAAAAAATTTTTTTTTACTATGCCTAAATGTATATGTAAGCCAGATTTATACTTCTGTCCACCCAAACATCTCAGTGTAGTAAAAAGTAACAGAACAACATTGCCACCAGTATAGCTCACCTCCAGCCACAGGGCGGTTTTCTCCTACCTCAAAATAAAACAAATGTACACTCGGGTTTTACACTGAGGCATTCCATTCCCGGGGCATGCAAGAGACGGAGGCCTTCCTCTTTTACTAATCCTCCTCATTGTAGACCCTTTATGGGTGTCGGACTGGAAGACCGTCAGGTCTTTCCCTTCCCACAAGGCCGTATCTCAGACTGTCTCAGTGGGGAAAAACCTTGGACAATACCCAGACTTTCTTGGGCAGAGGTCCCTGCGGCTTTCTGCAGTGTATTGTGCCCCTGGTTAATCAAAAATGAAAAATGACAATAACTTTTACCAAACATACTGCCTGTAAACATATTGTTAACAAGACACATTCTACACAGCCCTAGATCCCTTAACACATGTTTCTGTAAACACATGTTTCTGTAAACACAGGGTTGAAACTAAAGTTACAAATTAACATCTCAAAACAAAATAATTATTCAGGGTATAAATCAAAATGAGGTTTCTTACGTCTTCCTTTTCTACATAGACACATTAACAGTGATCTCTCTTTCTTTTCCCTACAGACACTAGGCTTCCCTTCCCCTGTTGCAGCCGGACCTTCTGTGATGTCTTGAGCAAGCCCCTGGTCCTGTCTGGGCCTCTGCGGACTCCAGGTCTGGCACCTGACTTATACCCTGTTGTGATATCCTGCCATCTGGCCCCATATGGAGTCCTACAGGGGACTCTGAGACCCAGGCGTGAGCACTGGCTCAGGCCCCTCTCAGAGGTCTGGTGGTCCAGCATCTGTCCACGGGCCTCCTCTCCCCATACTCTTCTCCAGGCTCCTGCCTCTGCCACCGTTCCCTGGAGGTGACCTTCAGCCTGGCCCAGGGGCTCACACACTCCTGAGGGAGGCAGGGCCAGACTCAGGCAAGGCCTTGGGGGACACATCCCAGTGGGCAGGACCCAACACTCTTGAGGGTGAAACTACAGGGAGGAGAGGCAGGGCAATGGAGGCTTGAGGTGCCCGGCCCCACTCAAGGTGAGCCGCCTGCTCCTTTTCCTCAGTCTCAGATGGAGCGGAGGACAGACGGGGGAAGAGAGGCCACTGAGACAGTAGGGCTTGGTTATGGATGACGGGGGTCCTTGTGTGATATAATTAGGCTTTGTGTCTCCACCCAAATCTCATCTTGAATTATCCCCATTTTCCCCACCTGTCAAGGGAGAGACCAGGTGGAGGTAGTTGGTGGATCATGAGAACGGTTTCCCCATGCTGGCCTCGTGATAGTGAGTGAGTTCTCATGAGATCTGACGGTTTTATAAGGGGCTTTTCCCACTTTGTTCAGCGCTTCTCCTTCCTGCTGCCAGGTGAAGAAGTTTCTTTGCTTCCCCTTCACCTTCCGCTGTGATTGTAAAGTTTCCTGACACCTCCCCAGCCATGCTGAACTGAGAGTAAATTAAACCTCTTTCTTTTACAAACTATCCAGTCTCGTGCAGTTCTTTATAGCAGAAGGAAAACAGACAAATACACTGTCCCTGCTGAGGGCTGGCCCGGCTGGGCTCTCCCTGCATTGGCACTTGGGTTGCCAGTAGCAGTGGTAGTGCTGGCGGGTGGGAGCTCTCCCCTGCTCCACGTGTGCTCCTGAGATGTCCCTGGCACCAAATCACCTTCCCAGCTGTGGGCATGGATGAGGGGAGGGACCAAGATTTCCTATTGCTCTTTTGTGTGTGTGTTTTGTTGTGGGTTTTTTGAGATGAAGTCTTGCTCTGTTGTCCAGGCTGGAGTGCAGTGGTGAGATCTTGGCTCACTGCAACCTCCGCCTCCCAAGTTCAAGCAATTCTCTTGCCTCAGCCTCCCCAGTAAATGGGATTACAGGCCCCCACCACCATGCCAGTCTAATTTTTGTATTCATAGTAGAGATGGAGTTCTGCCATGTTGGCCAGGCTGGTCTTGAACTCATGACCTTAAGTAATCCACCCACCTCAGCCTCCCAAAGTTCTGGGATTACAGGCATGAGCCATTGCGCCTGGCCTTAAGATTTCCTATAACTCTTGAAGTGAGAGCACTCTGTCTGTGGAACCCGGGGTGAACTCTTCTGTGCCCTGGGGCCTCATTTGTCTACCTGGCAAGTTTGATATTAGACCAGTCAGGGCCAGGGTTGCAGCTGAAACTCTGGACTCAAATCTCACTAATTGATAAGCTTCAACAGACCGCTGAACCTCCTGGTACCTCAGTCCCTACATCTGTAAAACGGAGATGACAATACGATGTTCCTCCTAGAACTGTTGAGAGGATTAAATGAGTTGATCTGTATCAGTATCCATGTTTGTCTGTATGTCTGTGTCTATATCTATATCATATGGTATATACCATGTTAGTGTATTTCAGTGTTAAGTATTATCGTTATTACCAGGTCACAGGCCCTTTTGAGAATTCAATAAAACATACTTTTCAGAAAAAATCTGCATCCACATAACCAACTTGGTGCACAATTTTGAGGGGTCATGAACAAACTGCAACTTGGCTGTGCTGTGTGGATAGTGAACGTCCACACCTATGGCAGTCTGACTCTACTGTGCTTTCTTTAGTTGAAATTTTGGGGTCAAATTAATATACTCAGATAGCTCTGGGATCAAATTAATATACTCAAATAGCTCTAAAGGTTCAAAGATAAATAGTCACTTATACCCTGCCTCCCTCCTGCCCCCCAACCCCATACTCCTCTCTCTGGCACTGGGCCACCCAATCTGGCCTCAGCCTTAGCTGTGAGCTGTGGTGCCCAGAGTCCAGGAGCAGGACTGCTTCTGTTTCCTCCCCGTGGCCATGAAGCTGGGCTTGGCCCCTGTGACTCACTGCCAAGCTCTGTGGTCCTGCCTTCTGAGGGGCTCTCGGATGTGCTCCGTGCCTCCGTCCCTCTGTCCCTCCCCAGTCTAGATGTCCTCCCTTTCCTGCCTTGGTGGTCTCCCTGCTTCCACCCTTGTCCCTCCCTGGCAGCCAGAGTGAGCTTTCACCTTGCACATCCCACCATATCCCCTCCTGCCTACAACTCCTTGGCGGCTCCCCATGGACTGCAATGATCATCAGGGCTGAAAGAGAGAAAGTTGTGTAAGATTCATGATTCCCAGCATACAGGAAAAGCAGAATTCTTACCAATAAACTTGATATCATCAAAGGGGTCTGGGATTGGTCCAGGGGCCTGTAAGGTCACTGTTTGGGAGCTAGGCCTGCAAGGGCCCCTGGGGTGGGGGTGGGGACGAGGCAGCTGGGATAAAATCATTTCATGAAATGCATTGAAATGAGGCCTTGTGGCAGGTTTAACAATCTACCAGGAACAAAGGCTCTGTGATCATCCTGTCTCCCACCTCTAACCAACTGGCTAGAGTGAGAGTTCCTTGGGGGCCTGGAGGAGGGACTGTGGGGGATGGAATCTCAGGCCCTGGACATTAGGGAATTAGGAGAAAAAACACACCTCTGAGCTCCACCCTTGCCTCCCTTATACCCTCAGTGGGTGCCCCTTGCCTACAAGATGAGATGCAAACTCCCCTTGGGCACACCCAATACTGAGCTTCCAGCTCATAGTTGAACAACAGTCCCTTTTAAAATGAACCTCAGGTGCACACCCCTAGTTAGGTGTGTGATTGTATTAAGCACACTCCTAGTTAGGATGCGCTCTTACAGGGCTCATACAGGGCCACCGTAGTTAATGAATAAATGTGTTTGCAATAACATAGCAAGCACCTTTAAACTCAGCTCAACCCAAGATCTAGAACCTTAACAATGTTTGTACCTACCTTTTTGCCCCTCAGAGGTCAGCACTATGCTGAATTTTGTATGTATCACTCCCTTATCTTTTTTTTTTTTTTTTTTTTTTTTTAAGAGATGGAGTCTCTGTTGCCCAGGCTGGAGTACAGGGGTGTGATCATAGCTCACTGCAGCTTCAAACTCCTGCCCTCAAGTGATCCTCCTGCATTGGCCTCCCAAAGTGTTTGGGTTACAGGTGTGAACCACTACGTCCAGGCCTCTTGCTCTTTAAAACAGAATTCCTTTATTCCCTCTTCCTTTTTTTTTTTTTTTTT
>NC_045439.1:92894583-92902833 GCF_002776525.5 Piliocolobus tephrosceles | reverse complement strand
GCAACCTCTGTCTCCGAGGCTCAAGTGATCCTCCCGCCTTAGCCTTCCGAGTAGCTGGGACTACAGGCACTCACCATCATGCTCAGCTAACTTTTTTTTTTGTAGAGATGGGGATTTACCATGTTGTCCAGGCTAGTTGGAAACTCCTGAGCTCAAGTGATCTGCCCGCCTCGGCCCTCCCAAGGTGCTAGGATTATGGGCATGAGCCACCACGCCCAGACTAAATTTGTTTCTGTATCAGCTAGGATAAACTAGGTCATACCACAATAACAACCCCCAGTCTCAGTGGCTTGCCCTGAAAGGCTTCTTTTTCTGCCGATGCAGTTTGGCAGAGGCTCTGCTCATTCCAGGCACTCAGGGACCCAGGCATGTGGATGGCACAGCCACTATCTAATGATACTGTCATTTCAACTCCAAGTTCTGGGGTTTGCTTTGGTTGGGGGAGGAAGTGAAGAATAAGAAATATGTACCAGTTCTTAGAGGTTTCTGCTCAAAAGTGACACTGAGCACTTTTGCTGACATTTCACTGGCCAAAGCTCTTCCCAAGGCTATCTCTAGTTTCAAGAGGGCATGAAGGAAAAATGCCGTCCAAAATGAAGGAAGAATCAGAAGACTCATTGAGCATGGGTAATGCCACCACGACCACATATCTGTGGATGCCTGAGCAATATGTTGCTGATTTGAGCTGTTTGTGATCTTTATAAAAAGGCATCATGTTATATATGATCTTCTGAGATTTACTTTTTCACTCAATATTATGTTAAGATTCACATATACTATTGTACACAGTGGTCGTTTTTTTCAATTTCATTGCAGTACAGTATTCCATGGACAGATTCTGCCCCATGTATCCATTTTCCTTTCAAAGAGCATTTGAGCTGTTCTAATTCATTTGCTGTAATGGACACTGCTCCTGTGAATGGTCTCTTGGAACTTCATTTTGCTTTCATCATTCCAAGCTGCAGATTTTGAGCTACTGGCAGCTCCTGAGAGTTCTGTGCAGCTCCTGCATCAGTCTTCAGGCCCGAGGCAGTCTGGCCTCTCAAGGTGGAGGCTCCTCAATTCTCTGTGGTCCCTCCCAGCCAGCTGAGCAAGGAGCCAGCACACAAAGCTCCCTTCTATGCAGCAGCCTCTGCTTCCTGCCACTCTCATCTTAACAATGGGAGGCAGGTCTGGGGTGCAGGTGAGGGCAGCATGTCAGATGTGAAGCTTCCTCTGAGAAACACCCATTGTGCTGGGTGCTGGAGATGCAAAGAATAACTCATTCATTTACAAAACAGACATTTATTTCCTTCCTTTTTTGTGTTGTACTCCATTAGACTGGGACCACAAAGATAAAGGACCTGTCCTCAGGGAGCTCATGGTCAAGTTGAGGAAGCAGACATAAGTAAATGACTGTTTTTGCTGACATATATGACGTGCAGGTGTCTAAGTCTCACTGCGATTTTATAAATCTAAGTATGTCTAGTCATATACGTCTCTATGTCTCTATCTGCCTATCTAGTAAACATGATTTTATTTATGTAAATTTGACATCATCTATACTAGGACAGAATGAAAAACCAGATCTTGATTGATGGATATTATTTTTATAGATCATAAAGCTCCTGAGCTAATACTCATGCTTTAAATTCTTCTAGTTGAGTCACTTTAAAATTTCCCTAGAGAGATGGGCTGGCTACAGCTTTCAGATGTGCTTTTGATCTTCTCCAGGTCTTTATCTTCTTTTTTTATTCTCAGTTGCTGGTGGACCAAAATATCCCTGCATTCCCTTGGGAAGTTAATCTTCGGCTTGACCCTAGTGTTATAGCGATGCTTCCACTGCTTTTGAGCTGTGGCTTACATTCACATCTGAAATGCTGGAGAAAGAACCCATATTCTACCTCTGATCAGTCGTGTGGCTTGTTGCTGCTTTAATTAAGAATACCTACAGGAAGTGATCCTGGAATCTTTTCATTTGTTTGCGACAGGGTCTGGTTATGTTGCTTAGGCTGATCTTGAACGCCTGAGCCCAAGCATCCTCTTACTTCAGCTTTCCAAATAGCTGGGGCTATAGGTGTGTGCCATGGTGCCTGGCATACTGGAATCTTTATTATGATGTCTTGGGCTGCTTTGCCCAGCCCTCCTTCAAGAGGGGGGCATCATCGTATGTATCCACAAATTAGGGACCTTGATGTGGACAACCCAGGAGATGTGGGTCCCCAGATGAGAGTGCCTCTGACTCTGCTCGTGTAGAGAACACGTTGGTAGGGGAATTCACTGAGATGGTGGCGCACCAGTGTAGTCTTGAAGAACCAGCTCGTGTTATCCAGGAAGAGGAAAGGAGTTGGAATTCCAGGCCAAGAGAATGGCGTGTGCAAGGGCACAGCACCATGAAATGACCTGGTGCCAATAGGAGGCAGTGAGTCATTTGCCATGGCCAGGACAGAAGCCCACTGCAGGGGATCTTGCCATGTTGCCCAGGCTGGCCTCAAACTCTTGGGCTCATGCAACCCTCCTGCCTCAGCCTCCCAAAATGCTGGGATTATAGGTGTGAGCCAGCACTCCAGGCCTTTAACCATTTTTAAATGTACAATTCAGTGGCGTTAAGTACATTCATAATGTTGTGTAAACCTCACTACTATCAATTTCAAGAACTTTTTCATCATCTCAGACAGAAACTCTACCCACTAAACAATTACTCCCTGTCCCCCTTCCCCTAGCCTCTGGTGACCTCTATACTACTACATGTCTCTATGAATTGGCCTATTTTAGATACTTCATGTAAGTGGAATTGTACAATATTTGTCCTTGTGTGTTTGTGTGTCTGGCTCATTTCATTTAGTATAATGATTTCAAGTTTCGTCCATGTCGTAGCACGTATCAGAATTTCATTTCTGTTTATGGCTGAATATTATTATTATGTGATGGAATTCTGACTTCTTCCTGGAAGCACTGGGTTGCCAGGAGAGTTTTATAGTTGGAGGACACCTGCTGTTTAGGACAGTTTCTGACCCTGGGTGCGAGGATGAGGAGGAAGTGGAGGCCTGCAGGAGACTGTGGCCAAGGTTCAGCAACAGAATTCTGACCCTTTGAGCCCTGGTGTGGTCTCACCTCCTCCGGGAAGCTTGTCCTCCACTCTGAAACCTCCAGGGCCCTTTCTGTCTTCTGCATTTCAGCAGCTGAACTGCCCAATCTCTGCTATTCTTTTTAACCTTTTGGCGTGTGAGGACTGTGCCCCAGGCACTCTGGGACTCCCAGGCCAGGCCCCCAGCTTCTCCTCCCTCTGACCCCCACAGCACAGCCCCGTACGTAGCTGAGGCCTCAGTGGACACTGGAATTGGGGCTCAGGGAGGAGGGTCACCCCAGATATCTCTGGTAGGCATGCCTCTGGCGGAGCCCACTCCCGCTCCTGCCTCTCCTGCTCCCAGCCCTTCCTTTGGATTTCAGCTGCATCCCACCAGCCAGCACCCCACCCCAGCGACCCTGGAAGGTTTCATATCTGAGCTGGGTTGAAGGAAACAGAACAAGCCCCTGGGTGTCAATAACAGGGTTATAATCCAGCGGGATGAGACTGAACCCCCTGGAGTCTCATAGCATTTTTCCAGCCCCGGCCACTTCATTACTCTATTGCTGACTGATGGGGCTCAGGAGAGCTGTGGTTCCAGCAGCTGCCCCGCTGCCACACCCTGCTTGTGATTGATCAAACTGCAACTGGGCTGAGCAAATTCATGCCCCTTACTGCCCACTGCACTCTGTTCTCCCTTCCTTTTCCTTCTCTGCTCCTGAGGCTTCCACTTTGGGCAGTGGAGATTCAGTCCCAGTTGCCACAGGCTTTGGGCTTGTGAGGTGCTGCTACCACTCTGGAGGCTGCAGACTCAGGTCTGCTTCTGCATTATGTGACCCTGGGCACGGGGCTCACCCTCTCTGAGCCTCCATCTCCTGCCCAGAGCAATAAGGGGTTGAGCCAATGTGCTCTGAGGCTTCATTTAGCCCTGACTACTCTGTGGCTTACTTTTTGCGTCTTCAATGTGAATTTGTATAATGTTTCCTTCTAAGACTGTGACAGTGTGAAGGAATTGGGTGGGACCCGCTTTCCCTCTACTCCCCAGGAGTTCCAGGCAATAGGGGCATCACTCCTCCTTCCCCTTGGGGAACATGTTACTAGCCCCAGGCCGGTGGGCTGGTGACTCTCTTCAAGGTTGCCTTAGAGTCCAACCCATTAGATCAGAGCTCGTGGAGAGATCCAATGCCATCCTGACTCGATCAATGGGAGCCCACAAAGGGAGAGAAGTGGCAGAGCTGGCCTGGCAGAGATCCCAGAGCTGCCTCCAGCCTCTGCTCTAATTGTACGCACAGATCGCTGGATGCCTGCACACTCTAGAAGCTCTCTGGGGTAGGACATTTCACAGATGAGGGAATTTACCAGTCCGGGGTTTTATAAGCGCAGTGCTGGGCCAAGTCACTCTCATGAGCAGTTGTCAGTGATTTACTTTTCTTCCCAAGTAGGCGGAGATACTAACTAAAGGATGGCTGGGCTTCACTTTAAGCAGCTGCAAAGAAGAATGATAATTTTCTAACAAGAGCTTTTTTTTCTGTCCACCTTGAACGCTCTATCTCTGGTCTTGTAAGACAACCCTCCCTGCTGACTGCGAGTAAAGGTGAGCCTCAGACACCAGGTGATGGAGACAGTGCTCTGTCCACCAATGCCACAGTTCTGCCTGGTTCTAAGATCTGCCAGACTCCCCAGGGGAGAGTGAGGGGAGCTGGACTGCTAAACAGCATCCCCTGGGGCATTGGCATTGCCTGTCTCTGGCCTGGGGAACAAGGTCTCATACACAATATTGGTCTGAATCAGCCCCAGGAAGGAGACTTCACAATCTCCCTGCAGCTTGGGGGTGGTCTGGGGAGAGGAAAAGCTGGGGTGGTGAGGGGAGGCAACCTGGGTTCCAGTTCTGGTTGTGCTGTTAATCATCACATGACCACAGACAAGTGCCCTTGCCTCTCTGACCTCAGCGATGGCCCTGCACTCCCCACTTCACTGCGTGTTGAGAGGATAAACATGAGACTAGGGTCCCAAAAGTATCTGGCAAAGATTTCTCTCCCAGCCCCTTGGTCAACACATTCATGCCTCTATCTAAAGTCCATCCTCAAATCTCCAAAAAAATCAAATATAATTGGATTACCCAAACAAATTATAACTTTTCAAAGATAGACACAGAATGAAAAGTTTTACAGCATGTAAGATGAGATTCAGCAGTGCGGTTGTGATAGATGAAATTGTTCCACCTCTCTACCTCTGTTATGTTTTGTTTCCTATTTTAAAAAGTTTCGGTTGGGCGCTGTGGCTCACACCTACAATCCCAGCACTTTGGGAGGCTGAGGCGGCAGATGGTTTGAGCCCAGGAGGTCAAGACCAGCCTGGGCAACATGGTGAAATCCCATCTGTACTAAAAATACAAAAATAATTAGCCGGGCGTGGTGGTGTGCACCAGTAGTCCGAGCTACTGAGCGGCTGAGGCGGGAGGATTGCTTAAGCCCGGGAGGTTGAGCCTGCAGTGAGTCAAGATTGGGCTACTGTACTCCAGCCTGAGTAACAGAGCGAGACCCTGTCTCAATTAAAAAAAAAAAAAAAGTTTGCTCCTTTCTTTTCTGTTTTCATCTTTCTACTTTCTTGGGGCTTATTCTTTAGTTCTTTTTTTTGCTTTAAATCTTTTATCTACTTTCATAAATTCATTGAAGGCCTTAGCCTTCCAAATATTGCCTTAGCTGCACCTCACAAGCTATAAATTGTATTTATAACCTTTTGTGGTTACTTTTTTCCAAATTTTTTCATTGTGGTAAGATACGCCTAACATAAAATATATTACCTTAACCATTTTAAAGTGCAGGGTTATTGGTATTAAATACATTCATAATGTTGTGCAACTGTCATAATGGTTCAGATCCATAACTCTTTTAATCTTGTAAAACTGAAACTCTGTACATTTAAATAATGATTCCCCATTTCCCCTCCCTCAAGTCCCTGGCAACCACCATTCTAATATCTATCTCTGTGACTTTGACTCTTCTAGGTGCCTCATATAAGTGGAAACATACAGTATCTGTCCTTTTGGCTGGTTTATTTCACTTAGCATAATGTTCTCAAGATTCCTCCAAATTGTAGCATGCATCATAGTTTCTTTTGTTTTGTTTTGTTTTTTATTTTTGAGACGGAGTTTCGCTCTTATTGCCCAGGCTGGAGTGTAGTGGTGCAGTCTTGGCTCGTTACAACCTCCATCTTTCAGTTTCAAGTGATTCAAGTGATTCTCCTGCCTCAGCCTCCCGAGTAGCCAGGATTACAGGTGTCTGCCACCACGCCCAGATAATTTTTGTATTTTTAGTAGAGATGGGGTTTTCTCCATGTTGGCCAGGCTGGTCTCAAACTCCTGACCTTGTGATCCGCCCGCCTCAGCCTCCCAAAGTGATGGGATTATAGGCGTGAGCCACCACACCTAGCCTGTTTCCTTCTTTTTTAAGGCTGAATAATATTCTCTTATATGGATAGGCCACATTTTGTTTATCCATTCCTTTTTTAATAGGTACTTGGGTTCCCTCCATGTTTTACCTATTGGAAATAATGCTGCTGTGAATATGGTGTACAAATATCTCTTTGGGACTCTGCTTTCAATTCTTTTTCAGTATATACCCAGAAGGAGAATTGCTGGATTATATGGTAATTTTATTTTTAATTGAGTTTTTAATTTATTTAATTTTTATTCTTAATTTAATTTTTAATTGAGAAACTGCTACTTTCTACGTGGCTGTACATTTTACATTCCCATCAACAACACACAAGTTTCCAGTTTCTCCACATCCTAATTAACACTTGTTTGTTTCCTCATGCTGGGAGTAGCTATCCTAATGGGAATGAGGTGGGATCTCACTGTGGTTTTAATTTGCATTTCCCTAATGATTAGTGATGCTGAGCATCTTTTCACGTGATTTTTGTCCATTTGTATATCTTCTTTGGAGAAATGTCTAAGTTCTTTGCCTTTTTTGGAGACAGGGTCTCACTTTGTCTCCCAGGTTGGAATTCAGTGGCATAAACATGGCAAACTGCATGTTGACCTCCCAGGCTCAAGTGCTCCTCCTGCCTCAGCCTCCTGAGTAGCTAGGACCACAGGCATGCACCATCATTCCTAGCTAAATTTTCTATTTTCTTGTGGAGATGGGGTTTCACCATGTTGCCCAGGCTGGTCTCAAACTCCTGAGTTCAAATAAGCCACCCACTCCAGCCTCCAAAACTGCTGGAATTACAGGTGTGAACCAACTCACCCAGCCTATTCTAGCTATTTATATATATACATACATATATGTGTGTGTGTGTGTGTGTGTGTATGTGTATATATATATATGTATATATGTATATGTGTATATATATATGTATATGTGTATATATATATGTATATTTTGAGACAGAGTCTCGCTCTGTCACCCAGACTGGAGAGCATGCCACAATGGCTCACTGCAACCTCCACTTCCTGGATTCAAGCAATTCTTGTGCCTCAGCATCCCAAGTAGCTGGGAATACAGGCATGCACCACCATGCCTGACAAAGTTTTGGTATTTTAGTAGAGACAGGTTTCCACTATGTTGCCTAGGCTGTCCTTGAACTCCTGAGCTCAGGCAATTTTCCCACCTCAGCCTCCCAAAGTGCTAGGATTATAGGTGTGAGCCACTGCACCAAGCCCTAGCTGTTAATCTTTTATCAGATTTATGGTTTGTAAATATTTGCACCCATTCCATGGGTTGCCTTTTTACTCTGTTGACAATGTTTTCTGATATATGAAATTTTAAAATTTGGATAAAGTCTAATTTACATATTTTTTTTCTTTTGTTACCTGTGCCTTTGATGTCATAGCCAAGAAGTCATTGCCAAAACCGATGTCATGAAGATTTGCCCTATGGTTTCTTCTGAGTTTTACAGTCTTAGGTCTTATATTTAGGTATTCGGTCCATGTTGAATTAATTTTTGTATGTAATGTTAGGTAACAGTCCAACTTCATTCTTTTGCATGTGGATATCCAGTTTTCCCAGCATCATTTGTTGAAAAGACTGTCCTTCCCCCCACTGAATGACCCTGGTATCCTTGTCAGAACTTATGTTCCCATTTTTGCAAGGGTTTATTTCTGGGCTATATGTCTGTCTATTTCTTTTTTTTTTAAATTTTTCTTTATTTTTTATTATACTTTAAGTTCTAGGGTACATGTGCATAACGTGCAGGTTTGT
>NC_045439.1:92845018-92884583 GCF_002776525.5 Piliocolobus tephrosceles | reverse complement strand
ACAAACCTGCACGTTATGCACATGTACCCTAGAACTTAAAGTATAATTTAAAAAATAAATAAATAAATAAAAAGACTTTGAGTTAGGTACTTTTATCATTTTAAAGATAAGAAAATTCAGACTAAAAGAGGTTTAGTGTTATAACTGTTATTTCAGTGGGTAAAGAAGTATCCAAACACAGCAGTTTGACAATGACAAAGTCATGGAATGAATCTAAGTATCCATCAATGAATGATTGGATAAAGAAAATGTATACGTATACATGTATACACATAATATACATGTGTATGCACACACATCCACGGAATACTATGCAGTCATTAAAAAGGAAATCATGTCTTGTGTAGCAACGTGAATGAAACCAGAAGCCATAATCATAAGTGAAGTAACTCAAAGTCAGATACCACATTCTTGCTTATAAATGGGAGCTAAACAATAGGAACACTTGGACATACAGAGGGAAATAAGTCAATGGAGACTCCAAAAGATGAGAGGCAATGGGAGGTGAGGATTGAAAAACTACCTATTGGGTACAATGTCCACTGTTCAGGGGATGGATGCACTAAAAGCCCAGACTTCACCGCTATGCAATATATGTAACAGAACTGCACTGCCAGCCTCTAAATCTATAAAAATAATCTTAAAAAGCATACTTATATTTGCATTTTATAGCTAGATAGGTAAGCCCATGTAATATGATTCAATGGGGAAGGAAACATATTGTATTAATGTATTCTCAATATTGCTCACAAAGGTGTTTCTCAAACTCTTGCATTCACTGAAATCAAACAGTTTATGATGCATCTTAAAGGATTCTTTCAAAAAATTTTAATACAGCTATTTTCACTGTATTTTTAAATTCTATGTTAAGAGGCCTGCAGTGAGTGGGGAGGGGTGAAACAAGATGAAGCAATTTTTCACAATAGTTTAGAGGTTCAATGCAAAGTCTATAAGATTCCTTAGTTATATATTGATTTTCTTTACTACTACTTGTTTACTTGTGGGTAAATCACTTAATCTTTTGCTTCAATTTCTTAATCTGTATAAGGGAGACATTACTATTATTTGCACTTTAGAACTGTTATGTTAAAAAAGACATATCATACCCCATACCCATACTTGATTTAATAGAGCTAATAAATATGGGTTTCTGTTCTGCATCCTTGCTAGCAATTGGTATTCTAATATGTATGTGGTTGTTTATTTCAGAGAGTGAGGTCTGGAATCTGCGTAGCTGGGATAAATCTCTTGGGTGCTGTATACCTGCTTGATTGACTTTCAGTAAAAACCTGAAAAGACAAAAATAAAATAAAATAAAATAAAGTCATTTATATTTCAATATACATATAGTTATAAGTTCTTCTAATGAAGTCCAAGGATATTCAATATCTCTATCATCCTTGTGGACAAGTAAAGAAGGTTTTAAAATGTTTTCTAGAATCTTGGTAATATATTTTTTTAAAAAAACAACTATAGCTATTATTATTATAATCATTGTTATTATTTTATGGTCAGTAGCTCAATTTACATCTATCTTTACCAGTTTTGCACTCACTCTTTTTTCACACCCTAATTTTCCCCTTAGGTTCACTTTTTATCTTGCTGAAGTACATCCTTAGGATTTCCTTCAGTGAATTTCTCTTGGGTATAAACATTTCCAGTCTTTATATGTATGAAAATGGTTTTATTTCCTTTTTAATCTTGAGTAATTATTTAGCTGCAAATGAAGTTTTACCCTCCATTTTTTTTTTTTTTTCACACTCAGTACTTTGAAGTGTTTGCTCCATGGCTTTCTGGCCTCTTTTCTCCTTGGCACGGGGTCTGCATAACTTTTATTAGTAATTTCTCTCATTGCTATAAAGAACTACCAGAGACTGGGTAATTTATAAAGAAAAGAGGTGTAGTTGGCTCACAGTTCTGCATGCTGTACTGGAAGAATGCCTGGGGAGGCTTCAGGAAACTTCCAATCATGGTGGAAGGCAAAGAGGAAGGAGGCACACCTTACATGGCTGGAACAGGAGGAAGAGAGAGAAGGAGGAGGTGCTACACACTTTTAAACAACCAGATCTCGCGAGAACTCACTATCATGAAAACAGCAGTGGGGAAGTCTGCCCCAGTGATCGAATCACCTCCCACCAGGCCCCTCCTCCAACACTGGGGATTATAATTTGACATGAGATTTGGGTGAGGACACAATTTTAAACCATATTATTCCACCCCTGGGCCCTCTCACATCTCATGTCCTTCTCACATTGCAAAATACAATTTTACTTTCTCAATGGTCCCTTATTTCCTCATTAACTCAAAAAGTCCACAGTCCAAAGTCTCATCTGAGACAAGGAAGTCCCTTCTGCCTATGACCCTATGAAATAAACAAGTTAATTACTTCCAAACTATAATAGGATCATAGGCATTTGGTAAATAGTCCCTTTCCAAAAGGGAGAAATTGTCCAAAACAAAGAGGCTACAGGCCCCATGCAAGTCCAAAACCCAGCAGAGCAGTCATTAAATCTTGAAGTACCAAAAATAATCTCCTTTGACTCAATTTCCAGGCCACACTGACACAAGGAATGGGCTCCCAGGGCCATGGGCAGCTCTGCCCCATGGCTCTGCTGGGTATGGCCCCCTTGGCTGCTTTTATGAGCTAACATCGAGTGCCTGTGGCTTTTCCAGATGCACAGTGCAAGCTGACAGTGGATCTATGATTCTGGGGTCTGGAGGATAGTGGCCCACTTCTCACAGCTCCAGCCCACTTCTCATGTGCCCCAGTGGGGACTCTGTGTTGGGGCTCCAACCCCATATTTCCCCTCTGCACTGCCCTGGTAGAGATTCTCCACGTAGGCTCTGCCCTGTAGCAGACTTCTGCCTGGACATCTAGTCATGTCTGTGCATCCTCTGAAATCTAGGCAGAGGCTCCCAAGCCTCTTTTCTTGCCCTCTGCACACCTGCAGGTTTAACCACATGGAAGCTGCCAAGGCTTACAGCTTGCACCCTCTGGAGCAGCAGACTGAGATGTATCTGGGGTCCTTTTAGCCACAGCTGGAACTGGAGTGACTAGGACACAGGGAGCGGTGCCCTGAGGTTGTGCAGGCCAGTGGGTTTCTGACCAATATGGTCAGGTGGCCAGCCTGACTAATATGATGAAACCATTCTTCCCTCCTAGGCCTCCAGGCCTGTGATGGGGAGGCTGCCGCTAAGATTTCTGAAATGCCTTCAAGGCATTTTCCTCATTGTCTTGGCTATTAACATTTGGCTCCTCTTTAGTTATGCAAATTTCTGCAGCTGGTTTGAATTTCCCCCAAGAAAAATGGGTTTTTCTTTTCTATCACATAGTCAGGCTGCAAATTTTCTAAACTTTTATGCTCTGCTTTTCTTTTAAATACAGATTCCAGTTTCAAATAATCTCTTTGCTCATGCATGTGATCATATGCTGTTACAAGCAGCCAGGCTACATCTTGAATGCTTTGCTGCTTAGAAATTTTTTCTGCCAGATACCCTAAATTGTCACTCTCAAGTTCCACAGATCCCTAGAGCAGGGGCACAATGCCACCAACCTCTTTACTAAAGAATAGCAAGAGTGACCTTTACTCCAGTTCCCAAAAAGTTCCTCATCTCCATCTGAGACCACCTCAGCCTGGACTTCATTGTCCGTATCACTATTAGGATTTTGGTCACAACAATTTAATAAGTCTCTAGGAAGTCCCAAACTTTCCCTAATCTTCATGTCTTCTAAGCCCTCCAAACCGTTCCAGCCACTGCCCATTACCCAGTTTCAAAGTCACTCCCACATTTTCATATATCTTTATAGCAGTGCCACACTTCCCAGTACCAATTTTCTGTATTAGTAATTTCTCACATTGCTATAAAGAACTACCAGAGACTGGGTAATTTATAAAGAAAAGAGGTTTAATTGGCTCATGGTTCTGCAGGCTGTACAGGAAACATGGCCAGGCAGGCCTCAGGAAACTTACAATCATGGTAGAAGGTGAAGAGGAAGGAGGCATGTCTTACATGGCCAGAGCAGGAGGAAGAGAGAGAAGGGGAGCTGCTACACACTTTTAAACAACCAGATCTCATGATAACTCACTATCACAAGAAGAGCAAGGGGGATGTCCACCCCTATGATCCACCAGGCCTCTTCTCCAACATTGGGAACTATAATTTGACATGAGGTTGGGTGCAGCAGCTCAATGACTGTAATCCCAGCACTTTGGGAGGCTGAGGCGGGTGGATCACCTGAGGTTGGGAGTTTGAGACCAGCCTGACCAACATGAAGAAATCCCATCTCTACTAAAAATACAAAAATTAGCCAGGTGTAGTGGTGCATGACTGTAATTCCAGCTACTAGGGAGGCTGAGGCAGGAGAATTGCTTGAACCTGGGAGGCAAAGGTTGCGGTGAACTGAGATAGCGCCATTGCACTACAGCCTGGGCAACAAGAGCAAAACTGCATCTGGAAAATAAAAAGGAATTTGACATGAGATTTTGGTGGGGACAAAGATCCAAATCATATCACTTGTCATTCTTTGGTAGGTGAAAGGTCTTTTCTCTTTGGTTGCCTTTAAGTTTTTGTCTCTTTTATATTCTGCAGTGTACTACCATGTGTTCAGGTAGTGGCTTGACTATACTGATGATGCATGGCACTCAGTGTTTCCTTTCCTTTCAATCTGAGAACTTATCTTTCTCTTTAATTCTGGGAAATGATCTGCTTTCATGTTTTTGACTATTGCTTTTCCATCCCTTGGTTCTCTTCTCAAATTCCTATTAGATATTTGTTCTTTTTAATGAAGCTTTCATATTTTTCATTACTTTATGTTTTTTATACTATTTTCTATGTAAATTTCTTAACGTAAGATTATAAATCACTATGTTTTTCTTTGGACATGTATAGTCTAAAATTTGTCCCATTATTGAGTGTTTTCTAAAGAGAACAAGGTTTTACTAAGTTGCCCAGGCTGGACTGAAACTCCTGAGCCCAAGTGATCCTCCTACCTCAGCCTCTTGACTGGCTGGGATTACCGACATGCTCCACAGTGCCTGGCTTCCTTCAGTTTGTTTGTTTGTTTGTTTTTTTGAGACGGAGTTTCACTATTGTTGCCCAGGCTGGGGTGCAATGGCACGATATCAGCTCACTGCAACCTCTG
Organism: Piliocolobus tephrosceles; assembly: GCF_002776525.5. Classification (NCBI taxonomy): domain Eukaryota; kingdom Metazoa; phylum Chordata; class Mammalia; order Primates; family Cercopithecidae; genus Piliocolobus; species Piliocolobus tephrosceles. Next base: position 92,879,440 of record NC_045439.1, on the reverse strand, counting down.
CTTCCCGGGTTCAAGCTATTCTCCTGTCTCAGCCTCCCAAGTAGCTGGGATTACAGGCATGTGCCACCATGCCTGGCTAATTTTTTGTATTTGGTAGAGATGGTGTTTCACCATGTCAGCCTGGTCTTGAACTCCTGACCTCTGGTGATCCACCTGCCTTGGCCTCCCAAAATGCTGGAACTATAGACATGAGCCACCACGCCCATCCTTCCTTTAGTGTTTTTTTTTTGTTGTTGTTGTTAAAGACAGAGTCTCACTCTGTTGCCCAGGCTGGAGTGCAGTGGCGTGATCTCAGCTCACTGCAAGCTCCACCTCCCAGGTTTACGCCATTCTCCTGCTTCAGCCTCCCGAGTAGCTGGGACTACAGGTGCCTGCCAACATGCCCGGCTAATTCTTTTGTATTTTGTAGTGGGGATGGGGTTTCACCCTGTTAGCCAGGATGGTCTCGATCTCCTGACCTCGTGATCCACCCGCCTTGGCCTCCCAAAGTGCTGGGATTATAGGCGTGAGCCATCATGCCTGGCTTTCCTTCGGTGTTTTAAGGAGTCCAAATAGGCTTCTATTTAGTTATTTAAATATTTCCCTATTGTTTATTTTTTCTGCAATAAATAAGCCTCTTAATTGTTGATTTTGCTTTGGCATCAATCTTCTTCATGTGTCTTAAAATTTCACTCTGCACAGTTATCTTGAGGGGGAGTTTCTCTTTCTCTTGTTGTCCCTGTAACTATTGGTTTTGCAGTTGCTCCCCTTAGTTCTCTGAAGTCTCTAGTACAAAACCAGGTCTTAAATCAGTTTTTGGATTCTTTTTCATTGTTATCTAAAATGTTGGTTTTACCTCTTTTAAAATACACTACTGTCTGATTGGGCTGTCATAACAGAATTCCAGGTGGCTTAAACAACAGATAATTATTTCTCACAGTTCTAGAGACTGGAAAGTCCACGATCTAGGTGCTGGCAGATTTGGTGTCTGATGAGGGCTCTCTTCCTGGCTGTAAGCAGCCACCTTCTCACTGCATGCTCACGTGGTCATTCCTCGGAGCAACCATGTACAGGAAGAGGGAGTGATCTCTTTGTCTTTGTCTTATAAGGACACCAATTCCATCATGAGGGGCCCACACTTACGACCTAATCTATACCTAATAATCTCCCAAATGTCCTACTTAATACTATCACGTTGAGAATTAGGGCTTCAGCATAAGGATATGTTTGTACATATATTTTTTAACATAGATGAGTGTATAGCAATTCTGTATCCCATATTACATCATAAACATTTTTACTTATCATTACAAAGTCTTTAGTATCATTTGAAAGGTCCTTACTAACAATTACTTAGCCTTGCTCTCAGTGTTATTTCTATTTACTCCCTATTTAAAGTAACCTGATAAATCTTGGTGTGAAACTTATCCATACTGTGGACTGTGTCCTTAGGAAAGACCCCAGAAAGGAATGGCAAGGTAAAACTGGGAGCCTGTGTCTGTTGATACCTGTCTAGAATGGACAAGTCCATCCCCATGACATTGGAATGTGAGCTCCTGTCACCCACAGAAGCCCTAACCCCACCAGTAGCCCCAGCATGCGGTGAGTAGGGGAGGCACCTGGACAATGGTCAGTGCTTCAGACAGTGGGTATTCTCCAGTGAAGATTTCCTGCACTGCAAACTCTTTGGTTCCTTCAGGAAACTTCTGGCTGGGCTCCAGACACAGGGAGCAGAGTGTTCAAGAGAGCAGAAAAGCTTCTGGCTCATGGGGTCAAGCTCCTGAACCAGATATGAGGTTTGATACAAGGCACTGGAATGGCCCAGGTTAACAACTCGTGAATATTTTTTTAAGGTTCCCGCCTTACAGATTGTTAAACTGTTTTTTTGTACAACTTCATAATTTTCGCAGTCTAAGCCATTTTCCAGAGGAGATGGCTGAAGCTTGGATTGACCAGAGCAGTGCTTCTTGAAAGGTTCTATGGGTTTGAGTCACGGGGAAATCCTATTAAAAACACAGATTCTGATTCAGCTGATCTGGGGTGGGATCCAAATTGCATTTCTAACAGGCCCCCAGGTGATGGCGACGCCGCTGGCCTGAGACCTCACTTGAGTAGAGAAGTGTGAGGGGACTTAGGCAAGCCACATGCATCCTCAGTGACTGAGCTGGAACCCATGTCTGCCCAACTCCAAAGCCTGTGTCCTCTGTCTGCGGTTCCCATGTAGAATCCTGCAGTCCTACCACTTTGCAGGTGAGCGAGGCGAGACAAAGAGGTTTCCGCTGGAGGGGTAGGTGGCTTTGTTCAGAGAGGGGGCTGCCTTTCCCAGGCTCACTCCTGACCTTGAGATTTGATGAGGAAGAGAGGGATGGAGGGGATGATCTCCTGAGTGGGGAAGTGCCACAGCTGGGTAGCCGTCAGTGTTGGGAAAATTAATTTTTTAATTAAAAACATGTCTTTTTTCCCCACTCTTCTTTCCCCTTTGCTTTAATGTCTCAGTCTAGAGTAATAATGAGTCGCTCTGGGGAGGCTGAATCTTAGAAAAACTGTTGGTGCGACTGCTGAGGAATTTATCTGATTAACTTGGGCTCAGCCTTTGAAAAGAAGAGAAAGGGAAGTAAAAAGAAAAAGGGAGAAGGGAAAGCTCCAGCTCCCCATCGGTTTTCTGGCACAAAACTTAATCACAGCGTCAGAGAGGCCACTCCCGGGAAAAGGTGGCTGGGGACTCAGCATCCCGGCATTCCCCTCCCCAGGCCCCAGTGGCCCTCTACCCTAGCCTAGGCCCCACTTGCCTCTGGGTTGCCTCCCAGGGCCTGGAGACGTCACTGTAAGTGGCCTAACATCACAGATGGGGTCTTAGATTGGGTTCCCGGAAGGCAGAGCCTGGAAAGGGGTCTGGTGCTTTCAGTGACACGCATGAGGGGTGAGATGAGGACGTGGTTCAGCCAAAGTCTGGTCTGGATCCAGTCCCCTGGGGAGCTCTGGTGCTTGCACTGCATCACAGAGTTGTCAGGGCACAAGGGGCGGCTTTTGTTCCCAGATCTGCCTGATGACTGTGGGTTGCGCATGGAGGAGAGTACAGCCCCCAGGAATTTCCTGGTAAGTTTGGTCTCCACTGGTTAAGGGCACTGCTCCCTAGAAGGGCACAATTGTGAGCTGTTAACAACCAACACTGCCTGCAGGTGGTAGACAAATGTCCTGGCTGGAAAATGGGGTCTGGATGAGATACTAACAGCACCTACTACAGATGGACTGGAGGGGAGGCCTGGTGGGGTTGGAGAGAAATGGGTGGATTCAAGAGCGATGCTGGAGGTAGTTGATAGCACTTAGGGAGTGGCTGAGTGGGGTGGGTGTGGGGGTAGAGACAGGGGACTCCCAGGCTACTGATTTGGGTGACTGAGTGGCTGGGGGTGCCAGGTTGGAGCAGAGATGTAGGGGCCATCTGTGTGAAGATGGGAGAAGGTGGGCGGGCTTGCGTGGGTGGGCAGGAAGGGAGAAGAGGTGGAGCACAGAGTCCTGGACACCCCACAGGACTGGGGCTGGCAGAGGACAGGGAGCCCAAGGGAGTTTCAGAAGGCGCAGCCAGGAGGACAGGAGGAAAACTAGAGAGGGTGGGGTCCCAACATCATCTCTTCCCTCCTCCATCCTCCCAGATGCGTTGGCCTCAGTCATTGCCTGTCTCCTCCATCAGTGCGTGTTTGTGGATGAAGGCAGGAGACTGCTTTGAGGAGCCTGAAAAGACTGTGATCCCCTTGAGGGTGGGGACTGTGCCTGTCTTGATTAGTATTGTGACCCAGCCCCTATCATGCTCCCTGGCACACAGTAGGTGCTCAATAAGCCTTTGCTGAAAAACACAGTGGCTAACACCCATATAGCACTTACCAGGCCCGGGTCTTGAATAGAAATTCATTTAAGTCTGTGAGGAAAGATTCAATGCCTTGTTTCCACAGATACCTTGGCCATTCAAGAGACCTTTGCAAATTTTCCACTTAGAAGCTATTATTATCCCCAGTGTACAGATGGGAGACTCAGAGGCACAGAGAGATTAAGTAACTCACCCAAGATCACAGATAAGTGGCAGAGTTAGAGCATGAACCTAGGCAATGTGACTCCCAGGGTCCCTGCTCTTAGTGCCTGTGTGAGCGAGTGAAATTGTTGCCAGTGTTTTCCGGACCAGGGCACATAACTGCTTCATGTGGCACATGCACACAGAGCTACGTGCACATGCAGCCACATGCACACACAGCTACATGTATGCACAACCACGTGTACACACTGCCTCATGTACATGCAACCACATTGACATGCAGTACACAGAAGACGGCTCTTGTCTGCTGCAGGAGAGGGTAGTCCACAGCCTTGAGTAGGGGCCCCTTACTGTACAGTGCTCTGCTCACATTGGACTGGCCAAAGCTATTTCAGACCCAATCAATTGCTGCCTTTACAGCCCCTGAAGCCAGAGGGTATTTAGATTGGGGGTAGAAAGGGACAGGTGGAAAGTTCTGATGTCAGGCAGGACACCTTTCAGTCGCAGCTCTGCCATGACACAGTGTGGCCCGAGCCTCTTTGAACCTTAGTTGTCTCATATGCAAAATGGGACTAATTACACATTTTCCTCAGAATTTGTGTGACAGTTAAGAATGATGTATGGTGTCTGGCACACAATGGCTTGGTGGTGCCACTATTACATGGAGTAACCATTTTTTTGCTACATTAGCCATTTCTTTGCCTGATATTAGAAAATGTAAATATGGCCTTGCAGTAACTGGGCATTTTGCTTGGCTGCCATCCAGAGGCCCATTCAGCCAGAGGGCCACTGGCCACTTCCAGCCCGGCAGGGATGAAGGCTGAGGTGGGAGGCTGAGAGCAGGGGCTGGGAAGAGACGCAGAGCTGGGAGCACCCAGACTGTCCTGGACAGGGGCGTCTGAGCTGGACATCTGTCATCAGCTCTCATCCATGGCTGTACATACAGGGATGCTGCAGAGGTGAGGCTAAGGACTCCTGCTTGGGCCCACCATCAGCTTATGCACCCTGAGCCCCCAAGGGCCACCGCATCACATAGCTCTGCAGGGTGGGAGGTGGCTGGGTGGGTATCATTCATACTGTAGTCTGTGAAGCAGGGTTCCGGGTGTGTGCTTCTCACATAAAAAATGTTCCCTGGAGCTGTGCAATAGGGCCTGAGATCTCTTCAGGGCAGTAGTCTCACAGCTTTATAATGGGCTGGGAAAAACCAAGCAAAGCAGACAGCCTCCTCCTAAGATCTGCCTGCTGCATGGGCACCCAGGCCAGGGCAAAACCAGTTTCAGCTGCATCTAGTGCTCCCACTCCTGGCACCCAGGTCTCTAAGTAGTAACCCCGAGTGTGTGACGCCTGAACCCCTAACTGAACACATCTTGCCCTGGTCCGGACTGGGAGCTCTTGAGGATGGGGCTTGGGCCTCCGCTTTTCCCCCCCTTTCTCCGACCAAGCACAGGGCTGGGCACACAGAAAACAGGAATCATGTTGGAAGAAAACTGTGAGATTAAAATATCCAAGTCTGTCATTCCTCTACTGAAGAGACATTTACTTATCAGCCTTTAACTGTGCTCTGGACCTGACCGGGCTGGCAAAGACATGAGGATGGAACCCTGTCCTCGAAGGGTCACGGCCTTGTGGGGAGACAGACATGTAAACACACAGTGAAGGTCCAGTGTGACCAGAGCTGTGATGGGTGTGCAAGAGGCCTCGGGAGCACAAAGATGAACAGAGGGCACCCGAGAGGGCTTCCTAGACAAGGTGATCCTGGGGTTGAAAATTAAAGAGTGGGTGGGGACTTACCTGGTGGAGGTGGAGGGAATGCGTCCCAGGCGCATATGCAAAGGCATGGAGGTAAACAAGAGCCGGGCCCAACACGGGATCTGCAGGCTTGAGTGGTGCAGAGGAAAGAGCCCTGGACAGACCAGCTGGGTCCCAGTCCCATCTGCTTGTAAGTACCTGAGTGACCAAGGACAAATTCTCCCCTGCCTCCCTTTCTCTGGGCCACCGTTTCCTGATCTGTGTAGTAGCAACTGGGCTACATCATCCCCAAAGCCCCTCCAGCTTGGAAGCTCTTGGTTTCTTCCAGATGTGGCTGGAACCCTGCCTACCTTCCAGAAACACACCCTTGCCTACAGGTGCTGGGGCCCTCTGGGGAACGTGCATAGGTTGGTTCTGGTTAATCTAGGCTAAACCCTCCGAGTGCCAGAAGCTTTCACTTCATTGCAAATAGTTCTGCCCCATGAGCAGACTGAGAGTTTGGGCCCACCTTCCTGGGAATACCAAGGTTGAAATCTGCTGGGAGTGTGGCTGACATGGGACTCCTCCACTGGGTAGTTCTCTGCTCTGGCCGACTGGGTGACAGGGGGAGTTCTGAGCTGGGACTGTCCTCTTTGAAGACAGCCAAGCCCAACCATCTCTCTTGGCATGGGTTTGCTTCTTTGTGCCCACTGGCTTCTCCCTTTTATAAGCATCACCAGCCAATCAGCTCATGCCTTCCCTCCCATGAGAGGGAAGTGACCAATCATATTTGGTCTGGTTTCTCCGTTGCTAGGTGTGGGAGGCTGCCTCCTCACTGCCGAGGGGCTTGGATTTTATAAGTCCAATCCTGGGTCTGTGCTGATCCCAAAGGTTCAGGGCACCAGGAAGATGGATTTAAGATTTCCTGAGCACAGTATCCAGTGGGTTCTGCCAATAGTCAGGGCTGAGGAATTCAGGGGAAGGAGAGAGCAGCTGGCTCGTGGCAGTTCTGGAGGGCTTTCAGGAGAGGGCACTAAAGGAGGCATTTTCAGGCCCTTCCTGGCCCACCTGGGCTGTTCTTTTCTCTTCACGGAGGGGCCTCATCAGACCCCTATCAGCAGGCTCAGCACTCCCATCCTGGTAGCTTCAGGATGCCTCCCTGACCCGCTGTCAGTCCTGGGACTGTCCTGGGCCCTGGGCTTGGACCTGCTTCAGGACCCTTCCCCCCAGCCCTCACCCCACTGACACCCAGAACTCCTGTAGAGGGTTGGGTGTGGGTATTACTCCAAGTGTGAGCCTGGGTCCAGACACCCCTCTATGGCTCCAGGGACAGCTGCATCCAATGACTGCTCACAGCAGGTATCCAGATGAGGGTTACCTAGAACAAGGTTGTGAAGCCTGGCAGGAGTCAGCTCACAGAAAACAGTTACTCTGCTGAAAAAGCCTGGGGGTCCCCTCTGGCCCCATCCTGCTCCTTTTTTTAACAGTGGAGGCACTTTCATAGGTTTCTGTCTGTGCTCATGCTGGTCCCTCCTCCCTCCCTCCCTCTCCCCTCTTCTTTCTTGCATCCTTGCATTCCAACCCATCCATGTGGCCAGCACATACTCCCTGAACCCCTGCAGCTCAGAGGGGACATGGACCTAGTCGTGCTTCCTCCCCCAGAGTACTCCCCACGCCCCCAGGCCCTTTTCCCCTGCCCAGTGAACCGTTGCCTCTTGGTTCTCTGGGAGAGCCAGATTCTGCTGCTTCCTGCATAGATGCGTTGCCAGGCCCTCTCTTCCTTGGTTCCAGGCTCCATGGACTTCTGACTCTCAGTTCTGTGACCCTGCTGGCCTCCAGCCCCCACCCCAACACTGTACCCACTCCAGAACTTGGAACCTTGGCCTTCCTCTGTGCTATCCATGTGCCTGTCTACCCACAGCCTGTGTGTTCCCTGAGGATAGACCCCGTGGGCCTGCCACAAGGCCCACCATGGTGAGTGGAAACTGCATGGCCAGTCACTTCCCCAAACTGCATATTCCCAGGCCCCCAAATTCCCATGCACCGCCCCACCTCACTCCTCAGCCTCTGAAAGTGCAAGTCCAGTCCCATTTCTCAGTAACAGTCAGGGTCCATTCTCTGCCTAGATTCCCGACACCCACAGCTCCTGCTGCCCTGCTGCCTCCAGCACCACCCTTTCCTGAGGCCCTGTTGTGTGACTGTGCTGGACTGCAGGGATCCAGCGTCTGGATGGCCATAACCCTGCACCTTGGTTTCTTTATCTGTACAATGTGGATAATCCCTGCTCCTGCTTCCCTGGGCTGTAGGGCGCCTTCCCTGAGGAGACACGTGCAATTAGACTTGTGGACAGCAAAGCACTCCCCACATTTCAGGTAGGCGTGATTAGTATAGAAAAAGCTGATGTGGCAGACTGTGGATTGACCTGGGCCCTCTCAATGAGCTGGCCTGGCCCCCGCTCCATGAGCTCAAGGCCCTGTGCTGACCTGGGAACAGCCCCTACAGGGCCATCCCCACCTCTTTAGTCAGGGTCCTTAACAAGGTAAGGCAGCCTCCCAAGCAGAAACTGCAACTCACACAAGAGAGTCGGCAGGGTGCAGTGTCTCCTGGGAGGGAGCAGCTGCTTTCTAAACCTGCAAGGGAACACTGGGGGATGGGAGATGGCACCCCACACAGTCCTGCTTCCTTGGACCTGCCCAGGCAGTCTAGGATGGCGTGAGGCAGGAGGGCTTGCTATGGTGGCCTGGGCCAACCCCTTCTGTCTGGAGCCTCAGTTTTCTAGCTGTTAATGGGTTCTATAATCTTGGTTCTATAATCCATGGGCTCACTGGTGCCCATGGCAGCGATACAGTCCTACTCGGGGGACGCAGCTGGCTACAACTTTCCAGGGAAGGTTTTATGAGGTCAGCTGGTGTGTCTGTGGCCCACGGTGGTGCTGACTTCAGGGTCTCAGGAGGATGCTTGACAGGAAGGAGCACTCCAGACAGAGTAGCTGATGGTTATGGCAAGAATTCCAGTTCCCACCGTCCTCTCCTGTCCAGGGAGACAGGAAGAGTAGAGAATGACACCCTTCCACAGCTGGAAAACCAGAGGCCCAATAGTACAGCTGAGCGCTGACAGGCCAACAGGGACTCCCGGGCGTCTGATGCATTTACCAGGTGAAGACATGGGTGAGGGTGCAGGTGAGGCCTGGGGTGGGGACAGGAAGAAAGCTTCCTGGAGTGCCTTTCTTGGGAAGGGCCAATGGAGGCAGGCTCAGGGGCAGAGGAGGGATGGGAAGGCATAGGCCAGCAGCAGGCCTCAGGTAGCTCCTCTGCCCACTGCAGGGACAAGGCCCTGGAATCTAGCCAGGGTGGAGTCATGCTGTATCTTCTCCATTCCCTTATTACAGGCTATGGTCCAAGATCAACCAGAGATAGCAGAAGGCGATCAGTCCATTCTTTACAGTTCTGGGGGACATGGAGTGGAAGGTGCTGCCCGGAGGCATCCAGCTAGCATCTGATGAGAGGCGGGGCCAAGGCCTCTTGCTTCCTCATGATGCTGCCCACTCAGCTGTGCAGTCTGAGTTTCCAGGATGTCCCGCCTTGTGCCAGGGCCTGGGCATCAGAGAATAGGGTGGAAGTGGTCCCTGGGTGCAGAGTGGTAGGCTGGGAGATAGCTGGAGGCACAGTGATGGCACTGTCTTCTGCTTTGAACCTCCAGGGCCAGCCCAGAGCCTCCAGGCTAACAACCCAACTCCTTGCTGGTCCCACTAGAACCTACTGTCCTGACCCATGCCACCTGCACCTCCATCTCTAATCCTCTCCTCATGCTCTGGCCACACGGACTTTCTCTCTTTCCTCTCACCATGGGAACTTTGCACATGCTATTCCCTCTCTCTGGAGTCCCCACTTCTGTGGGTCATTGTCTACTCAACCTTATGGTGCTACATCGAGTGTCACTTCCTGTAGGGAGCCTCTCCTGACCCCCTAATCCAGACCAGACTAGGTCCCCAAAGACCTCATCATAGCACTTGTCCCAGTTGTCATTTTACATTTGTGTCCACGGTGGTTTGGTTTCTTCTTGTCTCCTCTAGACTCTAAGGTCTCCACTGTGTATTCCTCATGCCTGGCGCAATGTGTGGCATGAAGTAGGCCCACAACTCATGTTCACAGAAAAAATAAAGAATGTTGACTCTCACCTCCCTGAGCCTTGCTTTTTTTCTTATCTGAAATGGGAATGATAACACCAAGATGAGCATAAGGGTGAGCCGATGAACAAAAATCTTCCGGCCACACCCTTGGCAGAGGAGGAGGGAAGAGAAGGGAGATTGGGGTAGGGAGGGAGTGGTTGATGCCAGCTGCTTAGGGACAGAAGGATTTGAGAGATGTGTGGAAACCAAAAGGTGGTCGGGACAGGTGGGGAAAGAGGTGGAGGTGGGGAGATTGGATGTGTTTAGATTGCAAGAAGACAGCCCAGCTGGGTGGGGCATTGCTCTGAACCCTTGGTGACCTACTTTTCAGTCTGGCTTAGGAAGCCAGGGGTTTCAGAGGAAGTGGGTGGGAAATGCCCACTGCCTCCTCGAATTCCATGTGGGCCACTCTCAGTCCCGGCTGGACCTGGCATGATGATTAAATCTGGGACACTGCCAAAGTTCTCCATGATTGGCCCGTGGAGATGGCTGGAAACAGCAGAGCAGCCCTGGGCAGGCATTTGTGGGGGCACTGACCCAGATTCTGTGGTGGGAAGCAGCTGCCAGCTCCTAGTAGAGGAGCTCCCTCCTGGAGCTGCCCAACTGGTCTGATTCCTGGTCCCTGCCCCAGGCCCCTAACTACTACTGCTCTGGCCATGGAGTAGGCCTGGTTCATGCCAAGCCTCTCTGTAAAGCCTGCTGGAAGGAAGAGGTGGCTGGCCACCAGCACAAGGACAGGACACAAGGGGATCCCAGAGAGGCCTCTGTACCTGACTGCCTTAGTGCAGAACTCCTGGGTAGAGGGCCTAGGCTTGGACTTGCTGGGGACAATAAATGACATAGACTTAGGCTCATCATCCCTGTGGCACATACCTGCTTGCTCCCATACTTAGAGAGGGAGTTAAGGCTCAGAGAAAGTATGCCACCTACTTGAGTTTGCACCGCATAGCTGGGCATAAATTCCCAAGCATGGACACAAAGTCTGTGTGCCTCCCAAGACAGCAAAAGTAAGCGGGAGACCTGGATGGTGGGAAATGGATGGGGATGCAGGCTGGGATTGCTGCTCCGTGTGAATGTAAGAGACTCTGGGGAAAGGCTGTTTGTCTCTGTGTGTCTTCCCTAGGGTTCACCTGGAAGCCCTGGGAAGATACCTCAGGAGGCGTGCTGAGCCAGAGCAGGCAACACCTGTGAGCTCATCTTGCTTGGGGTCCCCAGGAAATCTGTTACGGAGGCAGAAAGAAAATGGCCAGGGAAGGAGGGAGAAGGGAGACAACAGGGACTTTGGGATGGGCCACAAAGTCAAGCTCAGGCACAGGGAAGAAAAGGCCATTTGCTGCATGCCCGCTGTGTGCTGAGCCATTCCTGAGCATCGTCCCTCGTGGATTCTTCGCCAGTCACCTTACTGGCAACGTATTTTTATTCCCATTGTACTGAGGAGGACACTGAGGCTGGAACCGACACTGCATCTGCCTGATACCAAAGTCTGGGGTCTTTACAGGGCACCTTCATGATGGGTGGGTACAGGAGCCTGGCCCTTCCTGGACTCACATCACAGCCACAGCACAGCCTGGGCTTCTCCTACTTCCAGCTCTGGTCAGCAGGGGGAGGCTGTGCTGCCTCTGGCTGTGGATATGGGCTCAGAGGTTGGGCTGGGCTTGGAGAGGAGGAACAGAAGAGGAGGTGGCCCTCTGGCAAAAGCTGCTGAGTTTGGGAAGCCCTTAGCCATACCTCTGTGATGGCTGAAAGGAGGAGGTGGGGGCTGCTGCCTAGATTTGCCAAGTGGCAGCTCTGCTGCTGCCCAGAACAAAGTTGAAACTCCTCAAATCAAGGATTTATAGCTTCTCTTCCCTCTGAAACACCCATCACTCCGTTTCCCACTTCCAGGTCTTTGCACATGCTCTTCTCTTGGCGTGGGATCCCCTTTCTGTTCCTTTCTGCCTGGCCAATTCTTACTCATCCTTCACTACCTGGCTTCAATGGCACCTCCTCCAGGACCTCCTCCACCCCCCACAGCTCTATCACATTTTCCTTATTCTTATTTTCAAGGTAGGAATGTGTCTAAATCATCTGTGTGTCTCCAGGACCTAGCACAGGATGGGGCACATGACAGAAACTTCCTGAACAATGGGCAAAATGCATCCCTCTGCAGGGTTGGGGAGCAAGGGACAATCTGGGGTGGGAGTAAGGGTGGGGAAGGGGCCCTGAAGACGAAAAGCTCATGTGCCAGACTTGTCCGGGATCAGGCTAACTGGGAGCCTAGGGGTGCATTTTACTTCCCAGGGGTGTCATGAGGGTCCAAGGAGATCTTGGATGTGAGGGAGCTCCGCAAAGGGTAGGTCCCTGTACCAACTCAACTTTGCCTCGTTCCCTGGTTCCCCTGATGAGGCAGAAGGAAGGAGGAGGCTGACTCGGCCTGGTGAGTGTCCAGGGTGGCAAGCACTGCAGTCTCAGCGGTGGCTTCAGCTCTCGCAGGCAAGAAGGAGGTGAGACTCTGGGGACTGAGGGCCTACCTTGGGACTCCCCCCTCCTATGGGATCTAATACCATATCAGAGCTGGGCATGAGCTCAGAGATGATGGAAGCCATGTCCTTACAAAGGGGGTACACTGAGGTGCAGAGAGGGGTCGGTATTTGCCCAACATCACACAGCAGGAACGGGACGCCACCCCGTGAGCCCTGTTCTCCCAGCATGAGAGGTGCCTTCCCCTGGAGTTCAGACTCGGAGAGCAGCTTCCCTGATCTCCCCTCCCCGGCCCCGCAGTCCAGAGCGCTCAGCCTGCACCGCCGCACACCCACTGTCGGCCCAGAGGCTTGGCTGCTGAGCGCCCCCTGGATGGCGTGGTCCGGGCAGCTCCCGACCGTCCTTCTCCTTGACTCACCTCCAGCCCGGAGGGCCGGGCTCCACCGCGGCCGACAGCGCGTCGCCCGCACGGCCGCTGCTGTGCCACCGCCCCGGACTGTTCCCGCGCGGCGAGGTCCCCTCCCCGGCGTCCCCGGGTGGGGCCGGTAGAGCCGGGTACGCTAGCCCTTTAAGCCCGGGCGAGATGAGAGCGGTCATCGGCAGCCGAGGCTAACGCGGGACGCTGCCACCCTAGCGCCAGGCTGGAGCTAGTAGCCGGGGAGAGCGAGCGGGGCGGCGGGGCCGGGCGCGGCACGTCCCCTCGCCGCCCACTGCGCCCTCGAACCCTGGACCTCGCGAGCGGTGGGCGGCACCCGCTGTAATGCGGAGAATGTGAGAGGTAGCGCAAGGCGGTGGGAAGGAGGGGGCGCGGGAGAAAGCAGCGGTGAGACAAGAGAGTAGCGGAGAGACCGAGGACCGGGCTGGGCAGGTGGGAGAAGGCAGAGAGGCACCGGAGAGGCCGGGCTGGAAGGGGGAAAGGGTGGCGGCGCAGCGGAGGGGGCCGGCGCTTGGGACGGGAGTGCGGAAAGCCGGAGTCGGCACCCGGGCCCAGGTTCGGGCTGGGAGCGCGACCGCGGCCCGGCCAGGCAGGGTGCGGGAGCCGGGCCGCCCGCCCGGTCCCCACCGGGAGCAGCGGGACACCTGAGGCCGGCGGGTACGGGAGGGGCGCAGGGCCGCGCTCCGAGGGCTCGAGCCGGCCCGGCTTGGGGGCCTTTGTGACCGCCCCAGGAGAGCGAGTAGGGAGTGCGGAGCCGGGCGTGCGGCGGCGTGGGGTGTGCGTGCCCGGGTGTGCGAGTGTGAGCGCCGGGCGGTGGGGGCGCGCGGTAGGGATTCCACCTGCATCGCGCCGTGGCGAGCAGGAGGCAGGAGCCGGGCGCCGGGCGCCCAGGAGAACCGAGGCCCTCTCGCGCACCACGCCGCGCGCTCTAGTGCACACACACGCACTCCCTGTGGCGGTCGCCGCCCCGGCCACCATCGTGGATCTGAGCCCTGCGCCAGCCCCTTCCGCTACGCCGCCGCACTTCTTCCACCTTCCAGCCCGGCCTCTCCGGCGCCTCTCTGCCTTCTCCCACCTGTCCAGCCCGGTCCTCGGTCTCCCCGCTGCTCTCTATCTGTCTCGCTGCCGCTCCTGAGGAGCGGGAACCGGAGCCGGAGCGGGGACCGGAGGCAGCCGAGCCGGGGGATGCCGGCCCGGAGCGCAGCCGCGCGCGGACGGCGAGCCCGGGATGGTGAGCATGGCCAGGCTGGCCCCGTTGCTGCGGGGCCGACGCTACAGTGGCGCGGCCGACGCTACAGTGGCGCAGGCCGGGGAGCCGGGGTGTCTGCCCGCCGGCAGCGCCGCGTACGCCTCCTCTGATTGGGTGGGAGCCTCGAGGGCAGCGGCGGGGTTGAGGTGCAGGGTGCGCGTCTGTTGGGGGCGTGCACGCTCGGGGCTGGGAGGGGACGCGCTCGGCACCCCAGGTCGTGACCGTGCTCCTGCCCGTCGCGCGGCCCCGCCTCACCCTCACCTACCGCTGCAGCCCCGGCGACTTGCAGCAACTTTGTGGAGACCCTGGGGCGCGGCGGGCCGGGAGGGGTGGGGACGGAGGCGCTTTCGGGGTGCAACTGCGGCCTTTCTCTCCAGAGAAGAGTAAGCGAAGGGAGTGGGGCGGGGCCGCGGGCCGGACCGCCTGGCAGGCTGAGGGGTGCGCCTCCACCTCCCCAGTGGCGCAGCCGCCGGCCGTCTGGGACACTCACCCAGCCCCGGGGCGCCGCGCTGAACCTGCTCCGGGTGCCGGACTCAGATGACCCCGACAGGGTCAGGCGAGACCGCGCGGCGACAGCTCCCAGACCCAGGGCCCCGGAGGTTGTCTTTGCAGGCAGGCAGAAGACACCGAGGTTGAGTTGGGGGAGTGCAGAGATGTGCCTGGGCGTGTATGTGTGTGCTCCCTTGCCTTCTGCTCCTCGGGACGATGGCTGGAAGAAGGGAACTCGCCGCAAGGCGCGCCCCACCAGACCTGGACCCTCAGGAGCTCCTAAGAGACCGGGGATGGGAGGGGGCGTCTCCAGGTCTGCTGGCCTGGTGCCCCATCCCTGCTTGGAGCCATGCCCCTGTGTGCCTCACTCTGCATTGAGGTTGTGGCTGCGCTTTGTACCCTCTCCCCTTATGAGTCTCCTCCCACACTCTGGACCTGTGCTGGCTGCCTGAGGGAACCTCCCCACACCCCTCACTGCCAACCCAGCCAATCCTGTGGAAGACGGGATGGGAAGCTGTGGTCCAAGATGGTGCCTCTGGAGGGAGAGAACCCCATGTCTCCTGGAGTGAGAGACTCAAGGAAGGGTCATGGGTCAGGACTCCTGCAGGCTCCTCATCCTTCTTGCTTCCAGAGCAGGTTTTTCCTCCTCTAGGAAGCCTTCTCTGGTTGTTACTGAGTCCTTCCAGTTTGAACTTCCCTGGGGTTGTAACTGCTGGGATCCCAAGCAGCCCCCATCCATATGCCTTCTTTCCTGCCACTTGCTGTGTGAACCTGTGTAGTTAGAAGTCTTGATCTCAGCCTAGATGCTGCGTGGAGGGGTGTGGCGGCTGGACCAGTCAGTATCTACCTGGGTCTCTGTAGTATGGTAATGTCTATGGTGATATCAGCTTTCAGGCTTAAACCTTACTTCCACCTCCATTAGCTCTTGGAATCTCTTAGCCGCTTTGTGAGAATGCAGGACCCATGGGCAAGGTTCTTATCCATTTCACAGAGGAGGATTTTGTGGCAGAGATGGAGGCAGTCTTCTAAGTCTCTGCACAGCCCTTTTCCACTGCGAGGGTATCCAGTGGCCCTCTTCGGTGAGGCATAGAGGGCACCCAGGCCTTCTTTATTGACCTGGCAGGCGGGCTTCTGCTGTGTATGGCACGTTTGCCAGGCCGGTGGCTGTTCTCAGCCAGAGGCAGTTGAGCAAAGGCTTCTGGCCTGTGGGACCTTTTGACCCTAGCCTGGTTAAATATATGCTTCCTGGATTTGGGGCCAGAGGCTGTCTGAGCTTTGCTTGATGGTTTGGAAGCCCAGCTCCTGTCATCCTCTGCACAGCTCTCGGAGTTCACTACCATCCCAGGGATCCAAATCACTCCCCACCCAGCCTGGCACTCTATGCTGGGTACTGGCATTTTCCTTCGGCCCCAGAAGCCTTCCTATCCTCTCCATCCTAGAGCCCCTTTGTGGGTCAAAAGTTTCCCCATGGAGATCTGAAGGGGTGGCCTGCCCCTCCACACCTGTGGGTGCTTCTCGCTAGGTGGAAACGAGAGACTTGAGAAAAGAAATAAAGACACAGAGACAAAGTATAGAGAAAGAAAAGCAGGGCCCCAGGGGACCAGTGCTGTGCTTTCAGAGGACCCACACTGGCACCGGTCTCTGAGTTCCCTCAGTATTTATTGCCAAAAAGATAAGGGAGTAAATCAGCAGTAAGGCATACAGATACACGGAGCTGTTGCATTTTTCCAGGATCGGGCAGGAGACAGATGTTTTTCTTTTACTGAGATTTAAAGGAATGGTACTGACCTTCAACCACAAGCAGGCTTTAAACATTTGCCTAACAAAGCACATTCCTTACAGCCCAAAATCCTTTCAACCTTAATTAGCACAGCAATGTTTCTAGCAAGGACAAGATTGGGGGTAGAGTCACAGATTAACAGCATCTCAAATATAGAGCCAAATGGAGTCTCTTAAACCTACTTCTATCTATAATAACACAGTAACAGGCTAACCTATCTTTTCCCTACAGAGATCTACATATGCACTGAAGGGGATTGGAAGGGACTCCTAAGCTCCAGACTTTTGCTTCCTAGGTGTTGACCGAAGCTCTGTTTGACATCCAGGAGGCTGGAGCATGGCAAGACGCCTAGCTTGGCCCCACCCCTATCATCCGTGCCTGCTTGAACCCCTGCCACGGTTCTTCTGGTACCTCTACTCCCACCCCAACCAACTCCAGCAAAATGAACCCTTCATTTAGGGTCCCAAGCCATGGTGAGGAGGAGACCAGGGGCACTTCTTTGGCCCCTGGTCTATTCTGCCAGGGGTGAAAATTCCAGCCTGGGGCTTCCAACCCCTACTGACTGCCCCCTTTAGGAAAACAGCCACTTTCCCACCCCAACCTCCCGACTGGGAGGGAGCAGTGCCCAGTGTGACCCCCTTAATTTCCCTCCCCAGGCAAGACCTGACCCTGCCATATTTGGGTTTTAAATTATAGAAGTATTCTAACAAATCCAGTGATAAGAATTTATTGAGTGGCCTGGGCCTTGGGGTGACTCAAGGGGAAAAATCTGCCCCTGACCACTCAGGCATACCTTTGTGGGGGCTGAGGGCCACCCTGACCAGTCTCAGAGTTTCTTCTGTGGGCTTCTCGGGCCCAGACCCCTGTTCCCAAGAACCACACCTTGCCTCTTACTCTCCAGGCCCTGGAATCCTACCCTTGAGCCTCACTTCACATTTGGAGGCATCTTCTGGCTTGAGACCTGGACTGAGTGCTGGGGATACCAATGATGAGCCTGGGCCCCTTCCCAGATGGTCTCTCAAAGGGGAAACAGATTTGGACCCATACCTCTGGGTATGAGCCGAGCGGGCTGGGTGATCAAGAAGGTCAGTGGGGGAGTGGCAAGGGGCTGTTTCAGAAGGAGGGGGACTGGCGGGGTCTTGACCTGCTGAGATTTTCTGGGACTTGGTCGATGCTTAGTAAATAATTGTTGACTAAATGAGTGAATGGCTAATGTGAATGTGAATGGGGGCTTTCTAGGAAGATGGCATGGCGCTGGCAAAGGCATGGAGGTGGGAAGTGCTGGGCAAGCATAGAACATGTTTGCAGTGGAGTAGTTCACACGGGGGCATGGAGAAGGTTGGCACCAGACAGAAGAGGATCCTCAGTGCCCATCTGAGGAGTGTGGGCTGATTCTGAATTCAGGGCTTGCAGGATTGAAGTTCTGGAGAGACACAATTAGATTTGCGATATAAACTGCTCCTCTAGTGGTCGTGGGAGGGGTTGTCCGGGAGCTGGGAAGACGTGAGTGGGGTGATCTAGGTCGTCAGAGTTGGACGAGGGCTCAGGATTCATAGGCCCCACCACCTGGGCATACAGAGGTGGCAAGTGTCCTGAAGTCATAGATGCAGTCTCCAGTACTGACCCTGCCACTGTGTGCACTTCAGTAAGCCGCTGAGGCCTGTGGGTCTGCCTTAGTTCCTATGTCTGTAAAGTGGATGTGTTTGTTTGTCTCCGTGGATAACTGGAGTGAGTTTGAGTGGGAGTTTGTAACCACAGAAGAGGGCTATAAATGAAAAGGGGTAGAGGGCTACAAAGGAAAAGGGGTAGAGGGATAGTGAGGCAATACTATTTGATAGAGGAAGAGTTTGAGGCCTAGAGTGGGGCAGTGACCAGCACAAGGTCACTAAGCAAGTTGGGAGCTGGCACTGCAGTCTCAGGTTTTTCTGGCTATGCCTGTGCTTGCTGGGCAGGGGTGGGTGGGGCGACCGAGGCCTCGGGGCCTCCGCAGACGAAGTCCTTAGGCAGTTGTTTCAGCACTCCAGCTGTCAGAGAGCACGTGGGGCCTTCTGGGGTATGTGTGGACATCGAGCAGGGCCTCAGGCTGCCTGAGGCCATACTGAGGAGCTCTCCTCTGTCCTCTGGCCTCCTGCCTGAGCCTGGACTCCTCCCTGGGAGGCTGCGGCAGGATGAGTGCCCTCTGCCAGCCCAGGGTAGCTACAGGTCTCCCTGGGCTTCCCCACCTCCTTGGAGTTAGGGTGATCCCTTGCCCAGCACTCTCCGATGCTTGGGACTCCCTGAGGGGTCCCAGAGGTCACAGGTATGGAGTCACAGAATGCTGGAAGTGGAAGGTGTACTTAGAGATGATCTCATTCCTCCTCTAAGTTCCAGATAGAAAACTGAGGCATAGGGAGTGGCCAGTTCTGTTTCGGGTCTCACGGTGAAGCCCTGCAGAGCCTTGGCAATAAATAAGTCAGGCATCTGGCTTCCCAGTCCCAGGATCCTCTGCTTCCAGGCCACGTGGGCTTGTCATTCAGGACCCACTAGTGCTCCCCTGGGTACAGAGCCAGGAGGCTGGATCAGCTGTGGAAGGGCTGTCAGTCATCCCGGGGGATGGGTCTAGGATTCTCCTATTAGAGTCTCCCCCCCCTCTTTCCCTCTCCCTCTTCTCTCTGGATTCCTGTGTGTGTGTGAGTGTGTGCATGTGTATGTGTGTGTGTGTTTGTGTGTGTGCCTAGTTACTTACCCGAGAGGAGAAGAGCTTTGCAGGTTGGAGAGGAGGCCTCAGTGGAGTGTCCTGAGGCTCAGCCATCTGGGACTAAGACTGGTCTCCTGTCCCCTTCCCTGCCCCCACAGCAAGGAGGAGCGCCCCGATTAGTACCAGGCTTACTGTTGGGCTTATTCTTGAGGTCAGTGGTGGAGGAGGGTGGGAGAGGCCCCTGGGAGAAAGGCAGCCAAAGCAAGAGTGAAAGTCAGAGACATCAGAATACCTCCTGATCCTGGCTCTCCAGCCTTGCAGCACCACTGGACCCACAGCAAGCCTGTGTGTTCTCTGAGGTTGGGGAAGGAGAGGAAACCACCTCACCTTGGACAAGTGGCTCAATGGGACCTGTGAGACAGAGGCACACCGCCACCTCTCCTGGGCAACCGTTTCTTTCCTGGCAAAACGAGGCAGGGGCTGGGCCTCTTCTACTCTGAGAGCGAAGTGGGGAGGATGGGTCATGGCTGGCTGTAGGTTGGTCCTTCACCCCCCTGCTGGGCAGGAAGTAGAGTGGAAGGGTCACAGGAGACAGCACAGGTTCTCGGTGTCCCCTCAGCCTGCCAGGCCTTCCCTCTGCTCTCCCAGTGCTGTGAGGGTTGGGGGAGGGCACCATGCTTACAGTCCAGGAATCAGGGGTCAGGGTGGGGCATAGCCTCTGTGTGTTCCCACAGTGACTATGTGCTAGATCCTGGAGGGACCTGGAAGAACGTTACCCTCATTCGTGTGTGATTTGCTTTCCGGAAACTGATTTGCTTTCCAGGAAACCGATTTGCTTTCTAGGAAACCAGGGCCAGTATTAAATGACCAGCGAGTAGGCAAGGCTAGGAGCAAAACTGCACATTTATTTTTGGTCCCCCAGCTTCAGGAAAGAAGGTGTGGGGGAGGGGTGAGGTCCGTCGGTCTCCGCAGGGGAGGCCGGGGGAGTCACCCGGTGGAGCTCTCTGAGGGAGTTCCTACAGTCCCAACGGGAGTGAGGGCTGAGGAAGTGCGCACTGGGCACCCACCGGGAGCGGCTTTTATGTCCTGGGCCCGGAAGTGGGAGGGCAGTGGGCGGGACATAGGCGGGTCGGGCCGGGCGGTAGGCGTGGCTAGGCGGGTTCCGGTTTTTCTCCGTCGGAGGTCGGGTTGTGCCTGCGCAGTCAACTTGTGTCTTTCCCAGGTGTGGGAAAGCTGACGGTGAAGAAGCTGGAACTGCCATCTTGCCTCCGTTCGTCCAAACAGTGTGCACAGCTGTTCTGCAAGGTGGGCATTATCGACTCCATTTTACGAATGAGGAACTGAGGCTCAGGGTGGTCACCCGCCTGGTTAGAGGGTGGGGTGAGATTTGAGCTCAGGACTGCCTTTGAGGCCTGGTTTCTGCTCTCATTCTCATCACTGCCTGCTGGGTCTTTGTGCTTGCCTTTGTCCAGTGGGGCTGGGAGGATGGCTGAGGGCTGACCTGCAGGCCTCAGGCTGGAGGGGAGGTGTGCTCTTCATCCCTCTGGGAGGCTGAACCTCCATTCACCTCCTCCACCTGGCCTGGCAGATTCTGAGGGCTCTGGCTGAGGCTTACCAGCATTCTTGGAGGAATCCTTCCTAAGCCAAGCAAAATGGGAGGATCCTGGCCCTGTGCTCAGGGATTGGTCCTCTTTGTGTGTGCCAGACTCATTAGAGCCTCCAGTGCCCTTTGCTCCCAGCTGGCACATGTCTTCCAAGTGAGCATTTGTTAGGTGACTGCATGTGGAGTGGGAGCCTGAGTGCGCATGTATGGGCCATCCAAGGCCTGGCGAGTCACACCTGACGATTGAGCGTGAAACAGAGCAGAGGAGAATTCACTGAACACCTGTTAAGTGTTGGGCACAGTGCTAAATGCTTTACTTATATTACCTCATTTAATCCTAACAATAACCCCATGAGATGTGCACTATTACTATCCCCATTTAACAGATGAGGAAACTGAGGCTCAGAAAGATTGAGGGACTTGGTGGAGATCACGCAGCTAATGAATAGAGGAACTGGCATTTGAACATAGGAGCATTGCTTCTATAGGAGGCTGTGTCTATTTGCCAGACAGAGGGGAGTCTGTGCTGCAGCTGGGATGAAGGTGGTATGGTTTCAGGAAGAGGTGTCTGCTCTGTATTTGGAGGGAGAAGGTCAAGGGTCCAGCAAAAGTCCGGGTGAAGGAGGGGTTCAACGGCAGAGGCCTGGCTGGCAGGCCAGCATTTGGGTCTAGGGCTGTGTGATCTTGGCTCAGCTTTCCTGCTCTGGGTCCAGATTCTCAAACCTGCCTCACCTCCCTCTCAAGGCCTTTGCCCCGATACAGCAGTGCATCCTTATGCTCCTGTATCTGGGCAGAGGTCTTGCCACAAGACTGAGTGTGGCTGCTCAGAAGACAGTCGGGGCAGTGTGCCACATTGGGGAGCATCTGCAGATGAGGCTGAAGAGGGGCCCAGGCTGTGCATGTCTCCAGTGCCAGCCTGCAGTGGTGGATGTTCTCTGGATTTTGAGCAGGGGAGAATTGTGTCCAGGTCTGAGGTTTACAGGGATGGATCTCTGGTGGCTGGGGGATATGGGTGGTGGGGAAGGGGTGAGTGAGCAGGGGGCAACTGGGGGCTTCTCTATGCCTTACACCAAGCCTGCATGGGTAAGGCTCATCTCATCTTCTGTTCTTTCCCTCCCATTCCCTGCTTCCTAGAATGTGGAGCTAGGTGGGGAGCAGGGGAGTCCCCTGGCCGCTTCCAGGCCCCTCCCTCAGAGACTGTAAATATTTTGTCTCCACCATCTCTGCTGCTGGAAATTGCTGCTTTTAATGCCCCCCCCCCTTTTTTTTTTGAGACGGAGTATTGCTCTGTCTCCCAGGCTAGAGTGCAGCAGTACAATCTTGGCTCACTGCAACCTCTGCCTCCTGGGTTCAAGCAATTCTCCTGCCTCAGCCTCCTGAGTAGCTGAGATTACAGGCACGTGCCACCACGCCCAGCGCCCAGCTAATTTTTATATTTTTAGTAGAGACAGGGTTTCACCATGTTGGCCGGGCTGGTCTCAAGCTCCTGACCTCAAGTGAGTCTGCCCGCCTCAGCCTCCCAAAGTGCTAGGATTACAGGCGTGAGCCACCACGCCCAGCTTAACGCCTTTTTTCTTTTGCTTGATACGAACGAACGCTGGAAAAATTCCGTGCCGGGCACTTTCTCTGTTGCTTCTGCTCGTGCTCAGAGTACCCTCCAAAAACTCTAATTGCTTTTAAGCTGCGATAGTTGGCAAAAGTAACTTTCTTTACATTACGGAGGAAAGGGGAAAATCCACTAGATTTTCTTCTTCCTTTTCTTTCCCCCGTTTTGACTGTAACCTTTCGTTTTGAGTTCTCTGCACTGCTGCTGTGGTCCTGGGAGAGAAATGGAGTAGAAGAGACATGGGAAGGGAGGCAGGAACACCCATGGACAGGGTATTTTGCCTCTTTGGGCATCAGTTTCCCCATTTGCAAAGTGATTAAATGTTGATTCATTCACTAGAGGTTCCCTGAGCACATCCTTTTGAAGCAACTTGAGGGCCAGGACTGACTGCTGTACCCAGGATAGAGCCTGACACATAGTGGGTGCTCCATTTGGATAAACAGCTCCACTGGCAGCCAGGCACTTTGCCAAGCACCGGGAATGCACAGGATGAATCCGAAGCAGGCCCTGCCCAGGAGAGCTCACTGATTAGAGTAAGCACCACCACACAAACATAATCACTACATTACTGAGTTGCACTGCAGGTGGGTCCTGGGTATGAGGAGCATGGAGCAGGGCATGCCGGGGGACTCGGGGAAAGCTGCAGGAAAGAGAAGAATCTGGACTGCGCCTTGAAGAAGGGGTAGGAGATGGGGTGAACTGGGCCAAGGAGGAGGGAATTCCAGACTGGAAACAGCATGCGAAGGCAGGGAAGAGTGACCTCTGAGAAGCTGGGTGTGGCTGGAGCGGAGGCTGCCCAGATGGACCCGAACTGCTAGGGAGAGCTTCGCATGGCAGGTGGGGAGTTTGGACTTGATCTCAAGGTAACGGGGAGCCCTGGAAGGGTTCCAAGCAGGAGACTCAGGCAGGGAAGATCCCTCTGGCTCCACAGTGTGGATGATGGGGGAGGAGAGATGCTGGCTGGGAGGCTGGTCACCACGAGCCTGGGGGGAGATGGGAGGATGGTGGCGTGAGTTTGAGACAAGCCTGGAGGCCCAGATTCTGGCGCTCACCTCCTCTGCCTGTGCTGTGGGGAGAGGTCTTCCCTGGACTGGGGGGTCGGGGTCCCCTAGGGTATGTGGGGAAGCAGGCGTCCAGTTCATAGGCCCCTGCCGCTATGGTCGGGTTTGCTTCATTCTCTGTTTCTCAAGTGTACAGCCCTTTACAGTTTGTAAAGCCCGCTCACCTCTGACTCCTAGGTAGATCTGAAAACGATCTCCTGGGGTGGGCAGAGCAGGATGCCCATCCCCTGTAGACGGATGTAGGTCAGGGTCGCCCCAGGGCGCTGAAGGCAGGTGGAGCTGGGGTGGGGATTTGAACCTGGGCTGCTGCCTGCCCCACTTTTGCCGAGTACCCCTTCGCCCCCGACCCTCTCTTCGCCTCTCCTCCTGAGCCCTGTGCTTCTTCCCTGTTTGCAGAGCGTGTAGGGCTTTTCAAAATCATTAATGATAGAAAATAAGTTGGAATCGGAGAGGAATCATCACTGGGCATTCTGGAGGGCCAACTCTGCCATCTCTAAGTCATATTGAAGCCTGCAGCCAGACCAGAATATGAATGAGTCTGGGGCCAGCACTGCTCTTAATCTGCCGGGAAGCCTTGCCTGGTCAGATGCAGTCACCAGCAGCAACGCTGTTTGCAGTGAGACCTCGGTGGCCACTGGGCATCACTAACCAGGACTGATTTCTCCAGGATGGACTCACAGTCCATGGCTGCCAAGGAGAGGTGGAGGGAACCTTGAGCTTAGGTCCCCACTCCCGCCAAAGCCCTCTGCCGGGATCACAGCTCTGAGGTCAGCCCTGGGTGGGATCAGGCATCCCTGCCTGAGGAGAGGTGGTACATGGAAGACCATCAGTGGTTCTGGGTGTCTGTGTGATCCTCGTCTGGGTATTCAAGGCCTCCTGTGTGCCCTTGACCCTCTTGTCCTGTCTCCTTCAACAAACCTTCATTGATCACTGCCCAGCTCACACTTTTTTTCTCTCCCATTTTTAAGCTTCTTGTGGCCCTTGGGGCCTACAGGGGCCTGGCAGGAAATGCATGGAGCTCACTGGGTGTGATGCAATACGGGGTGGTAGAGACTGTGGCAGCATGGAGGCACTGGGACCACTGGTTTGGAAGCCCTGCCATTGGGCACTTCCACATGGTTTTGCTAAGTAGACAGTGCCCTTGCTCCCCAGCCACGGCTATCATCTGCCAACTAGCAGAGAGCCCCCTGAGGGCAGGCCCCAGTCTCTGCCTTGCAGCTTGTCCTTCCATGGCAGGCCCTGCTAGGCGTCGGCTGGGCACCTGGACAGGCCTCCCACAAAGCATCAGAGACTCTGAGGACCTGGGGAATCACTCAGAGTAACCCTGTTGCTTAGAGATGGGGAAACTGAGGCCCAGAGATGGAGGGTGGGTGGAAGGTCTCTGTTCTGCTCTTGCCAGATGGTGCACCTCTGCCCTTATTAATTTTCCCAACAGGAGTAGGAGGGCAGTTTTTGTACCTCTGTATAGAGAGGAGGAAACTGAGGCTCAGGTGGCTGGATCCAGGGAACACTGCAGGCCCGCATTTGAATTAGTCTGTTGGAACCCCAGTGCTGGCCATCTCTTCCTGGCAGGATTTAGGGGGTGCTGAGGCATGCACAGAGTTGCCCAAGGGGGACAAGGTGCATTTGTGCCCAGAGTAAGCCCAGCCAAGGGTGGGAGGCCTGGGATCCTGGATCACATCTACCACCAACTCCCTGTGTGACCCAGGCCAGGCTGAGGGAGGCCCCTTGAGGGGTCGGGGCAGTTGGGGGGCCCACTGAGGCCATGTGACCTGGGCTTGGCTGCCAGCCCTGCTCAGCACTCCCATCCAGCCCCTGGCCTCCCTTGACCCCAGGCTCATAATGAACCCTCTCATTCCTCTTGTCTCTATGGTCACTGTAACGTGGTGGTAACCGCAGTACCCAGGAGGGGCCCGGGGCTCTGCAGGTTCATTTAGCAGTGTGGGACAGCCCAGGCTGTACCAGCCCAGCCGGTACCCTGTTGCAGCTGGGAAGCAGCAGGTTGAGAGAAGGGGGCATCAGGCCACTGCCAGGTGAGCGGACTGCACAGACCCAGGACTGCACCCTCAGCCCTCCAACCTGGAGCTGGGGCCAGGTCAGCCACACCCCTGCACATCCTTGTACACACTCAGATGGATTCACGCGAACCACCTTGTCTAGCCCCAGGTGTAAGATGGAGAAACTGAGGCTGAGAGTCTGCAAATGAGACTCAGGGTTGTCGCTCACTCACTCTGACCTCTGCCCATCCAGCCTGTGCTCTCGCCCTCCCCAATGGGGAGCTTACCCCTTACCCAGACAGCCTGCCTGCCTTGGACAGCTCCCTTCCCTCTCCGACTATCTATTGCTAGTGACTCACACAGGGATCCTGGCTTGGGGCCTGGGGCCACAGGACTTGCCCTGGTCCCTGCCCCCAGCACCCCCTCCTGATGTGTGGCACATATTGTGCCCTGAGTCTGCTTTCTTGGGGGTGAGCCTTGCCCTGTTCCTGCCTGGTGCTTCTGGATCTTTGGCCTGGGGCCCCTGGAGGAATCTGATGAAAGCTATGGCACTGTGTTACAGACAGGGGCCCAGCCCCTCTTGCATGCATATTGTCGTAGCCAGTTTTGTGCAGTTTTGTACAGACCTCTGTAGTCCTCCCTCCCTGGGAACCCTGGTTGGGAACTCCTGCTTTACTCATTCCCCAGGTGACATGATTCATATCACCTGTTGTGCTACCTAGGATGAGATGCTAGGTGTCCCAGCACCCAGGCCACACCCTTTCTGCTCTACCCTGCTGCCTTAAGAAGGTCCCACTGTGTGTGGCTTAGGGGCTGAGAGCTGTGTGTATTAGGCTGTTCTTGTGTTGCTATAAAGAAATTCCTGAGACTGGGTAATTTATAAAGAAAAGAGGTTTAATTGGCTCATGGATCTGCGGGCTCTACTGGAAGCATGGTGGCAACATCTGCTCAGCTTCCAGGGAGGCCTCGGGAGCTTTTACTGATGGCAGAAGGTGAAGTGGGAGCAGGCACTTCACAGGGTGAGAGTAGGAGTCAGAGAGGTGGGGAGTGCCACACATTCTCAAACGGCCACATCTCAGATCTATTGAGAACTCACTATCATGAGGACAGCACCAAGTCATGAGGGATCCACCCCTATGACCCAGCCACCTTCCTATAGGCCCCACCTCCAACACTGGGGGTTACCTTTCACCATGAGATTTGGAGGGGCCATCCAAACTGTATGACTGTGAGAACTCATTCATTCATTCTATATACGTGTTTTTTTTTTTTTTTTTTTTCAGATTTTTTGTTTGTTTTGTTTGGAGATGGGGTCTTGCTCTATTGCCCAGGCTGGAGTGCAGCAGTGTGGTCTTAGCTCACTGCAGCTTCAAACTCCTGGGCTCAAGCGATCCTGCCAACTCAGCCTCCTGAGTAGCTGGGACTAGAGGTGTGTGCCACCACTCCTGGCTCAGTCTATAACATTTGTGCCTAATGCCTCCTCTGTGCTAGGCCTAGGCTGGATTCTAGGGTACAGAGAAGAACAAGACCCAGCCCCTACCCCTGGGGAAGCCAGACCTGTCAGCAGTCACAGCTTAGGGGATGAGAGTGGGACAGAGGTGAGCACAGGGTGGGTGTACCAGAGGGGCCTCACCCCAGCCCTGTAGGGAGAAGCTTGTTAGAGGACAGTGGGAACTGGTCAGGGAGGGCAGGCATCCCCCAGGGGGAACAGCAGGTGCAAAGATTTACAGGCTCAGTTCTGTTGAGGAAGACAGGAGGCTCAATCTGATTGGAGGATAGTATTGGGAGGCACCGGGGTCAGGCATGAAGCTGAAGGCCACTTGGGGATGGGTCCCAGGGGGCCTGATGGGCCCAGTAAGGAGTGTGGGCAGGGAGCAGTGGGGAGCCATAGAAGGGTGTGGAGCAGGCAGCCATGTGGTTGGATCTGCATTTTGGAGTGCTCCCCTGGCAGCTGCAGATGGAACATGGGTGAGTGTGGAGGTGAGAACAGGAGACCTCCAGGAAGCTGTGTTAGTTGCAGCTCGGACCCAGGTAGAGAGTGTCATTCACCGCTCATCAGGAGGAGTTTGCTGGTCCCCGCAGTCCCTGCCTCCTGGAGGCAGATGGAACACGAGCTGTGCATGCCCCAGTCACCTCCACATGCCCCATGGCCTCATCCCCCAACTCTCTGTACATATAGGGAGAAACACACCCCAGCTTCTCCCTCTTTCCCTCCCTCTCTCTCTCCCTCCCTGCAGCACTGGAGCCTTGAACCCCTCCTTACCTGGAGTTTTCTGCAAAGGCCCTTTCTATGTTCCCTTTACCCCAAGGGCTCTCCTCAGCCCCAGTTCTGGGTTCCCCAGTGGTGTGACCATCTCAGGGTTTTCTGGACACCTAGAGAAACCAGAGAAACCCCTGACCCTCACCTGGGAGGGCCGGAGCCGTGCTGAGGAGCCACAGGCCCTGGCTGCAACCTTCTGCCCCTGTGGACCTTGGCCTGGGGGAGCATAGGCATGGGTTCCACAGTCTCCAGCTGAGGTTCTCAAACTGGTCCTAGAGCCCTAGCGTTTCCAGAAGGGGCCTCAGGGATACGAGGGTGGGGCTGGGGCTGGATAGGGCTGAGTGGATGGGTGTTGGTCCCCTCCCACTTCAACCAGCCCTGCTTAGATCTGCATTTCCTATTGGGGTCTGACAAGGATTTAAAAAACCCATTAACTCTTTATTGATTTTGTTTTTCTGATTACAGTAGAAGACTCAACCATACATTTGTGGAAAACAGAGACCATGAAAGCCCCCTTGTCCCACCACTCAGAGGTGATTGCTGTAAATCCTGGCATATTGTCCTCCAGTCTTTTGGGGAATATAGCAGCAAATCGTTAATTAGAAATGGGGTTATGCTGAAATCACATTTTACAGCTTGATTTCTTCTCTATTGTTTTACATAGACGTGCCTCATTCTGTCAGATGGCTGCAGTGTTCCATAGTGTGGACATGCTATATTTTATTTGAACTTTCCCTTATTGATAAATGTTTAGGGCATTTAGAATTTCTTTTTCAGTCTTACCAGCAGTGTTTCCACGAGCATCCTTGAGCATGTATATGTGAGTGCTTGCGCTATTATATAAGGGGGAGGGGCTCCTAGAAATGGAATTACTAGGTTGTGGAGTGTGTGGTTAAAATGTTAATCAATATTGCCAAATTACCCTTCCAAAGGGTGAGCCAATTCCCCCTCCCTCCAATGGTCTGTGAGTACTCATTTTCCCACATTCTTGCCAGCACTGCTTGTTATCAATCATTTAAATTTTTCCCAATCTGATAGGCAAAAAATGGTAGCATGTCGCTTTCATTTGCATTTCCCTGGTTGCTAGTGAGATAGAACATCTTTTTGTGCATTTCTTGGTCAGTTTAGTTCCTCCCCTGCAGATTTCTAATTCACTGCCAATTTTTCTCTTCTTTTGTCTTTTTTCTTATTGATTTGTAGGGGCTCTTTGCATATTAGTGATATTTTCTTCCAGTGTCTCATTTGCCTTTTAATTTTGTTTCTGTGTCTTTTGCTGTACAGATGTTTTACACGTTTATGTACAGTAGTTGGATTTGTTGAATTTTCACTTTATGGCTTCAGGATGTAATGTCTGGCATAGAAACGCCTCCCCCACTGCATCAGATTTCATTTCAAATAAGAACTTTATTGCTGAAAAAACTTTGCAAAGCTCTAATTTGTAGGCTCCTTCCCAGCTGCGTGTCTGTTCCTCTTGGCAGCTGCAGGCCTGGCTCTGAGGGAGGGGAGGGGTCCTCCATCCATCTTCAGCTCTCAGCTCTCCCTCTTTCTGGCTGGCTTTGGGGTCACTGTGACTCTCTTTCAGAGCCTCTGTCTCTCATATGCTTTGCCCCCATTCCTCTGTCTCTGCTGTTTTCCCATCCCCAGCTGGTTTCCTATCAGGCAGCAGTAACTAGGGGTGTGAGGTGGCAGTGGCGGCAGCCCTTAGTGGGTTGGGGACAGGATGGCAGCTGTCACAGAATGTGCCCCTTCGCCTTCCACCTGCCAGCCTACCCCCAAGTCATGTGGGCTGGCAGGGGAGGCCCTTGGCCTGGTTTCTTCTCTCGAAGAGACTCTTCCTGTCAGAGCCCGCTCGGGCTCTGAGCCAATCCTAGTCCCTCTTCCATCAGGAAGCCTCCAAGACAGCTTCTTCCTCCCTTCCCACAGCCCTGGACCTGGCCCTCACTTCTGTCCTTGCTGGTCTTTCCCCGTCCTGCCTTCACAGGGCTGAGCTTCCCAGAGTCTACCTGGCCACCTCTCAGGGCCTTGGTTTCCACCTGTGTAACATAGGTCCTGGGCGGCTGTCATAGTTGCTGGAAAGCATGGAACCTACAGCACTGGCGGGTCTTCCCAGCCAAACTCTGAAAGGTGTTCCCTCTTATTCTCTCAGTACAGCCCCATCCCAAAAAACAACAACAACAAAAAACAAAACAAAACACCAAAAATCACAGGAGAGAGCTTGCATGTTGCTGACAAAGAGATAGGGACTTGTGTTCCGTCAGGATGGTGGCCAGCGGGGCTCACTGGTTCTCTGCTCACCCTAGGCTCAGTGTCATGCCTGGCTCATGGGAGGTGCCCAGGAAAGAAAGAGAGAAAGGGCAAAGGCTTAATGAACAATGTGAGAGCTGCTGAGGCTGGGGAGGAGGAGGGAAGTCTGGGGCCCACATTCTTTGAGTTACTTCTGGGTAGCAAGGCACTTTCCTCATAGTTCCTCATTCCTGGGGCCTGAGGTGCTAATGAGAAATATCCCCCTTTACCTCCTGGAGATGTGGGCCCCAAGTGGACTATAGTGGGACCTTGGGCTGGGGGAGCAGCTGGGAGAAAAGTTGGGGAAACTCAGAGGTCTCTTAGAAGCATGGCTCAGAAGTGCATAACCTAAAACTCTGAGGGACGCTTCCCTGGGCTCCTGCAGTCCCTGGCCTTCTGGCCTGGCACCCACCCTCTGATCATGATGGTCTGTCTCCTCTGAGCAGGAGCAGTGTCCTTTGTATCTCCCTGTTCCACTGACCAAGCGCATGGTACATACTTAACAGAAGTAGACTGAATTAATGAGGCAATAGCTAGGAGTATTGATCAGAGGGCTCAGGTCTGGGGAAGAGGAGACCTGGGCTTTGGACTTGACTTTTGGTTGACTTTCTGTGTGACCCTGACCCTGGTTGAACCTCAGTCTCCCCATCTGTACAGTGGGCGTGGGCCTCTCAAGCTCTGTGATTTTGCTCCATGTTGCCCAGAGCAGGCACAGGCCTATGTGACATACACATGCAGCACACATGCCAGGGCCCTGTGTGATCAGTGTTTGCTGAATGTGTACCAGGTGCCAGCCCCACTCAGTGCTAAACACACTTTGTCAGAGTCCTTGGATAGCTGTTTCTGTGGAGGTCTCACATTTTCTGGGGCGTTTGTTCATTCTGCTAAACACACAGGCTACACAGGCTGAGAGCTCCCTGGGCTCCACTGAGGTGGCAAGGAGCCAGGAGAGCAGGTAGGAGGCCCCCAACCTTGGCTGCAGCCCCTTGCACTCTCCTTGGCTGTGAGGCCTGCAGCTGGGGTTTTGTGTTTTTGGGGACCTGGCACACCAGCAGACCTCGTGTCCAGGAGAGTGCCCTGCTCCCACTGCATCTCCTCCCATGCCCCAAATCATTGTCATGCTCTGCCTGTGGTCCCATTTCCATAGCAACTCCTTGTGATGCCACAGAGGAGAGTGGGAGCTTTAGGAAGGTTTGAAAGGTTTGGGGGGAAGGGAGCGGGAGGCCCATTCATTGTCTTGGAGTATAGCAGCTGGGGGCCCAGAATGGCACTGTGGGGATGGCTTACCCTGCCAGCTCAGGTGGAGTTGGGTTCAGGGTCGCCAGCCAGGTGGTCTGGAGGCCTTCCAGGGACAGGGCTGCCAGGTTGGCCTGGGCCTGGCTGGCTCATGCCAGTCTATCAGGATCCAGCTTGGGAGGCCACTGACAGTGCCCCTGTCTGGCTAGACCTGGCTTGGGGTACCCGGGCCTGAGGAGCTGCCCAGTCTCTGCTACCCCTCTGTCCCAGGCTAGCACCGCTATGTTCTCTCCTGTCCTCCAGGATCAGCAACCAGTGGGAGGTGCACCCAGGGCCGGCTGGCAGCAGGGCCATAGTTTGGGACTGGTGAATTGTGAGGCTGGGCAGGCCTCTCTTCACTGGTCCGGACTGCTTCGTGGCTCTGTTGTCAGGATGGGAAAGCCAAAGTGGTCCCTGGAGCCTGCTCAGCACCCATTTCTCTGCTTCCTTGGAGAAGTCTGCAGCCCATAATATAGGAAGACCCTGGCCTCAAAGCATCTCCTACATCTTCACCTACCACGTGCCTAGAAATTCCAGCATTTGCTGGATTTGATAGAATGTTGATAGATTTGATAGAATGTTGATTGTGGGAGGGACCCTAAGGGCTTTTCCATCTTCTGCCCACATTATAGCAGTCACCTTGGAGCCCCATCCACCCATCCTTCCATCTCTCCCATCCGGAAGGCCTTGTGAATGCCCCCGGGGTCCTAGGCCTGTGCTGGACAGCACCCAACAGGGAATCGAGCAGAAAGGAGGGGCTGGCCTGGTCCTCCAGGGAAGGTGGAAGCAGCTTGCCCTCTCAAGGGCTGCCGGGAGCCAGGTACTGGGTTCAATGTCAGCTTCTTGAGCTTCCCTTTCACCATCACGGTTGAAACCACCGCTGGGTACCCCCTGCACTCATGTTTTCTTAATCCTTGTCTTTGGGTTGACTTATGTTTGAAGGTAGATTACCATGATGCTGCCCAATCACACATCCAGGAAATCACATCTGTGATGTGCCTGTCATGTTTTTTTTTTTTTTTCCCAATACACAGAAAGAGAAACACATAACTGAAAATGAAAATGTTTGTCTGCATACCACGAAACCCCCTTATGCACTCCCAGAAGCATGCGTCTCCTACTTTGGGAAACACAGATCTGATTGAAACTTCTCTGCAGCAGCTCAGAAAGAGATTTGGGACTTGGTCTGAGAGGTTGAGGAAACTGAGGTACAGAGGAGGAAGTTTTGCCCAGGGCCACCTGGAGGAGGGAGAGCTGGGAGTTAACCCGCCTCCTTGGACTTTGAGCTGAGGTTATATCCTGCATCATGGAGGCCTCAGAGCCTTTCCAAGGAGCCAGAACTTCCTAGCACCCTCCCTTACTCACAGAGGATGGAGCGTCTGGTCTAGAGGAACCCTTGGAGAATATATGATGAAGGAATAAAGCAGGATGCCTGGGTAAGATGACTCCGCGGATAACCCCAGCACTTTGGGAGGTTGAGGTGGGAGGACTGCTTGAGGCGAGGAGTTTGAGACCAACCTGGGCAACATAGTTTACAAAAAAATTAAAAAGTTAGCTGGCCGTGGTGATACACACACCTGTAGTCCCAGCTCCTTGGGAGGCTGAGGTGGGAGGATCGCTTGAGCCCAGGAGTTTGGGCTGCAGTGAACTATGATGGCGCCACTACACTCCAGCCTGGGTGCAGAGCAAGACTGTCTCTGTACCTTAAAAAAAAAAGGCAGGAGAGGCTGGGGGAAGGGAGGGTGAGTAGGTGGGGGGTTGTAGGGATCTTGGGGCCTCGGAAGTTGAGGCTTAGACCCAGGGAGAGGCACCCCAGTGCTGCCCATCATCCCCTCTCAGGGATCAGCCTGAGGCCTGCCTCCTGGGTCCTGGCTAGGGAGGAAGGCAGGCAGTGGCATTGGCTGGACACCTACTGTGCGCCAGGCCATGTGTCTCTTCTGTCTCTCTCTATCCTCCCAGCAGTCCTGGCAGAAGAGATGATATCTCCCTTTTATGGATGAGGGAAGTGGCTTTCCCAGGGCCACAGAGCCAGTTGGTGGGAGAGGCATAGTCAGACTCCAGCCTGCTGGGGCCACAAACCCTGCCCTTCCCAGAGCCCTGCCTGCCCCAGCTAGTGCTCTGTGTGTGTGTGTGTATGTGTGTAAGCATGAGTTTGCCGGTGAACGAGAGAACATGTGTGAGTGTGTGCAAGTGTGTGTGTGTCAGAGTGTGTGTGGGGGATGTTTGAGTTTTTAATGGCTCATCCAGGCAGGATCAGACCCATTTGCAGGTGTGGCCCCCACGGCATCCCGACCACCTGCTTCTCTGCTCTAGCTGACAGCCATCTCCTCTTTCTTCCCACAGCCTCCTGCGCCCACAGGCCCTGAGGCTCCAGTGCCCACAGGCAGAGAGGGCAACTGAGTCCAGCTCAGGTTAAGCTCCACCCAGCTGTACTTCCCAGACACCCACCCAACCCTAGGTAAGATGCCACTCTGGGCAGCAGGGCAGGGTGAGGGTGGTGTGAGCCATGGAGGGTGTGGGGTCTGTAGGGGAGGCTGTCGTGGGGCCCTCTTTCTGGGGGTTTCCCCATCTCTCCCTCCTCACATGCAGCCATGCTCAGGAGGTTGCTGTGGCGGTGCCACTTGCTGCCAGCCCTTGCTGTAGCAGAGCTCTCCAGCAGGCAGCTTGGAAGCCTGGAGTGTTCTTCCCAGCAACTGGGTTTCACGGACAGTTCCAGCTAATGGGTTCCCGTGTGGCATGGGAGGTCTCTAAGGGCAGGCTGCAGGGCTCTCTTTGGTCCTGTCACATTGTTGACCAAATGTGTGCCTGACTTCAGGTCGGGAGGGAGCCAGAACATGTGGACTGACAATCAGGGTCCAAGAAACTGTCAAGAGGCTGGCATTGGCTCCAATGTGTGGAGTTTAACAGGGTTCCACACCAGAGACAGCGTGTAGGTCCAGACACCTTGAGGGCGAGATGAGGCTCAGACCCCAGGTGTGTTTGTGCAACAAGCATTGGCAGCCAGGTGACCTTGGCTCTCTGTGAACAGCAGATAGGTTCTTAGACTGTATCATGAGGAGCAGGAACCCCAGAATGTGGGAGGTGACAAGTCCTCTCACTTCGTGGTTCATGTGAGGGGATGTGGAGAAACAACAGCATGTCCCAGAGAAGTGGGAGATGGGGAAGGAGGGGGACCTGGGTTGCTGCCTGGTTTCACCCCTGGCTTGCTTGTGACCTTGGACAAGTCACCTCTACCCCATATCTGGGCCAATCCCCTGTTCTTGACAGGCCTCTGTCACCCATGAGAGGGCTGCAGAAAGACTTTGCTAAAGAGAGGGAATGGTGGGGTGGGCTATGGGCAGCAGGCT
>NC_045439.1:92807483-92840018 GCF_002776525.5 Piliocolobus tephrosceles | reverse complement strand
ATGTAGAATGCTTTCTTAACCACCAGCAAATCCCACATTTTCCAGAACATCTTCCCTGACCCCCCGCTTCTCTCAGCCTCCTTGCGTGTCCACGTGTGCCTTTTACCTGTTCCCCCGGGCCTCATGTCTTGTGGTGAGCTATCCTATCAGGTCACCCCAACTCATCAATGTCATGATCCTCAGTTTGTCTTCCTTTTTATCCTCCTCATCCTCTTGTCCCTCATGTCTCCTGTCTACGTGCTGCCCCACCTCAAATACTGTTGTCAAAGCTCTTCCGAAACAGAATCCCATTCAAACCACGGTGCTCTGTGGGCCAGGGTGCCCAAGCCTGGCTCTGCATCAGGACCACCCAGGGACGTTATTAGAGACAGGAATCATCTGGGGTCCACCCAGACCTTCTGATCCAGGGTTGCTGGGAGAACCCAGGAATCTGCCTGGTTCACAAGCCCCACAGCCACCTTTTGATGGTCAGCCAGGTTGGGACCCATTGGCCCAATCCAAGCTCATGATGAGGGAGTACAGGTATCCCTGAGACCGTGGTCCTCTGACCTTTACTTGCACACCTTCAGGGACAGGCACCTCACTCTCTCCAGGGCAGCTCAGACCCTGGAGGCAGCTCTTATATGGCTCCTCTTTATACTGACTGAGCTGAATCTGCCTCCCTAAAGTCTCCATGGCTGGCTCTAGGGTCCACATGGGACAGGAGCTATGTTTGGCATCTGGAAGCTCTCCTTTTCTACCCCCCAAGCCCAGCGGGGGGCCCAGAACATAGTGGGGATTTGGGCAATGTCTGTGGCTTGGTGGATGGATAGAGGACCTGCCTCTCTCCACCCCGGCCTTCCTGGGGCCTCACCAGGGCATTGTTCTCATTTGTTCCTCCCCAGTCTTCTCTTAAAGAAGAGAACTCACAGAGCAGTGCAGGCCTCGGAAGACCCTCCTCCATTACCCTCAGGCCCTGGCTGGGGCTATGCCACCCAGCCCCTCTGTGTGTCTGTTGTTCCAGTCATTGCCATGGGTGTTGAGAGCTTTAGCATTTCCAGAACACATACCATCCTACATCCCATCTCCTCGTTATCAGAGCCATGTGGAAGGTGGATGCTGCCATTCCAGTTCATTCTTCCAGCCAACATTTACTAAGCACCTACTATGTGCCAAGCAGTGTCCTGGGAATAATTTGAACAAACTAGGGTTTAGAGAGGGGCAGGGGCATGTCCAATGTCCCAATGTGAAGGGCCAAGTCAGCACTAAAACCTGGGTCTGTGGTGTATTAGTTTGCTAGGCTGCTATAACTAGGTACCACAAACTAGGTAGCTTAAACAGAAATGGATTGTCTCACAGTTCTTGAAGCTGGAAGTCTGAAATCAAGGTGTTGGCAGGGGCTGGGCACTGTGACTCACACTTGTAATCCTAGCACTTTAGGAGGTGGAGACGGGAGGATCACTTGAGCCCAGGTGTTTGAGACCAGCCTGGGCAACATGGTGAGACATGGTCTCTACAAAAGATACAAAAATTAGCCGGTCATGGTGGCACATACCTGTGGTCCCAGCTACTCGGGAGGCTGAGGTGGGAGGATTGCTTGAGCCTGAGAGACTAAGGCTGCAATGAGCTATGATTGAGCCATTGTACTCCAGCCTGGGTGACAGAGCAATACCCTGTCTCAAAAAAACCCCAAAGCCCCAAATCCCCAAACCCCAAGGTGTCAGCAGGGCTGGTTGCCTCCGAAGGCTGTGAAGGATGATCTGTTTCAGGCCTCTCTCCTTGGCTTGTAGATGACTACCCTGTGTCTCTTTACAGGGCCATATTGCCAAATTGTTCTCGATACAGTATTTAACTATTTAACCATTTATTTATTTTTCTGAGACAGAGTCTCACTCTGTCGCCCAGGCTGGAGTGCAGTGGCTCCATCTCAGCTCACTGCAGCCTCCATCTCCTGGGTTCAAGTGATTCTTGTGCCTCAGCCTCCTAAGTAGCTGGGACTACAGGCATACACCACCACACCCAGCTCATTTTTGTATTTTTAGTAGAGATGGGTTTTCACCATATTGGCCAGGCTGGTCTTGAACTCCTGACTGCAGATGATCCACTTGCCTCAGCCTCCCAAAGTGCTGGGATTACAGGCATAAGCCACTGCACCCGGCCATTGTGAGCCACTGCACCCAGCCAGTATTTAACAATTTAGACCGTATCTCCAAATCCCTCCTTTTTATGGGGACAATAGTCATATTGAATTAAGGGGCCACCCTACTCCAGTATGACCTCATCCTAATTAGCTAATTACATCTCAAATGACCCAGTTTCCAAATAAGATCACATTCTGAGGTGTTGGGGTTTAGAATTTAAGCACCTCATTTTTGGAGGCACACAATTCAATCTGTAACAGCAGGCGACTAGAGCTATGATTTTCACAGCAGTGAACTGTCCCCGGCAGCCTTGGCGGTGGTGAGCATCTCATGCCGTGGGGTGCAGAGGAGGAGTATTGAGGCTGCCCCAAGCTGTCAGGAACATGGAGAGGAGATTCCTACCTCATGACTAGGACCTGGGCTTCCCTGAGACCAGTTTCAGCCTGGGATGTTAATCGGGGCCCAGGAACATGGTACATGGTGTGTACTGGTCGTGATCCAATCCCTGTATCCTTTGGGTGAAAGGTAGGTTCCCATCATTGGGGTAGGAGGAAGAACCCCCTGAGCTCTGCTGTCTCTTAGCAGGGTGCCCTCGGGTAGTGACTTTGACTTCTGGGCCTCCGTCTACCGAACTGAATTGGGGACCAGTCTGCCTGCCTGTTTTTGTCATGGGCCTATGTTTAGGCTCATAGGAGAGAATGTATAAGAAGGTGCTTTGTTTTTGTTCTTTTTTCGTGTATTCACTTTGTAAACAGTTATGAAGCTCAGCTGCATGCTAGGCCTTGTGCTGTTCCAGGGACACAGAGATGGTCCTGGTCCTGGCCCTCAAGGAGTGCAGAGGCCATGGGTTGGGCAGCAGGCGTAGGTGGTAGTTGAAGTTATGACCACTCTGGAGCCAGTCTCCCGGGACTCAGTCGCAGCTCTGCCATGCGTCAGTGGTGTGGATTTAATTTAGACAATTTCCCTAGGGCCTCTGGGTCTCAGTCTTTTTATCAGTCGACTGAAAATAATGAGCGTGGATAAAGTAGGCTGAGGCATGTAAAGGGCTTAGAGCCATGTCTGGCACATAGCAAATGCTTGATAAATATGAATGGCCAGTCCAGGGGAGTATGATAGAGGGCCACAGGGGGGTTATGGGGGGCAATCATTGAATCATTGAATTTAGGCTCTGAGAACCCAGCAGACATGGTGGCCCAGGCAGGGCAGGGTGGGGCTGACATCGCCTTCGTCTTTGAGCTACTTGCTGTCCTCCGCTCCAAGTATCCCGTTGTCGGGTGGGATGGTGAGGAGTATGGAGCAGGCATGCCCATGGGGAGAGGCAGGAGCCTCCTCATGGTGGTGCGAAGGGGATCTGTATGGCTCTGGAGTTCTATGCGGTGGCAAGAGGCTGCCTGTCCTGTCTCTGCCCCTGGACAGCTCCACGTCTGGGGAGGTTGGCAGCTGGTGCCTGGTGCTTGACTTTGTTAGCCGTTGCGTTTAGTTTGCGGGTTCTGGGGTGAGGAAGCAAAATTAAAATTCTTCTTGGAGAAGTTAGCAACCTCCCAATGAAAGGATTCTTATTTGTGAGATGCCTTAGAGGCCTTTTCAATCAAGAGGCTCATCTGAATAATAAAAAGACTGAGCTGGGGTTGGAGTGGAGCCTAAGCTGCTGGCAAGGAGGTGGGGACGCTGAAGATGGGCACGCCGGCCTTGTGTGGGATAGGGTGGCAATGGAGTGGAATGCTTTTCTGCTCAGCGGTTGGTTGACCGGGAGTTGGCATGGGGAGGGCCAAGAGGAGAGGACTGTTCCCACCCCCACCCCGCACAGCCCTGAAGCCCCCTCCAGCCCCCAGCCTGAGCTGCATGCATGGGAGCCCTTCACCGGGACTCCCGGTGTCCTTCTGGCCCACGCCCTGTGCTTAGCCTCTGCGCACTTCCCGAAGGCTCCCTGCAGCTGTGTTTCTTGTCCTGCTTGGCTCTTGGTTTCATTGGTACCTGACCACTTACTGACACTCAGCTATTCCTGGAGCACCCTGCCGGGCTCCTCTGGCTCTTCCCCTCAAGCCAGTGTGGAGGAGGGGGCAGGTGGGAGAGGCGAATTGGGACTTGCTAAGGATGGTATGCAGCGGTGGACGCAGGCCCGACAGTGCACTCTGGATGGAGGCAGCGTCCTCTTGGCTTCTGAGACCCCAGCTCCCTGGTGCCCATGCCACACCTGCTATGCTGCCCCAGCTCTCACAGGGGTGGTTTTGTTGCTGTTTCTTAGGTGTGTCTACCTGCCTTTCAGCCGGGCACCCCCCCCAGTGTGACCCAACTGGCTTCCTGGGAGACTCTGGGGTCTGTCCTACTTGGAGCTGAGTGTCTGCAGGTGTCCCACAAGAGGCTCAGCCTCAGGTCCTTGGGGCTGACCAGAGTGCAGAGTGCCCTGAAAGCACCAGGCCTGGCTGGGTGCTTCCTATCTTCACAGCACCCAAGAGGCAACTACCTCCGCCCTTCTTATAGAAGAGGAAGCGGAGGCTCTGCGAAGTGAGATGACCTTTTATGCAGAGAGGGGTTCTTGCTGAAAGGACTTGTCATCCTGTGTCCTCCAGGGCCCTCTAAGGTACGGCCCTCTAAGATATGGTCTAAGACCACTAAGGTCACTAAGCAAAGAGGAATTGGAGACATTGGCCAAGCCCCTCCC
Organism: Piliocolobus tephrosceles; assembly: GCF_002776525.5. NCBI lineage: Eukaryota > Metazoa > Chordata > Mammalia > Primates > Cercopithecidae > Piliocolobus > Piliocolobus tephrosceles. The sequence continues at coordinate 92,835,236 of NC_045439.1, read as the reverse complement.
CTCAGTGGGCAGCCTAGGCTTTGACCTTGCCCCAATAGGGGCTGCCCCAGCAATTGCCAAGGTCATTTGAGGAGATGGTGCCACAGGTGGCTCTGCTGTCCAAGTGGCATGAAGGGCAGCAGGAGTGTTTGTAGCCCACACCTGCCATCCCCTCCCTCCTCTGCATGGCCTACTTTCTGGGCGCCATCGCAGCTGAGGCCGTCTGTGTAAATATCCAGAACTATGGGAGCCCGGCCACTCTGAAGGGTCAAATAGCCATGCAGACACGCCCCAGAGGCCGAGGGTTGGGGACAGGGGTGGGGCCATCCAGCAGTCTGGGTCACCAGGGAGGGGAAAATGGGTCCTGCATACTCCATGGGTGGTGGGCAGGATGAGGTGAGGTGTCCTGATTGGTTGCCTTGACCAAGTGGGAGATGAAAGAATTTGGATTCAAGTCCCAGCCCTGCCACTTACTGGGTGTCCTCGAGCAAGTGACTCAGCCTCTCTGGACCTCTTTTTCCTCCCGAGTGGCACAGTAACCTCCCTAAAGGGTGGTGAGGATCAGATGGGATTGCACAGGTGAACCTGCTGGGCCCAGGTCTGGTGGATCTTGCCTGTGGAACCTGAATTTGTGGGCTGTATCTTAACGGCACTGTTAGGTGGTGCTGGTTTCTGTCCCAGCCCTGCTTGCTTCTTGCAAGTGATTAATTTCTCCAGTCTCAGTTTCCCATATGCACAATGGACATAATGATACCTACCTCACGGAGGTGTTGTACTGTCTCAGCGAGAGTCCTCTGTGACCTTCCCCCGCATCATTGAATGAGTCTGTTCTCCCTAAGTACACAGTGGGATTTGCCTGGGGTTGGCCACCACATCATGAGTAGGTGACATGGTTCTTGCCTCTGGGTGGCAATGTGAAGTTAGAGGGATCAAGGAGAAATGCTGTGAGCCTCAGGAAAGGGAAGGAGATAAAAGCTGGGGAAGTCAGGGAGGGCTTCCTGAAGGTGTCTGGTCCTTAGAGCTCGCTAGGATTTGGGGAAGGTGGAGGTGGGAGAGAGTGACAGAGAGCACGTGTGTTTGGGAATAGTGTGAACAAAGAACAGGCAGGAGGAGTAAGCCCAGGACAGGGTACGAGCTGTCCAAGAGCTGCTGCTGACTGGGGGTCAGAGCTCTGAGTGGTCCCAGAGCTGGAGCCCTGGTGGGGGTGGAGGACCAGGAGTTGGGGGTGGGACCACTGTCTGCTAACTAAGGGCAGGGAGACATCAAACATGCAGCCGGGATCCTGGCACACAGCCCTACCTGGGGGCTGCAGGGAGGGGAGGGATTTAGCATAGGGTCTATGGACAGGCCTCCCCACATACCAGGGCCTCAGTTGGGAAGTGCGAGGGACTGTGTAAGGCCTGGGAAGTGGCTGGTGGCTGCTGCCCAAACTGGCAGGACCCCACCTGTGGAGATCAGCCTGTGGGCCGCCTTTAGCCACAATGTGTGAGCCAGGGGCTCTGGCTGCTTGAAGTCCAAGAGAAGGAGATGTGGGAGGGGTCCGCAGTGGGCTGAGAGGGCCGGGAGGCTCACCCTTGTGGAGCACTCACTTTGTGCCAGGCCTTGAGTCAGACTCACTCCCAGCTTGGGTTTGTGTAATTTGCACAACAGCCTGGAGAGGGCGCCGGCTCTTAGACTCATTTTAAGGAGCTGGAAACTGGGAGAGGCGAATGACTGGCCTGCCCTGGCTGTGTTTCAAATCGGAACTCCACACATCATGCTTTTTCAGTGGCCCCATGCTACTCCCCAGGGCTGTGGTTTTTACAGGTGATGACCCCAGACTTCCCTGGGCAGGCTTGAAAGAACTATACCGCAGTACGCAGTCTTCCTTGGCTTTGCCTCTCTTAGGGAGGCTCAGAGAGGTCGAGGGTGTGACCCAATGCCACACAGCCCTGGGGTCTGCAGTCCCTGGCTCCCTGCGGGGCATGCGCCATGATCCCTTCTCTCTGGGGTCTGGTGGCCCCAGCCAAGCCCTACGAGGTCTGGGAACCTAGGGGGTCTTCCCAGATGTAAGACTACTCATGCCTCAGAGCCACTGAGAGAGGCTTTAAAAATTTCGGCCTCAAATTAAAACCTATGAGCTCCTCAAAACAATAAAAAAATTCCCTAATAAAAGGAGAGGCACACTCAGGCATGTCCTAAATGAATTGAGTGACTTCAGGGATTAATTCGGGATGTATGGGAGGGCGCCCAGCTGGGAAAAGTGCACAGTAGATATTGTAACAAATTGTTTGCTCACAAGAGGAATAATTCTTTCTTCTTTATTATACTTTAAGTTCTAGGGTACATGTGCACAACCTGCAGGTTTGTTACATATGTACACATGTGCCATATTGTTGTGCTGCACCCATTAACTCATCATTTACATTAGGTATATCTCCTAATGCTATCCCTCCCCCCTTCCCCCACTGAATGACAGGCCCCGTGTGTGATGTTCCCCACCCTGTGTCCAAGTGTTCTCATTGTTCATGTTCTCACTCACAGGTGGGAAGAGGAATAATTCTTAATGTGCACTGGCTGCAAGGGGAAGCTACCTTGGCTGCCTGCAGCACGATCCCTCATCAGCCAGGTGCTGGGCAGGGTCTCTGCTAGGCCAGCCTTACCTGTAAGCCTCCAGGCCTTCCAACCACACAAGCTGGCCTGAGTGGGACTGAGTGGGCCCTCCATGTGTCCTTGAGCCCCACAGCCTTCTGAGTTCTGCTCTCTCCTGCTGGCTCTGTGCTTTTGGCTAGGGCGGGGAAGGTGCTGGCTGGAGGGCAATTCCTCCTCCTCTGCTATGCAAACAAAACTCTTCCTGTTGAGACCTCCCGGAGACCCCGGCCTGCCAGTCCCCCCATCTCAGACGACCCAAAGGAGGCTCCTGACAGACTGGCTCTCAGCATGCCCTAGTTTACCTGTCCCAGGCTTGGGCAGCTGCCTCCTTCCCAGGTCCCTTGCCTTGGGGATGAGTGGGGTAGGGGCAGCACCGTCCTCCCTGGTCGGCCCTCCCAGGTTCCTAGTGTCTCTGTACCAAACCTGGAGGAAAGGCGAGGCAAAGTCAGTCTGCGCTCAGGAACATAAATGAACACCACTGAGGTGCAAACGGAGAAAGGCTTCCTGTATCCCACCTCCCACTCCCGGCTGGAGTGGGTCCATCACAGAGAAAAAAAAGCACTGGCTCCTGAGTCAGGTGAGCCTGGATTTGGGTCTAGCTTCCCTGCTTTCTGACTCTGGGACTCCAGGCAACTCCCACAATCTCTCCAGCTTCTTCCTCTGTAAGAGATGAGATTTGTTTTAGCAGCAGCAGCAGCTGCTCACAGTTTTGAGATACAGTCTCATCCATCTACAAAGAGACTGGGCTCAGAGAGGTGAAGCTCTCTGCTTCCTTGTAGCTGCTTCATGAAGTTGTTTAGAGAAAAGGGCCCTGATTATAGATGCTCCTCCATGAACGTCGGCCCCACCTGCTCCCTTTCCTGAGCGTAAGAGGTGCTGAGGCCCTACCAAGGTAGGGGCAGGAGACTTTGGGCACGGGGACCCTGATCCTTCTCACCTCTCCCGTCTGTCTTGGAGCCAGCCTGCCCTTTCATTCACTCTTCATTCACCAGCTGGCTCATCAAGTGCTGATGAAACACCTACGAAGCGCGGTACCCCCAGCAGCTAGAACATTATGCACTGTTCCTCCCCCCAGGTAGCTTCCCGTCTTGAGGGAGCAACAGCACGGCGGCAAACAAGTAATTTGGGTAACCTCAGACTGTGCTGAGTCCGGGAGGGAAGTGACAGGGCTGTGGAACTGGGAGTGGCTGGCGCGGGGTGAGGTGCTCCAATGGGCATCCAGGCAGGCCTCTCTGAAGAGGTGACTTTGAAGCTGAAGGGGCTGAATGTCAGGCAAAGGCTGGGAGGTGGGAAGTAGCTGGCTATCTCTGGAGATCAGGAGGAAGACAGTGTGGCTGGTGTGTGGGGAGTGAGGGAGACAGCAGGGACAGGGGTGGGAAACAGAGCCTTAGCCGCCCTGCTGAGGAGCAGAGGGGTGATCTGGAGTGGGTTAAGCCGATGAGTGACGGGGCCTGATATGTGCTTTCCAAATTCTGTTCTGGCCTCTGGGTGGAGAGAATGGATTAGAGGCTGTGGCAGGAAGAGCAGGGAGCCTTGAGGGGAAGTGGGTGCAGGGACCCAGGAGAGAGAGTGGCTGCAGGGTGGTGGTGCAGATGGCAAGGAGTGGATGGCTGGGAGAAGGGGTGGAGAGTGGTCATGGGATGGGAAGTCCGAGAGTCCTGGTCAGGGCTGGGTCATTTTGGCTCGAGTGGCACCATTTTTTGAGATGGGGAATCTGGCGCAGGTGGAGGTGCAGGCATTCTGGTTTGAACTTGCCGGGTTTGAGGAGCCAGTGAGCCATGCAAGTGGAGCATCAGGCCTTCAGTCAGCACTGGGGACCTTCTCACTTCTGGTCCAGGGTCAAAGGCTTTGCCCTAATACGTGGCTCATCTCATTGCCAGCCCATTTTTCAGATGAGGACACTGAGGGGCTCACCTCAGTCCTTAGACTGCCTGTGGCCTTCTTTCAGACCCCTGGCCTGGAGCGGAGAAAGCACCACTTGAGTGGTGCCTGATAGGAAGGTAGCAGGAAAACTTGGGGTGTGGGAGCCTGGGGCCACCTCCTGCTGATGCACATGTGTATGCAGGCACGTGTGTGTGTGTGTGTGTGTGTGTGTGTGTACGCGTGCGCACACTTGAGCATCGTGTGGAGCCCATTAACAAACAGAGAAATAAATTAACAAGTATTCAACCCACCTAATGTTCCTTCTGTTCTATATGATAGAGCACAGGAACATAATTTTCCCCTGGAGCAAATTGCTACAGCTGAACCTGCTCCTCGTTTTCCTCCAAAAACTGCTTAAAATTCTGGAACACTTGTTGATATCAGGTCATTTCCCTTTCTGGTTCCTGTCCCCAACCCCCAGGCTGCTTCCCTCCGCCTTCCCATGTGGGCTGATTGTCACAGCTCCAGGGCTACCATTTTGCAGATGGGAGGAACCTGGGAGGCGGCAGCTCCGGCCAAGGGCCCCGAGGGTAAGAGGCTTTCGCTGTGTGCAGCATGAATGAAATGTCCAGCAGTGGCAGAAAACACTGGCAGCTCCCCACTGGGCCTGCCACAGACCACTGTGTGACCTTGGGCAAGTCACAACCCCCTCTGAGCTTCAGTTTCCGCCTGGCAAACACAGGGCTGATCATGCCTGCCGTCTCCATGTGAACACGCCTGGTGGTGTACGGAGTGCGGAGTGTGATGTAGATGTGAGCTGCCTATTTCCGAGGCACCACGTGCAGCGACTGGGGAGCCTCCCACCCCCTAGCCTTCTAAGGAGCCTTTAGATTCAGGGACTGTTGGCCTGCTTCTGAAATCCTCTAGGGCACTTCTAATTTTCTTAAAGCAAATGAATTTTAATCCACTGTAATTAAACATGTCTTATGAAAATGTATATTTATGTATAGAGCTTCTCAATGCATTCCTGATCACTGCTGCCATTCAGAGCCCAGCTCAGATCCCCGCTTCCAAGCAGCCTCCTTAGGCGTGGGAGCTGGGTGAGAGGGAGGCTTTTGCACATTGATTCCTGGCTGGCTCCAGCCTGGCTGAGTTACCTTTGCTGGACGCAGAAGGGGAAAACTGGAATCCAGTGCTCAGGAGCCAGAAATTCCAGTCCCCTACCCATGCCTTCAGGGAACTGCCTGGACTTGATGCAACATGCAAAGTTCCATCAATCTGGGGACTGCCCCTGTGCTCCTCAGCAGAGAAATTAAATCCCAAAGAAATCACTGAGGGTTTGTGGGCTGGTTGAAGGATGGGCCTTGGCCTCAGGTCTGCGGTGTCCAAGGTATAGTCAGCCCAGGCTTGTCTTCTCTGCTATGACAGCCAAAACCTCATCTCCTCCAGAAAGCTCTCCTTGACTTCTTCATCTGTCTTATAGTCCACTTGGGCTGCAACAACAGCATACCACAGACTCAGGGGCTTGAACCAGAAAGCATGTTTTCCCACAGTTCTGGAGGCTGGGAGTCTGAGATCAGGGTGCCAGCATGGTCAGGTCAGAGGGAGGGCTGTCTTCCTGACTTGCCTATGGCCACCTTCTTGCTGTGTCCTCACATGGTGGGGGTCGGGGGAAGAGAGCAAGTGTTATGTGGTGCTTCCTCTTATAAGGACACTAATCTTCTCAGACTGGGGCTCCATCCTTATGACCTCATTTAACCTTAATTACTTCTTTACTCCAAATACAGTCTCATTAGGGGTTAGGACCTGGACGTATAAATTTGCCAGGACAGAGTTTAGTCCATAGTGCCACCCCTGCACTCCTGTCCCCTGGCTATATTGTATCCACACAGGCTGGCATTGTGTTGCAAACTATTTGGTTTAATACTCCCCAAGGTCTCCTCCCAGCACAGGCCTGGGCATACTAAACACTCCATAATGACACAGTAGCTTGAGCTGCTTCCCAGATGAGGACACAATTTGGGGGCATTTCCAACCCCTTACCTTGGCGCATGATAGGTGGGCCCTGTACCCCACCTCTCCCCATGCCTAGGCTGCTGCGTGTTGGCCATCTGAGTGGGGAGCCTCCAGACCCACACGCCTGCCATGTTCTCCCTTTCAGTGGCCCACCATTGCCCACAGGGAGAAGCTCAACCCCCCTGGCCTGCTCTCCAAGGCCCTCAAATACTTCCTGCCCAGCCCACTGGCCTCACTTCTTGTACCCTCCCCCGTGTTAAGAACACATCCTACTCTTTTGTCCTGGTGTTCATACCAGCCATTCCACCTGCCAGTTGCGAAGCTGTCTTCCAGCCAGTGAACTCCTCTCCTACTTATCCTGTAAAGCCCTCCTCAGCATGGCTGTCCCCAGCCCCCTGGGCTGAGTTGATCCCTCCCTCCTCTGAGCTCCTGTGGCACTCTGGGCTTCCCCGTCACTGTGTGTAATACCCTGGATGGTCCTTGTCAGGGGCAGTGTCTGGCTCACCACTGGGTTCCAGTATTCCCTGGTGCTGGCTCCATGCTAGTCTACAGGGTGAATGGATGTGTGAATAGTTATTGAACACCTACTAGTCCAGGCACTGTTTTAGGATCTGGGAGGCTGTCCTCATAGAGCTTGCTTTCCAGTAGGGCAGGGTCCACAACCCCCAGGGACCAGCCCTGTTAGGAACTGGGCCGCACAGCAGGAGATGAGCAGTGATGAGCGAATGAAGCTTCATCTGTCCTTACAGCCACTCCCCATCACTTGCATTATGGCCTGAGCCCTGCCCCCATCAGATCAGTGGAGGCTTTAGATTTTCATAGGAATAAGAACCCTATTGTGAACTGTGCATGCGAGGGATCTAGGTTGCACTCTTCTTATGAGAATCTAATGCCTGATGATCTGTGACTGTCTCCCATCACCCCCAGATGGGACCATCTAGTTGCAGGAAAACAAGCTCAGGACTCCCGTTGAGTCTACATTATGGTGAGTTGTATAATTATTTCATTATATATGACAATGTAATAATAATAGAAATCAAGTGCACAGTAAATGTAATGCACTTGAAATCATCCCAAAATCATCTCCCCAACCCTGGGCTGTGGAAAAATTGTCCAAGAAACTGGTCCCTGGTGCCAAAAAGGTTGGGGACTGCTGTAGTAGGGGAGACAGATATTAAACAAGATAAATAAGCAAAATATGTACTGTGTTAGATAGTGATCATGTCAAGGAGAAACAAAAACAGGAGAAGTGGGGAAAGGAAATGTCAGGAGTGGGGGTGCCTCCCTGAGAAGGAGACTTTTAGGTCAAGTGGGGTGTTGAGGTCAGGGAGCTACATGGAAGCCTAGGGAGAGCATTCCAATCAGAGGAAACAGGGGCATCCAGGTGGGCATGTGCCTGGCCTGTGTGAAGAGCAGGGGAGAAGGAGGAGGCCAGAATGGGTGGAGAAGGTGATGGGGGTGAGTGATAAGAGAGGGGAGGAATTGTTGTCAAGGAGCGGATGGGTCCAGAACTTGGAGATCGCTCTCAGGGCTTTGCTTTTGCTCTGAGTGAGACTGGAGTCACTGCGGGGTTTTAGCAGAGAAGTGACGTGCCGTGACTTGGGTTTTAAGGGTCCATCTGACTGCTATGTGGAGGACACTGGGAGGCAGGCCAGAAGTAGGAAGCCCTGCGGGGAGGCTGTTGCAATAATCCTGGAGGGAGATGGTGGCTTGGTCTGTGGTGGTGGCTGTGGAGTGGTGAGAAGTGGTTGATTTTGGATAGATTTTGAAAGTTCAACAAACAGGCTTTGCCGATGGTGGATCTGCTGTGGGATGAGAGAAAGAATTGGCCCCACAGTTTGGGCAGCTTGGGCAGCTGAAAAGATGGGGGTAACCCATCTGATCTGAGAAGGGAAGTCAGCAAACTCAGCTGGGGTGAAATGAGGCACTCAGCTGTGGTCATGTGAAGTTTGATGTGCCTGTTAGTTGTCTGGGATGCAGTGTTGAGGCAGTTAACTGTGGCAGGCAAAATGGTGGCTTTCAATGATATCCAGGCCTGCATCCCTGGAACCTGTGAATGTTACCTTACATGGAAAATGTCTTTGCAGATGTGATAGTCAAGTATCTTGAGCTGGGGAGATGATTCTGGATCATTAGTGATCACTAGTGTCCATATAAGAGGGAGGCAGAGGGAGATTTGACTGCAGGGGAGGAGAAGGCCATGTGACCACAGAGGCAGTTTGGAGTGATGCGGCCACAAGCCAAGGGATGCCCGTGGTCACTCTCAGGGCTGGAAGCTGGAAGAGGCCAGGAACAGATATGCCCCTGGAAATGGCAGGAGCCAGTCCCCCCAATACTTTCAGCAGAACCTGGAAGAGGCCAGGAACAGATATGCCCCTGGAGTCTGTGGCAGGAGCCAGTCCCCTCAATACTTTGGTTTTGACCCAGTGAAACAGATTTTGGACTTCTAGCCTCTGGAACTGTGAAATAATACATTTATTTCCTTTTATCCTCTCCTCCCTCACACCCTTCCTTCCTCCCTCCCTCCCTTCATTCCTTCCTTCCTTCCTCTTTTCTTTTGAGACAAGGTCTTGCTCTGTTGCCCAGGCAGGTGGTGCGGTGGCACAATCACGGCTCATGTCAACCTCAACCTCCCTGGCTCAAGTGATCCTTTCACCTCAGCCCCCTGAGTAGCTGGGACCACAGGTGTGTGCCACCATACCTAGCTAATTTGTTTTATTTTTTTGGAGAGATGGGGTCTAAGTTTCCCAGGCTGGCCTCAAACTACTGACCTTGAGAATCCTCCTGCCTTGGGCTCCCAAAGTGCTAGGATTATAGGCATGAGCCACTGAGCCTGGCTGAGAGTAAATTTCTGTTTACAAAATTTTTTGTTTTTAAGCCACCAAGTATGTAGTGATTTATTACATCAACACTAGGACACTAATACAGTGACAGGCCTGGAGGGAGAGTGAATGGCGCGCACTCGTTCTGTGTTCCGAGGCTGTGTGTGTATATATATGTGTGTGGTATACTTGTGTGTATATATGTGTGTGTGTGTGTATGGGAGAGGCAAGTGTGTGCACCTGTGCTGTGGCCTGTGCAGTCAGAAGGCCTACAATGATGGGGTCAGACCCCCACCAAGATAACAACAACGGTAATCAATAATACCACCACATGCCACTGGCTGGGTGACCGCACTATAAATATTAGATCCTCACTATCCCCTGTAATTGAGGCTGGGGCTGGGGAAAGGCTTGGGTGAGCACCTTCGATGTGGCAGGCCGAGCTCCTGGGCTTCCTCCCGAAGTGCTATCTCAGCAATGAGGGTTGTCTCTGCAGGATGGGAGGCCCTTGGAAAGGGACTGAGATTTGCCTAGATGATGGGAATGCCCCACCTGGCCAGGTTGGTAGTGGCTCTAAGCAGAGTATTTAGAGCCAGCCTCTGGGGCCAACCTGCCTGGCTTTGAATCCTGCTTCTCCATCTAGAAGTTGGGTGGTCCTGGCTATGCCTCAGTGTCGTGTCTGTAAATGAGTGTATTAGCAGTGCTGACCTCATGGGGTCTAGTGAGGCTTACATTAGTGAAAATATGTACAATGCTTAGAATGTGTCAGCTCTTAACTCTCTGACCTTAAGGGCCGAGGCTGTGGTAGAAGCAGCTTTGCAGTCCAAGGATCTAGGTTCACATCCTAGATCACCTCAAACCAGGTATGGAACCTTGGACAGAGGCTTGTTTTCTTCTGCATAACACCAACCCCTGCACAGCCATGGAGGACATGGGCTGATATACAAAGGGTCATATTGGGGCTCCAAAATTGAGGGCTAAGTCAGAGTCACCGGCCCACCCGCCCTCCCTACCTCCCTCCCTACCTCCCTCCCTACCCCCTCCCTACCCCCTCCCTACCCCCTCCCTCCTCCCTCCCTGCCTGCCTGCCTGCTAAAGCCTCGGGACAGGTGACCTGCCCCCCAGACCATCTCCACTGTGAGCAGATTCTGTCTTAAGGCTTGCAGGGCCGGAGGGAATCCATGGTGGAGGGGGTGCTGGGAGGGCCCTGGACATGGCAGGGAGGGTGGCCAGCGCAGTCAGAGTGATGCCTTAATGCGCCCAAATAGCTCTGACTGGGCATTTGTGGTCACAGTGACCTTGGGAATAGCAATGTATTCAGGCCCCATTCAGCCCCTTCTGCAGGGAAGACATGGTAATATTTACAGCCCAAATCTCTGTCGCCATAAAGGGTGGTGGGGGGGGAGGAATTGGGAGGGGGAGGGAGGGGCTGGGCTTTTGGATGTCTCCCTGGAAATGGAGACTGTCTCCCTGGAAACACCTGTGGTGGTGGTGGCCACAGGCTGACAGATATGCACGCCGTAATATGGGCCCATGGAGGTGGCAACGAGGACACTGGGAGGGATGGACGGGCTATAACTCACCAGGCCTAGGGCTCAGAGACATCAGGTTGTGCTAGTGAAGGCGTGAGGGGGATGCTGACAGAGGGTCGAAGGCCTGGAACTGGGAGTGTGGGGAGCAGTGGGGCACCCGCTGCTGTGTGGAGTTTGGGGAGACCCTCCAGCCTCTGGCTTATGGCCCAGGGCCAACCACAGACACAGGCCAAGCTGGCTGGGAGATATTTTCAGAGTTAGGAAACTAACTCTTCAGCCATGTTGGGCTGGGTCTAGAGAGGCACAGACAGAGGGAGGAGGGCTGGAGAGCCTCAGCTCAGGCATGGGATGACAAGGAGCAATGTATGTCAGGTATGACAAGGAGCAATGAGGGTGATATGAAGCAGGGGATGGCCCAGTCACGCCTGCTGTGCACAACCCTGTCAAGAGCTGGGTGTGGTGGGCCCACACTACCAGAGCTGCTGGGGCCAAGACTTTCCCTAAGTTGTCTCATTTCAGAGAGAGGGAGGAGCTGGCTGGCCTTCAGCCACCCAGCCAGTTGATGCTCCACTCTGGGTCCCACCTAGGCCCACAGGGACACTAACAGGAGGTGGCAGGCAGGAGGGACTGGGACCTGCAAACTGGGTAATGGTAGACTCAGGGGCTGCACTTGCTGTTTAGGAATGTCTAAGGGCCTGGAACCCTTGCCCCAAACTTGGGTCTGCAGTGGGCACCCACTGCTGGAGGGCAGAGCCAGGTCCAGGGTGGAACTCCGTCAGAGCTGCAGATGGATCGGCTGCCTTGGGTGGAGGTGAGCTTGCTCTCATCAAGTGGGGGCTTGAAGGCCATGGCCAAGGAGAATGGAGAGGGAGTTCTTGGTGGAGAAAGGGACGAGTTGGAGGCCTGTCCCTCTGCCCCGAGGTGCTGCCATCCCCAGTTCCCTGCAATAGGATGAGCCATGTCTGAGCATCAGGCCTGTGGCTCTGCCGCCCTCACAACATGCATCGCATCTGAGCCCCAGCTCCAGGCGACGGGAAGCGTAGGTTCCAGTCCCAGCCAGGTTCCGACTTGCTGTGTGACTTTAGCTGGAGCTCTTGGCCTCTCCGGGGCAGGATGCAGGAGCACTGAGGCTGTGAAGGTGCGGGGCTGTGGAGGGGGAACACTGGGCACTGAGGCTGGGTGCCGAGTCCAGCTCCTTTTGGGCACTCTTCTCTGTAGGTGGATAGAAATCCAGGAGTATCCACTGATGACCTCGTGACCAGGGTCGGGACCCGGTATGGGGTCAGGAGTCTTCTTTTCATCTCCTTCTGCTGCATGGCCATCAACCCTGTCAGCCTGCCACTCTCATTACTGACATCACCACCCTGAGCCCCAAATTGGGCGGGCTGATGGGCTCTGTGTGGTGGGTGGGCTATGTTTCTGGGCTCATGCCCTGCTGGGGGTCAGGCACCCAGGATTGTGTGTGTGTGTGTGTGCACTGAGTGTGGGCAGCCTTGCTTGATCCTACGGGGCAGCCCGTGGAGTTCCCGTGGGGTTCCCGGCGGGGTTGGAGAGGGCTCCTGTAGGATGCCCCGCTGCCTGTGGTGTCTGGGGCTGGGAGTGGAATTGGCGGGGGCTGCTCCTTGATTCTGAGGTGGAATCTGATCAAAGGTGTTTGAGGGGAGATGGGCCCTGGGAGAGGTGGGCGGAGGGCTGAGGGCTGTTAACAGAGTCTGGCCAGGGACCAAGTGGGCATCTGGCAGTCGGGCGAGGCCAATGCCAGCTGTTTCATGCGAATGAAGACCCCCATTCCCCTGCTCACCTGTGGATCCGAGTTAGCTCCCCCCCTGCACACTCACCACCCTCTAGGCTGTGCCCTCGCACCTGGGAGAGGCGTACCCATTCTCCCTGGGAGGGCATCCACAGGCCCACGGCATCCCCAGAGCTACTCTGTCCTCAGGGGCTGTGCAGCCAAGGAGGGCAGTGGGTGGGTAGGGGCTCCCCATGTGGGGTCTTGCAACTGCTGCTCCCCTCCAGGAACTCCTGACCCAGTGTCCCCTTTGGAGCCATGGAGGTGTGGGACTGAGGAGGGATGTTGTTTGTGAGGACCAGCAGGAGCCTGAGGGGGTGTTCTCAGGACTTAAGGGAGAGAGTGGGGGGCCAGAGACCCCTGAGTAGGTAGGACAGACAGAGAAGGCTGCTGTTCCTTGGGAAGGTCCCCAGGCTGAGGGCTTTGGAGGAGAAGCTTTGCCCTAGGCAGGGCCTCTGGCGGCTGGCTGGCCCCAGAGTGAGTTTCCAGGGCTGTAAAGTCAGAGAGAGGTCATATGCTTAAAATTTTCACTGCCCAGGCCGTGTGACCCCAGGCAAGTGCCTTCGAGCCTGTGTATCAGTGCTGGGCAACCTTGGTCAGCTTCTGTCTCCAGGGTTGCTTGTGCTGAGAGGTGCCTGGGCTGGAGTCATGCCTGCCTTCCTGTGTGGAGAGGAAGCTGGGGCTGGACTCCCGGGCTGAGAGAGATGGGCTTCCAGGGTGGTGGAGGGGCACAGGTGGCCAGGCACGGTTTGGCTTGCATTGGTTCAAATCTCGCCTACTAGCTGTCCCCTAACTTCACTGCGACCAGCCTTGTCATCTGTAAAGTCGGGATTCTGCCAACATCAGGGGCTGCTGTGTCAAGGTCAAGTGAGTCATTTCACTCAAGCCTGGCACACAGTGGGTGTTCATTCATGCTGGCCACATTGTTATAACGCTGGAATTGAAATTGCTCAGAGCTCCTGGCAACTCCTTTTCCCCACAGCCTGCTGCAACATGCCAAAGCCTCCCAGGAGTCCCATGGATCTTCAGCAGTCACATGGTCCAGACTCCCATTGTTCAGATGTGGAGACTGTGGCCTTATAGGATAGGGCTATGGCAGGGACCTGGGCTCTGGGCCTCCACTTTGGCAGCCTCTTCTCTGGCCTTTCTACAGCCACCTTCTCCTCCCTTCATCAGCCTACTCTCCGTTGCCATGGGGGACACCCGCCTTGGCTGTTGACCATGTGTCACCCAAGAGCAGATGCCCAGAGACCAGGTGAGGCTGAGTGAGTAGTAGGTTGAGGGATGGTAGGAGGGAAAGGAGAGACTGAAGCCCACTCCCCTGGCCCCCTAGTCCCCAGAGCCGAAGCTGGTTCCTGCTAATTAGCACCTTAATGAACCATGCTAAGGCGCTCCCCCTGAGCCTGCTCCCAGAAAGATAATTACCATGATGTTTTTGGCTGCTGGGGGCAGGCAGCTGGAGGTGGGGGGCGGGAAGAGGGCTTTTCTGGCTTTATTACTGTCCACAGGCATTTTCATACTTACCCACTCTTGCCTTATTTGGAGGAGGAAAAAATGTGTTAATGGACCTTTTCCTACAGCTGAGGACAATTTATGATAGAGGTGACAAATGTCATTTTAATGAGAGTCAGATTCCGCTTTATTTTAAACCATAGACCCCCACCCCAGCCCCCAGCTGAGTCTGTGGATTTGGGGCGTTGACAGCGGAAGCCAAGGTGTCAGGTTGGCAGGGCCTGGCCGACTGCTCAGGGAGCAGTCAGAATTCCCACCCTCAAGCCGCAGTGTCTGCCTGCTCACACGCTGCACTCCTGCACACTCGGGATGCCAGTGCTTGTGCCTTCCACCTATGGATGAAGAAACCGAGGTTACGGGAAGTTAAAAGACTTGCCCCAAATTGTCCTGGAATTTTAAGGGTTGGTGGGTGAGGCTGGAACCCAGGCTGCCTGACACCAAACTCCATACTCTTAGCACTTCATCTCACTGCCTGACCCTGGTAGGGGAGAGGGAGCTCAGGTTAGATAAGCCAGGTAGAGTCTACCAGCCCTGGCCAGCCCTGGCTCTGGAGAACCTGTGGCCACTCTGGCGCGGGAGGAGGCCCAAGGTTCCTCTTTCTCTATGGAGGGTGCTGCTTGAATGGCGTTCGCTGCGGGCCTGGAGGTGGGGTGCACAGTGGAGGTGTGTGTCCCATCTTCCCTGCAGCCTTTAAATCAGAGGTGGTCCCTCCAATGAGTCTACCAGACCTGGGAGCTGGGCTGGAGGGCGATGGTCCAACCTCTGAACGAGGAGAAACTCAGGGCCATTGAGGGCAGGCGACCTCTCAATGTCCATTGAGAGTCAGGACAGGGAACAGGTACTCTGTACACAGGCATATAGAGGGGGCAGCCGGGAGCGCGCGCACGCTCTGAACTCGTGCACCCCTCCCCCCCGAAACGGGTGAACCCGGGGCGCCTCGGGGTCAGGGGTCAGTGGTGAGAGGTGAGGAGGACAGGGGCGGGGTGGGGCCCGGGTGGGGGCCGCCCTTTCCCAGACGGTAGAGGGGGCGGTGGTGCTGTTGCCCTTTTAAGCTGCGGTTTGACACCGGTCGGTGGAGTCAGTTACAAGGGGAGCAGCCGCGCAGGCCGCTACACAGCTCTCCACCAAGGCCTTGATGCCCCCTTGGCATTTTCCAGTCGCGCTCCGACGAGTGGGGAGGCGGCGGGGAGAGGCGGAGCCGCGAGAGCGCAGCCAGGCGGTCCCGCGGGGTGGTAGCGGCCACGACAGCGGCTCTGACAAGCTTCCCTTCCGCGCCCCTCATGCTGGAGATAAGGGGAAGATGTCCGTGTCAGTGTTCAAGGCCAAGCTGGAGTTACTGGCCTCTGTCTTCCACAAGAACCAGGAGCCGCTGCAGCTCACGCTCCGCTCACGCACTACTGCAATATCACGGTGAGGCGCCCAGCGGCGAACTCGCGGGGCAGGGCGCGGGCGGAGAGGGGGCGCGGAGTCCCGAGACAAAGGGGAGCCTGCCTCGGAGAGGCCCCGGTTCCCCAGGTGGGGCTGGCCTCCTGCGACTGGCCCGGTCCCGCCCCCGGGACTACGTGAGGCTTGGGTGGGAGGAGGCGGAGGGCGCGTCTTTTAGACTCCTAGCGCTGCACTGGTTTGGGGACTGGTGGCCCTTCTCGGCCCCTGTCGCCACGCCCCGACGTGGGAGCCCGCGGTGGCCGGATCCCTCTCAGGGCCCATGGTCGCCCTCAGTCAGTGGCCTGATCCCTGCACCGCGACTATGGGCATGGCAGGGCGGCTATGGATGTTGTTTGAGCCCAGGCGGAGAACGGAAAAGACCTTTAAGATTTATGGTTTTTTGACCAGGCGCGGTGGCTCACACCTGTAATCCCAGCCCTTTGGGAGGCCGAGGCAGGCGGATCACCTGAGGTCAGGAGTTGGAGAGCAGCCTGGCCAACATGGTGACACCCCTCTCTACTAAAGATGCAAAAATTAGCCGGATCTGGTGGCGGGAGCCTGTAATCCCAGCTACTCGGGAGGCTGAGGCAAGAGAATCGCTTGAACCCGTGGTCTGTCAAGAGATGGAGGCTACAGTAAGCCGAGATCGCACCACTGCGCTCCAGTCTGGGAGACAAGAGCGAGACTTCGTTTCAAAAAAAAAAAAAAAAAAAAAAGTACCTGGCTAACTTTTGTGTTTTTAATAGAGACGGGGTTTCACCATGTTGGCCAGGCTAGTCTCGAACTCCTGACCTCAAATGACCCACCTCTGCCTTCCAAAGTGCTGGGATTACAGGTGTGAGCCACCGCGCCTGGACCCAAGGCCCTTAAGTTTAAAGGCCTCATTCTTCAGTCAGGTTTTCCTTGTTCCCACGTGTTCAGCCAATTGTCTTTAAGTTTATGTTTAAGGAGAAACTAACAATGAAAAGGGACTCATTGACAAAGAAAAAGTTGGAATGCAGCCTCTGGTGCTGTTTGAGCGATCCTTCTCCACGGGCCTGGCTGCGTGCTGCTGTGTTCTGGAAAGGCGCATTGTACTGTGGATGTGGCAGGTTAAGGGTCCTGTACAGGTGCTCTGCCCGCTTTTCCTTTCAGGCTTCTGTATCAGCTGTTTTTCCCCTGTAGAATGTACTCCTGACAGCCGTGCCCTAACCCTACCCAATTTGTCTTTACATGTCTGACCATCAAGGCTCTTCTGGGTCATATTTAGTTCATGCTGATATATCCCCTTCCTCCACTCTTAAGTCCTTACTAGTTTTGCTTTGTTCATGTTATGCTGTATTCTGTAAGCCTTTAAAAATTTTTTTTATGGCGGCAGTGGAGAATATTTTGTAATTATGCTTTGTGCTTTTTATCTTCCACTCAATAAATGCTTGGTAAATGTTTGTTTTGTTGAGTATATGACCCTATTCTAGCTATATTGTGTTTGAACAAAAAATCTTAACTGCCTTGTAAGTCAACCGCTAAGAATTTGTCAAAAATGCAGAGATAACATCAAGAACTTAAAAAAGTCTCTAAGGGCTTGATGGAAGTCTGTAAATTAACTTCATATGAAAGAGAGTGTAAGAAGTGAAAAAGGTAATGCATGACTAGAGAGCCAGAGTGATAAAGCCAGGGTCCCTTTCTCCAGATCCTTTGTAACAGTGTTATGTGATCTCTTCTAGAAAATCGTTCTGAAAGATAATGCCAACTTGAAACCTAGGAAACCATCTAGTGGGTTTCTGCAGCTTAGGTGGTTCAAAACCTCATCAGCACCTTTGTTTTCTCTGCCTCAGTTTGCTTACAATGATGTTCTTAGTAGCTGTAATTGCTGTCTATCTTTGAATACTTAAGCATTTTTTTTTAGATCACAGGGATATATGTGCATTTTTATTTTACTGAGTGTTAGAATTTTTACTCTGCTTTTGTGGGCTCTGGGTTAGCTACTTGGTTGTTTAGTTGTAAAATGATTAGGAAAACCGTGTGTGTGTAGCTACTTGGTTGTTTAGTTGTAAAATGATTAGCTAGGAAAACCGTGTGTGTGTGTGTGTGTGTGTGTGTGTATTTTAACTTTCTTTTGTCAGAGCACTTAGAATTTTATTTTATATGAATTTTGTCAGATTACTTTATTCATCACCCCACGTTTATTGAACAGCAAAGTATGAAAGTAATGAGCCCCATAACCAGCCTTCAGAAGAATTACAACTGCTGTATATCCAAACTGTCTTTTCTTTTCTTTTTTTCTTTTTATTTTGAGACGGAGTCCCACTCTGTCACCCAGGCTGGAGTGCAGTGTCACGATCTCGGCTCACTGCAGCCTCCGCCACAGGTTCAAGTGATTCTCTTGCCTCAGCCTCCCGAGTAGCTGGGATGACAGGCAACTGCCGCTGCACCTGACTAATTTTTGTAGTTTTAGTAGAGACAGGTTTCACCATCTTGGCCAGGCTGGTTTTGAACTCCTGACCTCCTGATCCACCTGCCTCAGCCTCCCAAAGTGCTGGGATTACAAGCGTGAGCCACCATGCCCGGATGAACTTTCAAGAAGAAGTTTGTGCATCAATTTTCAAAAAATTATGATATCGAAAGATAGCTGTGTCTTACATTTGGAAAGATACAAAAACTGAACATACTGGCAGGCAGTATTGCTTGGTCTCAGTGGATTTATGGAGATAAATAGATACAGAAAGTTATTTCTAAATAAGACCAAAATATCCTTTTCTTAAGCAGTGACAGGTAAAGAGATTCTCTTGGTTAACCTTGAATTGTGTTGCCCTTGATTGAGAGTTTTATGGCGGGGATGGTAGTGGTGATAAACTTGTTTGAAATTTGTCCACTTATAGTAACCTTTGTGGTAGCTGTCACAGACAACTTCATCCTCACAGACCTTGAAATTACTATAAAACTAACAGAACAGAGGAGAAACAAAGGACCTGAATAATTGGATGCTTAGAAAATTGTTCTGTGTTTTCATAACCGATGAAAAAGAATAGTGTTAGAAGCACTTAAACATTCTATGTAAGGAACACTGCCTGAGTTTATATTGCAATTTTTAAGTATCATTCACTGTTTAAAAACTGGCATATTGTAAGTCATATTTTAAAGACAAATAGAAAACTTATATTTTCAAGATGGATATAAAGCTTAACCTTATCAAAATTACAAAATGTAAAGCCTATGATTGAAAAATGTTAATGCGTAGATTTAAATATTGGTCATCACTTTAGATGTCTTTCAAAATAGATTGTCTCTTAAATATTTAACTGAACAAACTTTGAACATGTTGTAGAGTTTGTGCTCAAGGTGAAGTTTCCTGGGGTGATGGTTAGTTTATAAAATGGATTACAAAAACTTCTTATTTTAAGAAATTTGGAAAATTTTTAGGCAAAACTAGAAAATATTACTGATAATTCTACCACTCAGAATGTACCACTATCAGAATTTTGTATCTTTCCAGTCCTCTGCTCATCTCTTTTCTCCTATATTTGTATGTGTTCCCTCTCCCTTACAAAATCAGATTTTTTTTTGTAATCTGGTTTTTCACTCAACAATATTGTAGATCCGTGTCAGAAGTTACTCCTCTACAGTGCCTTCAGTTATTGTGTGCATTGTGTTGGATGACTGTACCATCAAGTCAGTCATGTTTCTTGGTACTGAATATATAGGGGTGTGTGTGTGTGTGTGTGTGTGTGTGTGTGTGTGTGTGTGTTTCTGTCTTAACTAATGTTTTAAACCTCAATAGGTAGAGCTAAATCCTTAAAACCTTCCAAGTGGTGGCTTTCAGTTCTCATTACTGAATTGCTTTCTAGAGATGGAACAAATTATATTGTATGGAAATTCTTTTTCTGAGATGAAGCCTTGCTGTTGTCATCCAGGCTGGAGTGAACTTGGCTGGAGTGAAATGGTGTGAACTTGGCTCACTGCAACCTCCGTCTCCCAGGCTCGAGCAATTCTCCTGCCTCAGCCTCCCAAGTAGCTGGGATTACAAGCACCTGCCACCATTCCTGGCTAATTTTTGTATTTTTAGTAGAGACCAGGTTTCACCATGTTGTCCAGGCAGGTCTCGAACTCCTGACCTCAGGTGATCTGCCCGCCTCGGCCTCCCGAAGTGCTGGGATTACAGGCATGAGCCACCACACCTGGACTTTTTTTCTTCTTGGTACCAGCTTTTATTTATCAGATTGGTAAAAATGTTAGAAAGTGTGCAATGAAATGGGCATTCTCACAGTCCTGGCAGAAAGTATAATTATCTTTGACTTTCTAGAAAGTAGTTTGGCTTTCTAGAAACTTGTCTGAACTCTCCCTGTTTAGGCAGGATGAATTCTGACTACCCCAAGGTGGCCAGCCTTGTCCCTGTGATTCCAGATCTCCTAGAAAGAGAGGTCTAGTCTCAGGGAAAACCCAGATTTGCTTGGCTTAGCCCACCTGACAGCTAATCACTGGAAATGGGGTGGGCTGATACAGTCCTTTGGTCAGGTTTTGTGTTGAGAGAGAGGTGGGAAGATGGGATGGAGGTAGCAAAACTGGCCTCAATGGAACTATGTAAGTTAATATAGAATGGCAAAGGGATGTTTCTTCCAAGGAAGAAATTCTAGGGAAGCAAGGAAAGTGGAAGGGAAGGCAGCAGTTCTCAAAGTTTTGGGGTCAGGATTCCTTTATAGTCTTAAAAAATATATTGAGGGCCAAAGGAGCTTTGGTGTATGTAGGGTATATCAGTTGGTATTTATCACTAGAAATTAAATCAGGAATATTTATTCTTTAAAAGCTCACCATATATTAAAAATGCTTTTATGAAAAAAATTTCTAAGCCCACAGCAGTATATTTTTTGAAAATTTCTTTGATGTTTGGTATGTCATTTGTGTCTGCATCAATTTGTTGTGTGATATTTGCTTGAAAAAATGTGAACAAAGGCCAGTCTCATACAGCTAGCCATTTTAGATCATCGTGGATATTTCTTTTTTCTTCGAGATGGGGTCTTGCCCTGTCGCCCAGCCTGGAATGCAGTGGTGTGATCACGGCTCACTGCAGCCTCAGTCTCCGGGGACTCAGGTGATCCTCCCACCTCAGCCTCCAGAGTAGTTGGGACTACAGGTGTGTACCACTACACCTGGCTAATTTTTTGTAGAGACAGGATTTTGCCATGTTGTCTTGGCTTCTTTTTTGATACTCTATCAAAACTTGTTTTTTCTTGAACTTGGATCTTTTTTTACCCTGGCATGATATTATAACATCATGCACTGGTCATTTTGAAAATAATGGTTCACTGAGATCTTCTATATGTTGATACATTTGATTATACAGTATCAAAATACATTCATCAATATCACCATCAACCTCAGAATACTTTTGGAAAGCGATGGTGGATATAAGTTTTCTAAAATTCTAATTTTTTGGTCAAAAACTTGAATTTTATTATTAGCAGTTTTATTTTTGAATTTTATTATGGCCTGTCTGTTGTTTTTCTTGAAATGACAGAATCTCATTTTTTGAGAAAATGTCTCCCAAAACTCAAGTTGAAATAACATTTTTTGTCAGTTATCCTTTGAAGTAAAAATGAGATTCCATTAAAGTGGTTAATTCACTTCATGACTTAGTCACACGAGGGTTTTTTCTCAGGCAGTCTGTAGGAATGCTCATGTATACTTCCCGTTTCCTCGCTTGAAATATTAAAAAGATATATTCAAGGATTAAGATGTAGTAAAATTTTCACTGCTTCATCATAGACATTCTTTTTATTTTTGAGATAGGGCCTTGTTCTGTCACCCAGGCTGAAGTGCAGTAGCATGATCACAGCTCACTGTAGCCTCAACCTTCTGGGCTCAGTCAATCCTCCTGCCTCAGCTTTCCAATTAGCTTGGACTACAGGCATGCAACCACCATGTCCAGCTAATTTTTGTATTTTTTGTAGAGACGGGGTTTTGCCATGTTGGCCAGGCTGATCTCAAACTCTTGACCTCAGGTGATATGACCGCCTTGGCCTTCCAAACTGCTGCAATTATAGGCGTGAGCCACCATGCCCAGCCCACCCTTCCTTTTTAAACCTTTCCCGTGCATAGGGAAGAATACCATGTCTACTAGTAGTTTGGTGTTACTGCCTTTATTTGTGCTAAAGTACCAGCATTTTTACCCACCATTGTATTTACACACTTACAGCAAATGTCATCATGTTAGTATTCCTGTCAAAATAGTTTGGACCTGAAGGTCTGAGGGCCGCACTTTGGGAACCATTGAAATAGGTACTTAAATGTACTATGTATCATATCTTTTCATCTACAAGGTTTTTAAAAACTTGGTTTCAGTTAATTATTTTTTGTAATTTTTAAAATACGGTTTTGAGGGGTTTCAGTCCAGAGCAACAACACATATTTTATTTTGCTTATGTTGAAGTTTACTAGACAAATACTAACCTAATAGAAGCAGGTCCTAAATCTAGTTGCAGTTTCTTTAGCCAAAAAACAAACAAACAAACAAACAAACAAACAAAAAACTGAAAATGTAAAAATAGTCCATATGGTGTATTCCCAATGTATGTTGAAGAATTTGAAGAAGAAAATGCAATACTCAGTAACTGGTGTTCTTTAAGAATAGGATTAATTCTGAAGACTTTCTTTTAGCCTGTAAAGAGATTTGGGACACTGTAAGAGAGGAATGAGAAGAATGAGAATAGTAAACCATTATTGAAGAGATACACTGTTAATGATGTCCTCCTTCAATACAACTTGTTTTTCTTTTCTTTTCTTTTCTTTTCTTTCTTTCTTTTTCTTTTTCTTTTTTTTTCAGATAGAGCCTTGCTCTGTCACCAGGCTGGAGTACAGTGGCATGATCTTAGCTAACTGCAACCTCCGCCTCCCAGGTTCAGGTGATACCCCTACCTCAGCCTCCTAAGTAGATGGGACTACAAGCACCCGCCACCATGCCTGGCTAACTGTTTTTATTTTAGTAGAGACGGGGTTTCATCATGTTGGCCGATGGTCTCAATTTCCTGACCCCATGATCCACCCACCTCGGCCTCCCAAAGAGCCAGCATTACAGGCATGAGCCACCGTGCCCAGCCAGCTTGTTTTTTTTTTAAAAGAACCTTTGGTAAATATTTGGTTTCTGTGGCTTCAGCTGTATTTCAGATTACAGTTTTCAAAGCAGTATTTCCTAAAGTTGTTTGTGTGAAATTGTTTTTCATGACTTGATCCTGGTTCTTCTGAAGCTAATATATAATAATGGATCCTCTTCAATTTATAATAGAAAACAGTACAAAGTAACAGAGTAAATGTTAGTGGGGGAAAGCACATAATGCTTAGTCCATTCGCTTTTTTAAAAATCACATGTAATTGTGTTCTGAAAATATATGTATAGTAATGGCATTTCTTGGTATTACTTGGTTTGTGTGATAGAATAAAATATTAGAATTTTATGGTGTTTGAATTAGTTATCTATTGCTCTGTAACAAATTTAGCAGCTTAAAACAACAAACATTATCTCACAGTTTCTGTGGGTCAGGATTCTGTGCAGTTTACCTTGGGTTCACTGGCTTGGCCTCTTACTAGGCAGTGAAGGTGTTGGTGGCGGCAGTGATCATCATGAGGCAGGATAGGGAGAGAATCCGTCTCCAAGCTCACTCCTGTAGATGTTGGCAGGATTCATCTCAGGCTGTTGGACTGGGCCTCCGTTTCTAGATGGCTATTGGTCGGAGGCCTTTTACAATACCTTGCCATGTGGGTCTCTCCATAGGACACCTCATCACATGGCAACTGGCTTCCATCAGAGGGAGCAATGGAAAGAGCAGGAGAAGCGTGACCAAGGCAGGCATCGTAGTCTCCTTGTAGCCTCATCTCAGAAGTGACATTATTACTTTTGCTGTATTCTCTTTGTTAGAAGTGAGTCACTAGGTTCAGGAGTGGGAATTTTACAAGGATGTGAATGGCAGGAGGTGAGGGTGATCAGGGCCGTTTAGAGGCTGCCTGTCAGTGTTGAAGAAAATTATTGACTTCTATGAGCTGTAGCAGCAGACAGTGCTATGTAAAGAATGGCTGCCTCAAAAGTCCAGCTCCTCACGTGGGTTTATGTGTATTGTCTTTTTCCCCCCCATACGTTTTGTTTACATCCATGGTCATCTTACCATTTAATGGTGTGCTTTAATTGCATATTTGGGTTAGTCTGTATGTAAATGTTTAACATAGGTGTCTCTGTGTTAAACAGGAATCCTATTCATCTTCTTCACCGATATGGTTTGTGGACTCTGATGAGCCAAATCTGACATCAGTTCTGGAATGTCTAGAAGATACTAAGAACAACAATTCGGTGAGGAAAGAAGCCAAGCTATTTTCTCTTTTCGTCATGAACATGATATTTAGAAATTAAATGTTAAGTGATAATATTATATAAAAGCATGATTAGTAACTATAATCTTAGAGGAATTAAAGTCTGGGTATTTTAAGTCCTCCAAATCTTATGTGCTACCTGGTAAATAAGGTAGTATTTATTATTTCTCACATGTATAACCTTAGTTTAGATTAGGAATTCAGGAATTCTTTTACCCTGAATTCTAACCATTAAGCCAAGCAAGCATTTTGAGTAGAGACCACTAGCCAAGGTGGGAAGTAGAAAAAAGACCAAGGTAGAAGTGAAGGAAGAGATGGGGAAAATGACACCAGAACTAGTGGGAAGGAATTGCCTTTTCTTTCACGGGTATGTAAGTCTGCAGTAAAAGTCAAACGTATTCAAATAGAAAGTTTTATTTTTGTTTTTAGTATACAAAGAAGTATAACTTTCCATGTTGCAAAAATTTTACAAACTTTTTTATTATAAAACTCGTAACGATTGTTGAGAAAATTAGTAAAATACAGAAAAGAAAAAAGAAAACAAATTAAAGTATCCCATAATTTCTCTACCTAATATAGCCACTGTTGACATGATGGCTATTTTCCACCAATATATATATATTTTTTTGCTAGTAAAATACATAACCCTTATACATATGTTTAAATAGTTGAGGTCATAATCTCTATAGTTTTATATTCTTTTAAAAAGCATTTATTGTATTTTCCCATGATGTCATAGTCTTTGTAGAAAAATAACAATCATTGTTTTCAGTTGACATGATTGTTTACCTAAAAATATCCAAAGGAACCAACTGAGAAAAGCAATTTTTAAGATTACTGGTTAAAAGCTCTGTTATAGAAATATCAATAGCCTTCCCTAATATTAACCATAATCACATAGAATATATAGTGGTAGGCCGGGCATGGTGGCTCATGCCTATAATCCCAGTACTTTGGGAGGCTGAGGTGGGCGATCATGAGGTCAGGAGATCGAGACCATCCTGGATAACATGGTGAAACCCTGTCTCTACAAAAAAAAAAAAATACAAAAATTAGCTGTGCGTGCTGGCAGGTGCCTGTAGTCCCAGCTACTTGGGAGGCTGAGGCAGGAGAATGGCATGAACCTGGGAGGTGGAACTTACAGTGAACTGATATCGCGCCACTGCACTCTAGCCTGGGCAACAGAGTGAGACTCCGTCTCAAAAAACAAACAAACAAAAAATATTTATATATGTGTATAGTGATAAAGTATTTTTTTCAAGTATCGTAAGCAAAAACTAAATACCTAGGAATAAACTTAGATGTGCAGGACTTTTATAAAGGACATGACAAAATTTTGCTGAGTGGAATGAAAGATTGGCGTTCTATGTTCCTGGATGAGCAGATTTCATATTATAATTATCACCATGTCTTCATATTAATTTATAAATGTAATTTCTGCTGGGCACAGTGGCTTCCACCACTAATCCCAAAAGTTTGGGAAGCTGAGGTGGGTAGACGACAATTAGCTGGGTGTCCATGGCACACACTTATAGTTCCAACTGCTCAGGAGGCTGAGGTGGAGGATCACTTGAACCTGGGAGGCAGAGGTTGCAGTGAGCTGAGATCATGCCTCTGAACTCCAGCCTAGGTGACAGAGTGAGACCCTGTCTCAAAAAAAAAAAAAAAAAATATATATATATATATATACACACACACACACACACATATATACACATTTTATATTTTATATATATTTATATATATAAATTTTGTGTGTGTGTATATATATACATACCCATGCAAATTTCAGTACAAGTCTCAGCAGATTTATTTTTGAAACTTGACAAAATGACTCTAAAGTTTGTTTAGAAGAGTAAATAATTAAAAATAATAAAGAGTAGACTTGTTCAACCAGCTATTAAATAAAATATTGTGGACTAGCCCTGGGCCAGACAGATAAAGGCAATGAAAGTTTAGAATCAGAGTCATGCAAATGAGAATTTAGTATAAGGAAAAGGTGGTATTTTAACTAAATAGGGAAAAGATAGATTATTCTGGCCTGGCACTGTGGCTCACACCTGTAATCCCAGCACTTAGGGAGGCCGAGGCGGACAGATCACCTGAGGTCAGGAGTTCGAGACCAGCCTGGCCAACATGGTGAAACCTCGTCTCTACTAAAAATACAAAAATTAGCTGGGTGTGGTGGGCGGGGGGGGGAGGACCTGTAATCCCAGCTACTTGGGAAGCTGAGACAGGAGAATTGCTTGAACCCAGGAGGCGGAGGTTACAGTGAGCCGAGATCATGCCATTGCACTCCAGCTTGGGCAACAAAGAGTGAAACTGTGTCTCAAAAAAAAAAAAAAACAATAGGGGCGGAGCAAGATGGCCGAATAGGAACAGCTCCAGTCTCCAGTCCCAGCATGAGTGACACAGAAGACTGGTGATTTCTGCATTTTCAACTGAGGTACTGGGTTCATCTCACTAGGGAGTGCCGGATAATCGGTGCTGGTCAGCTGCTGCAGCCCGACCAGCGAGAGCTGAAGCAGGGCGAGGCATCGCCTCACCTGGAAGCGCAAGGGGGAAGGGAATCCCTTTTCCTAGCCAGGGGAACTGAGACACACAACACCTGGAAAATCGAGTAACTCCCACCCCAATACTGCGCTTTAAGCGAACAGGCACACCAGGAGATTATATCCCACACCTGGCCGGGGGGTCCCACACCCACGGAGCCTCCCTCATTGCTAGCACAGCAGTCTGTGATCTAACCGCAAGGCAGCAGCGAGGCTGGGGGAGGGGCGCCCACCATTGCTGAGGCTTAAGTAGGTAAACAACGCCGCTGGGAAGCTCAAACTGGGTGGAGCTCACAGCAGCTCAAGGAAGCCTGCCTGTCTTTGTAGACTCCACCTCTGGGGACAGGGCACAGCTAAACAACAACAACAAAAGCCGCAGAAACCTCTGCAGACGCAAACGACTCTGTCTGACAGCTTTGAAGAGAGCAGTGGATCTCCCAACACAGAGGTTGAGATCTGAGAAGGGACAGACTGCCTGCTCAAGTGGGTCCCTGACCCCTGAGTGGCCTAACTGGGAGACATTCCCCACTACGGGCAGACTGACACTCCACACCTCACACGGTGGAGTACACCCCTGAGAGGAAGCTTCCAAAGTAAGAATCAGACAGGTATACTCGCTGTTCAGCAATATTCTATCTTCTGCAGCCTCTGCTGCTGATACCCAGGCAAACAGGGTCTGGAGTGGACCTCAGGCAATCTCCAACAGACCTACAGATGAGGGTCCTGAGTGATAGAAGGAAAACTATCAAACAGGAAGGACACCTACACCAAAACCCCATCAGTACGTCACCATCATCAAAGACCAGAGGCAGGTAAAACCACAAAGATGGGGGAAAAGCAGGGCAGAAAAGCTGGAAATTCAAAAAATAAGAGCGCATCTCCCCCTGCAAAGGAGCACAGCTCATCGCCAGCAACGGATCAAAGCTGGTCAGAGAATGACTTTGACGAGATGAGAGAAGAAGGCTTCAGTCCATCAAACTTCTCAGAGCTAAAGGAGGAATTACGTACCCAGCGCAAAGAAACTAAAAATCTTGAAAAAAAAGTGGAAGAATTGACAGCTAGACTAATTAATGCAGAGAAGGTCATAAACGAAATGACAGAGATGAAAACCATGTCACGAGAAATACGTGACAAATGCACAAGCTTCAGTAACCGACTCGATCAACTGGAAGAAAGAGTATCAGCGATTGAGGATCAAATGAATGAAATGAAGCGAGAAGAGAAACCAAAAGAAAAAAGAAGAAAAAGAAATGAACAAAGCCTGCAAGAAGTATGGGATTATGTCAAAAGACCAAATCTAC
>NC_045439.1:92757085-92767483 GCF_002776525.5 Piliocolobus tephrosceles | reverse complement strand
CTAGCCAAGCTCCAGAGTCACATTTCACTTAATTTTTATCCGCCAAATTTGAAAACATTTTAACTTAGTGATTTTAGTGTAAACAGGAGCAGGAGAGAATGTATTTAAGTCTCACTCTGCCACTCAGGCTGGAGTACAGTGCCATAATCATAGCTACTGCAGCCTCGAACTCCTGGGCTCAAGCAATTTTCCCACCTCAGCCTCCCAAGTAGCTAGGACTACAGGTGTGTGCCACCACGCCCAGCTAATTTTAAAAATTGTTTGTGGAGATGTGAATTTGCTATGCTGCCCTGGCTAGTCTTAAACTCCTGACTTCAAGTAATTCTCCCACCTTGGCTTGCCAAAGTGCTGGGATTACAGCTATGAACCACCGCTCCTAGCTAAGGGTTTAGTTTTGTTTGCTAGTGGTGTTCTTGGTATCTTTTCATATTTGAGGCTTTGGTGCTAGTGTTGAAGTATTTCACTCACCATCTGAGGTTTACAGGACTTTTGTTTTAAAATTGAACAGATGGAACTGTTTAGTTCTGCATCTTTGCAGGTACACAAAATGTGCCTACTGGGAATCTTCTTCATATCCAAAGAAATAATACAGAAATAATACAGCAAAACTTTGCCTGGCTTTGAAAGAATGGTGTATTCTGGTTTAATTCTATGAACTTGGTGAAAAAAATGAAGGTGAAAAAAATTTCAAAACTTAAACTTCCTGTTGAATGCAATTTGAAAATATTGCCAGTGATTCCACTTTTCTTCTCTAGTAAGTTTGGACATTCTGATCTACTTGGTGTTTCATTATAGAACTGCTAGTGTGCCTGAGACTTACATTGTGAAGACACTTTTTAAAAACTTGAGATGTAAGAGAATGTAAGTGGTTTTGTATGAGATCAGATTGGATGAGAACTGATAATTGTAAATATACGTTTTAGACTTAATCTCTGCTTGCCACTTGTTTTCTTACTGAACTCATAAAAATAAAACACATTGGATGGAGGGTGAGTAGGAAGGAGATTTATGTGTTTTAATTGCATGTCATTGTTTCATATCAAGACAGAACCTATGGTATCCCTGGCTTTGGATCTACAGAAGGAAACACATTTTTCTACCTGCTGTATGCCAGAGGTTCTCGAACACCTGGAGGGATTACTGCAGCACAGATTGCTGAGCCCTACTCCAGAGTTTCTGATTCACCAGGTCCAGGGTGGGGCCTGAGTATTTGTACTTTTAAGGTCTCAGGTGCTGCTGGTGCTGCTAGTCCAGAGACTACATTACTGAGAACCACTCTTGTCTATTAACTGTAAATCATAGAACTCTAGAAAAAAGCTTAGTTTGGTGTGGGATGAGAAGCTCATGGGTTATGGAGAAAATCATGAAAGATTCAACCCTTGATCCCAGCCTATTATGGAATTCAGGTAACAAGCAATACACAGTGACATAACACAGTTCTTAGTTGTCATGGTTGCAAGTCATGGCCAAGTATCAAGTGAGAAATTCAGTTTCATTTGCAAGGCTTAGAGAGGCCAGGTGAGTCTAGAAAAATGGGCCTTGTATTCATTTTAAATTGGTAAAGAGCTTAAGTGCTCATTAGGTTGAAAGCTTTCTGTTCTTATTTTGTATTTTATTTTATTTATTTTATTTTATAATTTTATTTTATTATTTATTTTATTTTATATATTTTTTTATTTTATTACTTTATTTTAATTTCTTTTGAGATGGAGTCTTGCTCTGTCGCCCAGGCTGGAGTGCAGTGGCGTGAGCTTGGCTCACTGCAAAGTCCATCTTCTGGGTTCAAGTGATTCTCCTGCCTCAGCCTCCCAAAAAGCTGGAATTACAGGCACCCACCACCACACCTGGCTAATTTTTGTATTTTTAGTAGAAACGGGGTTTCTTCATGTTGGCCAGGCTGGTCTCGAACTCCTGACCTCAGACAATCCACCCGCCTTGGCCTTCCAAAGTGATGGGATTACAGGTGTGAGCCACCGCACCGGGCCCAAAAGCTTTGTGTTTTTAAAGATATTAGACATGTTTCTTATTTTTAAAAAAATCTTAATAATGTAGGAGAATAAGAGAAACGTTTTTCCAAAAAAGAGAAATCGTTGTTATTATTTTATCTTATTGGAATGTTGGATATTATAGTCTGCTTCATTAATCATCAAGCATGCTATGGATTTTCCATTTTTATAGGATTTGTATCTCAGTTAAGGTAATACTGGTAATTCTTATATTCTATTTGAAGATGAAAAATATAGGCCAAAATCATAGACCTTGCATAGAAGCTGGATAATGAAGACAGCTCCGGAGGAACACATAGATACACACACACAGACACACATGTATAAAGTGTACCCACATATATTTTTTAAAGTTTATTTTTTACAGTTTTGAAGTTTTTAAAGCAAAAGCCAGCCCCTCCCCTCTCCCAGAGTGAGTGGCCCTGCCCCTCTCTCCGAGTGGGTGGGGACAGTGGTTGCATGGGCAGCTTTAGCTTTGTGATGCCACAGGTCCCTCTGGACACACTGCTGCTTGACCACGCCTCCTTTCCCTCTCATCTTTCTCACTGACCAATGGGCTTGGAGCATTAAGGCCACGCCCCTATTCTCCGTTCTCCTGGGGCCCTGGTTACACCTCTCTGGCTCAGTCACACAGCTGCCTGGTAGGTAACTGGAGGCATTCAGCAGTGCTTACTGGGATTTTGCTGATGTGGTCCCAACCCCGCCTCCCTCCCCACCTTGCGATGTCAGAAAAAACACAACAGGACAAATTGGCTGCAGCCAAGAAAAAGTTAAAACGCACCAGGTCATGGCCCCCAACCCAGCCACGGATCCCCTCCGACTACAAGACCGTTGCCAGAGTCCATACCACTCCTGAGGCACACTGGACTGTGCCCCCCAACCCCTGAGCCTCTGGGCTCCCTCAACCAAAGTGTTGTCAGTCAGCCCCACCCCTTCAGCAAGCAGCCCAGTCCCTGCCCTTGCCAATCACCCCAGCATGACTTTGGGTGGGTGATTCCTGTGGCTTCCCGCTCCATACTCAGCCCTAACCTGCTGCCCCAAACTCGACCTCCCTGAGCTCTTTGGGCTTGCGTCTCCCAAGACCTGGGTCCCCCAGCCCAAGGCCCCACCCTCACCAGTTGTCCCTGGGTGACTTTGGGCTGGTGACTCCTGGGGCTCCCTACTGCAGACTCTGCCCTCCCCTCCTGCTGCCCCAAGCTCGACCTCCCTGGGCTTCTTGGGCTGGTGTCTCCAAGAAGGAGAGGAAAACACAGGATTGGGTCCCAATCCTGTGTTTTCCTCCCCCATCCTCAAGTAACTCGGGCATCATCGCACTAATGTGGTCCCCTCCCCTTTGAGGAGTGGAAACTAGTGATGTCACAGTCCCCCTAGGAACTGTCATTACTGCTGCAAGACTGGCATTTGATCTTATGCCCCAGTCCGTAAGTGTTCTCACCCCATTTCTGGTTCCTCTGGTCGCAGCATAGATTTCCAGCTGGAAGGAGAATGGGGACTATGGGACCTAGGAGCAGGAGGTTTCAGGCTGCCTTACTCCCTTAACGTAGACATTGACAGTGGGAAAAGCCTACACTTCCCCCATGAACTGAAAACGTTGACAGTATCTCAGGATGGCAATGGGAGAATGGGTTTGGTTTGGTTTTCTCCCAGACTTCTACTTTCCAGAGGGACTTTAACATTTTTTTCTGAGTTCTCCACAGTTCTGGGACCAAACTGCCCTTCAGTCAGTGGTCTCTGAAGTGAGATTTGCTCATCTTCTGTGGAACAGATCTTGGGAAACTGAACTTGACAGCTCGAATCTTCCTCGTATCATCTCAACTTGGGGTACTTTGAGCGCCACAGGATAAATGTGGGAGATCTTTCTGAAGCATCCGTTTCCCTCAATTTTCTTAAGAGAAAAAAATCATTAATGTACTTAGGGATGACAGTCACATAGGTTTCTAAGAGAGTATACCAGACTTCTCTCTGAAATGAGACTTGGATTATCCTCTTTCTGATGAATTCCCGGATTTAACAAAGAAGCTGCCTTCTGCCATGAGGACACATTGATATAAAAGTTTGAGAGGTACTGGTGCACTTCTTCACACTACCAGACGTGTGAGGATGTATGACTCTAAATCACACAGAGTGCAGTTCCTGCCTACTTAATGTTTACTTTTCTATCTCTGCCTCTGGTTTTGGTCCCTGGCAGCTGCTGATTCATGGCAAAACCCCAGAGCTTGGAGTCAGAAGACTGAGTTTAAGTTCCATTATTGCCCCCCTCCTTTTTTAAGCCATCATATCCATTACTCTCAGTCACTAAGTGATTGTGACAGCACCTTGTACAGTTGTTGGTGGCATTAAATCAGATGGTGTATAAGAGTATTTTGCAAAAACTGTAAAGGAGGATGTGGCTGCAGGGGCTGGTAGTTCTCATGAGTATTACTGCTCTTCTTTCCCACAGCTAAAAGAGTATCAGCAGAGGAACAGCCCTGGTGTTCTGACAGGAGCGAAGACAAGAAAAAAACTGGAAGTAGCCCTGAGACAACCACTTCTGGTAGTTGCCACTCACCTGAGGATGTGAGTCTTGGCTGACCAGGCTCCTGGGGACAGGGGGCCCAAGGGGCAGTAGAGGATAATTGTTGAGATTGCTGGGTACTGGTAGAGAATTCTGGGTTTGAATCCTGCCTCTCCGTCTGCTAGGCATCTGATTTATGGCAAATTGCTTGAGCTCTTTGGGCCTGTCTTTTCACATCTGTAAAATAGGGGTAGTATTGTTTGACTTCCGTTTGTGAAGTTTAAATAAGATTCCTTATTATTGTTGTGTTTATGTTAATCCTTAGTACATGGCCTGCTGTAAACAGCCAGTATACTCAGGAAATGGTCATTGCTGTTTGATTTTCCTCATCCCCAGTCTCAAGGGGAAGCTGGGCCAATGAGTACAGCCACTTGCCATCAGGCTGTCCTTTTAGGGTCACGGAAGGGGGCCCAGTGTGTGGTGAGGACAGCCCCAGGCACTAGAAATAATAGAAGATCTAACTTGCCACCAGCTTGCTGGGTGACCACAGAAAAATCACTTCTTCCTGTGGGCCTCAGTTTCCTCCTCTGTAAGATGATATTGGAGAAGATCAGTGTCTTTCAAACTTGTTTTTTAGCTACAGCCCCCTTAGTTCAAGTGAACCCTTACTCAGAAGTCTGTTTTTTTTTTTTAATGGATGTGGAGGTCTGGAGCTCTACCAGATTCATCGCCCATGTCCTGGGCCTGAGGGAGGGGATCCAGTGAGCATATTAAGAGCTGCATTGGTCAGGTGACTCCACTCTGTGACTGCATCACTCAGGGGACTTTTCCATCTATTTGTTCCTGCCCCTGGCAAGGCAGCAGGTGGCCATTTGGAAAAATGGCATAGGCCATGGTTTTAATCTCCTCTGCTCTTCAGCAGAGGAACCCACATCTTCCTCCTACCCTTTCTTGCTTCTCTCTAAGCTACTTCTGTCTTTCTCCACTTGCCCTTGTTTTTCCCTTGTCACCTCCTGTAGATTCAGGACATTCTGAAGGTGCTAGTGTCCAACCTTAACCATTCCAATGGAGTAGCACTCTGCCATTGAACAAGTGGAAGATGAGGCAGTGCCAGGACCCCTCTCTGGCTTGCTGTCTCCAGCTGTGCATGCCCCTGAGGCTTCTCTGGTTTGGGGGATACTTTACCTCTGGCTTATTTTATGTTGCTGCCATTAACCTTCAGCCTGTTTATGGGAATAACGTACAGAGCAGGCATGTGGGATTTGGGGCTTTTTTCTTTTTTTTTTGAGACAGAGTCTCACTCTGTTACCCAGACTGGAGTGCAGTGGTGTGATCTCAGCTCACTACAACCTCTGCCTCCTGGGTTCAATGATTCTCTTGCCTTAGCCTTCTGAGTAGCTGGGATTACAGGCAACTACCACCACACCCGGCTAATCTTTGTATTTTTAATAGAGACAGAGTTTCACCATGTTGGCCAGGCTGGTCTTGAACTCCTGACCTCAAATGATCCACCCGCCTCAGCCTCCCAAAGTGCTGGGATTACGTGTGAGCCACCATGCCCGGCCCCTTGCTGTTTTTTACCTTCTTGATATCCATAACTGTTTCCCATGTAAGTTTCTGTTTTTCTTCTGAATTTGTCATCATTATTACTCCTGCATCATCTCTTATCCTGAAGGATCTGGAGGTAAGAGGCCCTGGGCCTAGGTGCAGTGACCCTGCAGGCCAGCCCTCCAACCTCCTCCCACAGCAGGGGCTGGGTGCCCCTTTACCAGCTGAGACAACCCCCACACACCCCAGCCCTAATGATTGTTCTCTCTACCTCTCCCTGCAATCCTCCAACTCATCCTCTCTGTATGCGCCTCAGAGCTGGTACCAAGAACTAGCAGTAGCCCTGGACTCAAACTCCACGACAGTCAGTCACCTTAATGAAAACATAGAATCATTGGTAAGAGTCCAGTGGGGTCCCCTGATTCCATGCTGCCAATCCTAGTCTTTAGTTTATCCATGGGGCCCTGAAGAAAGGGGCTGGGGGCCCCTTGTACCAAGGGCAAATGGGAAGCTGGAGCACCCAGGCCTCACCTGGAGGGACTCCAGAGCAAGGCGCATGTAGCATGGCTCTTCTGTCACTGCCCTCTTTGCCGACTCTCTGTTCTCCAGACACCTCTGCTCCAGTCCTTGCCACACACACCCTAGGGTTGTCACCTCTCAGGGAAGCACTAGCCTGATTGGTTGTCAGGGGCCCCGTATTTCTGCCCTGACTCAGTCCTGAATTTGCTCTTTTCAGAGCAAATTTGACAAGTCACCTCTCCTCCTTGGGCTCGTGTTTCTGGAGGAGGTAGAGCATCAAAGGTCTCTGTTAGCTCTGAGAGTCCGAGATTTAATGGCCCCTAGAATGGAAACCTCATGGCCAAGGGCTCCTGTCTGTCCTTTTCCATCCTATATTTGCCATGGAGAACCGTACCTGGCCCGTATGTGCTCAGTAAGTGTTTGTTGAATGAACGCACCTTTCTAAATAACAAGCTGGCAGAAGGGTGGGCTTTTCTCAGACTCTGTCTCTGGAGATTTATGTTACTGTCCTTTCGAGAGAATCCAGATTCAGACTTTGAGTTCTGCAACTGTGGGCAAAAACTGACAGAGACCCAAATCATCTGTCCTTGGGAACTTGAGGAGAGTTGACCAGTTCGTGTTGCCATTGGGTCTGAGAACATTGCCTTTAAAATCCATTCCTGGCCCCTGCCTACCGCTTCCTGGTCTGGGGAATAGAGTTGAGGGGACCACCCTCAGTCACCTGAATTTGACTCTCCCCAGAGAAACAACAGAAGAAACAAGTGGAACATCAGCTGGAAGAAGTAACATGATTTCTTTGTTTGCTCACAACATGGCTGCTGGGTTTGGGGGACACTCAGATGTAGAGGCTCCAGTCTCATCTCACCCACTCCCAGCCTGGGGAAGAAGGCTCACCCCTCAGATTCCATCCCATCCCCATAGGGTCCCTGATAACTTAGTCCCATGAGTGGACCTGTCCTGGGGCATTGGTGACATTCTGGGGGCATGTCTCTTGCTGTGCTATCTCTGCTTCCCATGGTAAGAGCTGTGTCTTCCTCTTCCTATAGGAAAAGAAAGCAAACAATGAAATACACAAAGCACAAATGGAGCAGTTAGAGGTGAGTGGAGGGTGGGGAGTTTTCTCCTGTCCTTCGGAGAATGTTTCTTTCCTTCTCTTTCAGCACTTTCTTGACTTTTCTCCCAAATGTTCAATTCCAGACAATCAGCATCCTCATGTTGGAAAAGGCAGACTTGAAGACCACCCTTTACCATACTAAACGTGCTGCCAGACACTTCGAAGGTAGGAATCTGGGCACCCGGTCATCCCTCAACCTGGCACTTTGACAGGTCTTTAGGGGGAGTCCTTTTGGCCCCATCTCAACCTCTGTCATTACAGAAGAGTCCAAGGATCTGGACAGCCACCTGCAATACTCCTTGCAGCATACTCAAGAATTGGAGCGGGCCCTCTCTGCTGTGTCTACACAGCAGCAAGAAGAGGACAGGGTGAGTCCAACCAGCTGCCCCGTCACCTGGCAGCCTGGCTTCCCAGATGGAGGAGTGAGCCTAAAGCTCCCTTCTGCAGGATGCAGTGTCCTGCCCAGAAGGCAGCAGGATCATTTCAAGCTGCTTTTGTTTATGGTTGTTAGAGGCAGCCTGGCGCTGAGTCAGCTGCTGTGTGTGTGTTGGGGGCACTGTGGGCAGTGAGCACTGGACGCAGAGCTCGGAGACCAAGTGCCTGCCCTGCCCTTACCTGGCTGTGGCCTTGGCCAAATCTTAGGTGGGGTATTGGATACTTTTACTATGAAGGTACAGAAGAGTACCTTTAGTATGTTATCATTTCTGTAGAGAGAGGAAAGTGTGTGTGTGTGTGTGTGTGTGTACACACTATGATAATGTACATAAAACATGTCTGTAAGTGTTTGTAAAAAAACTCAGGAGAGAGTAACAATGTGCCTGGGAGACACTTCCCTTCTGTACCTTCTGAGTTTTGGACTATGTGAATGTATCATCCTTTCAAAAAGCAAACGAAAGATAAATTTCCCCTTTCCTATGTGTGCCCCCACCCCCAGCAAGAAAAATGGGCTTAGAGAATCGGACAGACCTGTCCGATTTGGTGTTCAAATCCCAGCTCTATCTAAGTGATCTTAGGCAAGAACTTAACCTCGAATACTCCATGTTTTTCATCTACACAATAGAGGTTTTCCTAGTAACTGTCTCATATGGTGGTAGTGAGGATTAAATGGGATTGTTAGCATGGTACCTGGTGAACTCTGTAAAGGTTCAAACAGTGGTAGTAACAACAGTAGCCACAATGGTAATATTATCTGATCTCTCTGGGCCTCTTTGGCCAGCTGTAAATTCGATCTTTCTCTGTCCCTTCCAACTTTACTGAGTTCTTTTAAAAACCAGGCCATGGACTTGGAAATGCCTTGATCTTTACAGTCCTCAAGCCACAGTGAAGCAGTCCTCCAGCAGCAGTTACAGCAGTCCGCAAAGGAGCAGGCGCTGCTGAACACACATGTGACACAGGTGAAGCTTTGCAGAGAAGGGGTGTGGAAGGATGATGATCCCCACTGGCCAGGAGCAGGTGAGGACCAGTGACAGCCCTTCCTAACTTCTGTGCCCATCCTTGCAGATGACAGAGTCACTTAAACAAGTCCAGCTAGAGAGAGATGAATATGCTCAACATATAACAGGAGAGAGGGCCCGGTGGCAGGAGAGGATGTGGAAAATGTCGGTGGAGGTGAGACATGACCCTTCAGCCCCCACCTTAGATAGGTCACTGGATCTTTCTGGGCATCTGTAAAATGGGACTAGTACAGCCAGAGGTGGTCATAGGTCTGGGCTTTGTGGAGGTGGGGGCAGAGAGGGAGATGGTAGCTTGTCCAGCCACCAGCCCCTCTCTCCAGGGCCCTTCCCCTCTGTGCTTTGGGCAGGCTCGCACATTGAAGGAGGAGAAGCGTGACATACATCGGATACAGGAGCTGGAGAGGAGCTTGTCCGAACTCAAACCCCAGATGGGTAAAATGGGGCTGGTGTGATGTGGGAGCAGGACTGGCATCAGAGGACTGTGGGGGTGGCTTAGAATGCCCCAGGGAGGTGGGTGGATGGAAGGGCTTTGAGGCAGAGGGAAAGAGGTCTGTGCCAGGAGACAGCAAGTTTTGTCATCTCCATGAGCCTCAGGGTCCCCATCAGCAAAGAGGGAGGAGTGCCGATTGTCAGCCACCCACAGTGCTCTCTATCTGAAAGTGGCTTGGCAATTGGCTACCATCAGGTGCAAGGAATCATTAGTAGTGAGGCCAAGTTTGGGAAGCCTGAGAGGAGCTGTGCATCAAGAGGAGGGTTTTATTTTTTCTTTTTGGGTAGGGGGGCAGTGGTTGGGGAATCCAGAGGCCTTTATTGTCTGCTTCCTTTCTCAGCTGAGCCCCTGTCCCCAGCACCCCCAGCAGGGGCTTCTGAGGTGAAGCAGCTACAAGATGAGGCCAGGCACCTGAGGAAGGACGTGGAAAGTCTGGAGGGAAAGCTGCAATCCCAGGTGGAAAACAATCAGGCCTTGAGTCTCCTGAGCAAGGAACAAAAGGAGAGCTTTCCGGATCAGGAGGAGAGGCTCCGAGAGCAGGACTAGAGGAGGCTGCGGGAGCAGGAGAGGGTGCGGGAGCAGGAGGAGCAGAGGCTGCGGGAGCAGGAGAGACTGTGTGAGCCAAAGGAGAGGCTTCGGAAGCAGCAGGAGAGGCTGCAGGAGCAGGGTGAGAGGCTGCGAAAGCAGGAGGAGAGGCTGCGAAAGGAGGACGAGAGGCTGCGAAAGCAGGAGGAGAGGCTGCGAAAGCAGGAGGAGAGGCTGTGGGATCAGGA
>NC_045439.1:92745977-92757075 GCF_002776525.5 Piliocolobus tephrosceles | reverse complement strand
GAAAGCAGGAGGAGAGGCTCGAGCTCTCCCAGAACCACACGCTTGACAAGCAGCTGGCCGAGCCACATTGCAGCTTCAAGGATCTGGTGGGTTGCCCTACCTGTGGAGCTTGCCTTCATCCCTAACTCTCCAGGCCTTTGTTTCCCCACCTGTAAAATGGGGCAGTGTAGCCCTTACATGACATGATACTTCTAAAGGCACCTGTGAGCTAGAGCTCATCAGGCCCTGCTCTGATGGCTGTTGGGGAGAGGGGATGATTTTTCCAACCTGCCTCCACCCTTCCCGGTGACATGGGAGGCAGACACCAAGTTCTGGGGTCTCCAGCTGCAGTGGGTGGCCACTGATTGCTTCTCTTTGTCCAGAACAACGAGAACAAGAGTGCACTGCAGTTGGAGCAGCAAGTAAAGGAGCTGCAGGAGAAGCTGGGCGAGGTGAAGGAGACGGTAACCTCCGCCCCATCCATGAAGGGCTGGGAGGTGGGTACCAGCCTCTGAGGAGGGGAGGTGCCAGGCCAAAGGCAGCTCCAACTGGGGGTAGGTGACCCCAGCACCCTCCAGGGCAGCCCTTTGACTGTTTCTTGCTTCCTGCCCTCTGACTTTTAGAGGTGGGTAGCCCTGGGCTCCTCCCAGGTCTGGACATCATCATCCCAGCTAGAGGCATGGATTCCCCCAATCATAGGGGAAGAGACAGTGAGTGGTATGAGAGGCTCCAAAGTGTAATCCCAGCACTTTGGGAGGTCAGGAGTTTGAGACCAGCCTGGCCAACAGGGCAAAACCTCATCTCTACTAAAATTACAACAACAACAAAAAATTAGCCAGGCATGATGGCACATGCCTGTAATCCCAGCCACTCAGGAGACTGAGGCATGAGAATCTCTTGAGCCCGGGAGGTGGAGGTTGCAGTGAGCTGGCATGGCACTCTGTCTCAAAACAAAAAAGCCTCCTTAGATTCAAACTAGATTCCGGCCTCCGTTCCACTGTTCACCATTCAACTACTTTTCATCTCTTAAGTCTCTGTAAAGGAAGTTAGCATTTTCCTTACGGAGGTACTGAGGATTAAATGAGATAATACATGGAAACATTAGGCATGTAGCACACTTAGCAGATGGTGGTTGGCTCCCTCTGCTTTTCCACCACTCTGTGGCCTACAGTTTAAATGGTGGGAAGAAGGAGATGAGATTTGAGGCTGGGGCAAGAGGTATGGGGTTCTTGGCCCCATATGGAGCAAGGGGCCAGGGGCCTGGGCAGGTGACAGAGCCCCACAGTGCCTTGCTACTCTATTAATGGGCCCAGAATCTGGAAGCCAGCCACCATGTGCCCTCATGTCCAGGGTCTTCCTGCAGGTGGAGCTGAAGAGCCAAAAGTCTCAGAGTCTGCAGCAGAAGTGAGACTAGTACGTGCAGCAGTACGTGGCCAGCTATCAGCAGCTGACCTCTGAGAAGGAGGTGCTGCACAGACAGTTATTGCTGCAGACCCAGCTCATGGACTGGCTGCAGCAGCAGGAAGCTTAGGGCAAAGTGGTGGCTGAGATGGCCCACCACAAGTTGCAGGAGACCCAGGGGAGGGAGTTGCAGAGGATGGAGCCCTGAGGGGGATGACCTGGCAACCTCCATGCCTTCTGAGTCTGTTTTCTGTCCCCTTAGGAGCACCTAGAAACTGCCAACCATCAGAACCAACAGCTAGAGACCCAGCTGAGCATCATGGCTCTCCCTGGAGAAGGTACAGGAGACCACTCAGAGGAAGAGGAGAGAGCCCCAGGAGGAAGGGACTGTTAGCAGCATAGGATTGAGGAGTTGGAAGAGACCTTTAGAATAGCTGGTCGTTATGCCAATCAGGTGTTTGCACTAAGTTCGGCATCAATATGGTAACCTTCTGGGAGCAGGGGGCCACCAGGTTGCCTAAGGACGAGTGAACTGGCCCAGATCAGAAAGGGAGCAGGTCAGAACTCCTGCACCAACCGGTAGTGGGACTGTGCCTGGGCAATATAGCAAGATCTTGGTTCTTAAAAGGGAAAATTAAAAACAGCAGTTCATTCCCCTCTGGGGAGGGGCTGGCTCAGGGTTACACAGTGAGGGTGGGGACAGAGGTGGGCCCACAGTACTTCCCTTGTTGGGTTGTCTGAGGACCCCTCTGGCCCACCTCCCCACAGGAGATGGAGGAGGACATCTGGACAGTGAGGAAGAGGAGGCACCTCGGCCCATGCCAAGTATCCCACAGGACCAGGAGAGCTGGGAGGCCATGGTGAGACTGACTTTCCCCGCCTCCCCTTTGCCACCTTCCTCTGTGGTCCCTCCCAGACTCCCTTATGCTCTTGGTTTCCCTGCCTTCTGATTTCTCTGGACCCTCATCCCTTCTGGGAGCCAGTGGTCAGACACCATTTCACCTGTGACCAACAGGTGCACTCTCTGAAGCCCCAAGGGAAGGGGCTGCACTTCACCTCCCTGCCCCATTTGTTCTGTGTATGCCCCTATAAGAATACTCACCTCTTGCCTTCAAGTGGCATTTTTCAACTCCCCTGGAGCCAGTGCCCAGGAGGAGCAGGCACGGCCATGTGGGCAGCAGAAGGTGCAAAGGCTGTGCTGCCCGCACCTGGTTTACCTGATGGCCTCGGCCTGGAAGGAGCCAGAGGCAGAGGCGCCAGCCCCAGGGACTCGGGGTGAGTTTGTGTGCGGGGAGAGTTACCGGGCCCTGAAGGAGGCCATGGAGAAGGTGAAGGTGAGTAAGTCCTGGCATGGGCCAAAAAATGTGGGGGCGGGACAGGACAGGTCACTCTCGAGATGTGACCCCATTATTTTGGCTCCAGAGCGGCTTTGTGGACCTCCCGAAGGGGAAGGCGGACGGGAAGGA
Organism: Piliocolobus tephrosceles; assembly: GCF_002776525.5. NCBI lineage: Eukaryota > Metazoa > Chordata > Mammalia > Primates > Cercopithecidae > Piliocolobus > Piliocolobus tephrosceles. Next base: position 92,754,229 of record NC_045439.1, on the reverse strand, counting down.
GCAGGTGGAAAAACTAGATCTTGGATTCATCCAGCTCTCTGAAGCAACAGACGGCATGAGTGAGCAGGAGACCAGGGCACGGCAAGGGGAGCTGCAGGGCCACTGGAGGGGCCCCAGCATCTGAGTCCTGTCCTCTTGCAGGAGAGTACATCACAGTATATGAGAGCCAAGGGGCAGTGCCAAACATGTGGCACCAGGATATGGAGGATGTCATTAGGCTGGCCCAGAATGAGGAGGAGATGAAGGTAGGGAGTGCACCACCTCTATGGGGGTAGGGTTGGGCGTGGGTGCTGGTGCTGCCTCCGGCTCCAGTGTGGCAGCTGAGCACCCCTCCATTCAGGCGAATACGCTGGAACTGCAGAAGCTGGCGTTGCCACTTGTGGGTGACCATGAGGGGCATGGCAAATTCTTCACCACTCCCCAGAACCTTGCTGATGAGCCCGCTCCAGGGGCTCCAGCCCCCGAGGAACTTGGGGCTGCTGGTGAGCAGGGTGGTGAGTAGAGCCCTCAGGCGGGGTGGGCAGGCAGGAGCAGGGGAGGCTGGCCCTGCACTGAGATCCCTGCCTCCCTCTCTCTGAAGATTTTTATGAGGTGAGCCTGGACAACAGCATGGAGCCCGCACCAGGAGAGGCCAGGAAGGGTTCTCCCCATGACAACCCCACCGCACAGCAGATCATGCACCTGCTTCCTGTAATGCAGGACACCCAGGAGCACCCAGGCTTGGCCAGCAAACCCTGCATGCCATTCTTTTACCAGGCATCCGAGGACACCTTCCTCTGTGGTGTCCTTGGGAGTGACACCTCCCGAGGACAGGGAGATAAACATCATCATCGTCTAAGAGCTGGTCAAGAAATTGAAAAACAACAACAACAAAAAGTTATGGCATTAATCTCGTACACAATTCATTTACTTCATTTGAATGTTAGAGCCACTCATGTTTATTTGTGTTTCGAATTTACAGTTTAAATTTATTTGTAAAAAAGTAAAGGAGAGTGGATCTTTTCCTGATGTTCACTCTGGCATCCTTTAGCATTTTTGGTTTTAATTGATAATTGTAGGTCATTAGCTCGCATATTGAGTTTGCTCTTACCTGGTGGGAGTTCAAACACACAAAGACCCACTATTTGCACAAAATTATTCTTGCTGGTTTGGAATAGGCTGTCATGGTTTTTAAAATGTTTTTGCAGCATGTATGTTCATTCTGGAATTCAGATAAAATTTGCTTATGTTCTGATATTATGTTTGATCGAATCCTAATCACAGTGAGCTCTTCATTAGCTCAATATGTGGTTTGCCCTCAAGTGCACACTGTTTATTACTTTGTAATATGCCACTGTGAGTAGTGACGTTTACAGTTGTTTAAAGACTGAGAACTGGAAACAGCCTTTCCTCTATTTTCTGTGTATTGGGGATAGGTGTAATAACATTTTGGGGGAGCTTTTTAAATCTCACAGAAGAGGAAAGTGGCCTGCTCTGGCAGGTGTGTGCAGGATACAGTGTGTCTCCTTCATTCTGGTGCCAGGAATGAGCGCGGTACTATGGTAGTTCCTTTAGGATTTGTATGTGCTCTGGGCTCATGAAGATATTGCAGCATGAGCTGTGGCCTTTGTACTCTTTCTCAATGACCTAAAAAGGGATTATTTCTGAGGAAGGAAAGGCTCCCATCATTGACTGTGGATGGGAAAAACCTTTTCTAGCTTAGCGCATTTATATCTCCAATACATTTTAAAATCAGAGTCCATGTTACCTATTTCAATCACATGACTACAGGTCCCATCACACAAAAGGGCACTGGTTGGCATTCTTCTTTATGTATTTAGTAAAGATCATAAGAAATCCTTTGAGTTTAAATGTCCCTGGAACAGGCATACAGGCTCTAGTCAAGAATGAATTCGAGTGAAGGAAAGCTGTGTGACACCTGGCGTTCCTCTATGTTCATGGAGCTTTTTTGAGGCTAGAATACTGATTTTACCATCTAGACCTCTCTGGCTAATACCTTTTCTTCAACCACATAGGTCACTCTCACATAGGAATTTACTTCTTTTCCTTGAATGGAAAACACTTAAAAAATAACAACCATTATTATAAACCAATATATGTGAGAGTACTTAGTTGAAACAAAAAAGTTTTAGTAGACAGTATTCTACTACATTTGAAAATCAAGGAGATGTTTATGCAACTTAAAATGTGTACAAACTGCAGTGCAATCTACTGTTTGTGAATGTCAGAGTATTTTGAGGAAAAATGTCTGTACAATTACAGAGTTATATTTCCTCACAAAGTTCTTTATGAAGAGTGAAATATGTTTTTATACCTCTCAGTTTCAGCTAGAGGCATATTTTGTGCCATACTTATGTTCATGTGCCTGTACATGATGAATGAATTACTTCAGTCATACATTGCCTAAATAATAACTTTATGATGCTTAGGAAAGAACAGCTAAAACTTCATGAAGTTCTAACGTCTCTGTTCCAAAATACGTCACATTATTAGAATGTAGGAACACATTATTAGAATATATGCGCACTCCCTGGGGTGGGCATTTCTCATTAGTAGACCATCTCCATTTTTAGCATTTGGCATCCTCATGATACTTTTATAAATACTTTTTTATATGATACTTTTATAAATACTTTTATAATGATACTTTTATAAATACTTTTTTATATGATACTTTTATAAATACTTTTATAATGATACTTTTATAAATACTTTTATAAATATGACATTAATAAGAGAGCAATAATACAATTTTACAGATGGAATAACAGATTTACCTGCATTCACTGAAAGAGTGCAAATACTGGGTGCTTGTGACTTCAACTGACTCTTCCAAACTGAATTTATCAGTTTATTAGATAAATCCAGTTTCAGAATGATAAAGAAAAACTGTTAGACCAAATAATGTGGTTAATTAACAGTGGTACGATTTCTTGCCCGAGGGTTTAAAATAGACTTAAGGTCCTGTTCTTACCTTCTGTTTTGTGAACTTGCTGCTTGTGCATTATTTGAGTTCACTTGAAAGACAGTTACTTTAAGTCCATTTTAAACCCTCGGGCTAGAAATCGTACCACTGTTAATTAGCCACATTATTTGGTCTAATAGTTTTTCTTTATCATTCTGAAACGGGGTTTACCTAATACATTGATAAATTATTTTGAAGGAATTTTTATAGTTCCAGTCACTTCACTTTTACCCTGACACATATAAATGACTAGCAATGACCTTCAGATCTCATTTAGCATATGTAACCAATCTGACAATAATGTGTTCATCAGGGACCTATGGATTAAATCACGTACTGGCATATTTAAGCTGAATATCAGTCTGGAAAATTAAATGTACTATATTAATTGAAATACCACTCTTTGTGTAGATATTTTCTCATATGTTTAAGACAAAGCTAAAAAGAATGGAAATCATATCACAATAACTTAAGTCTTTCTTCAAAGTGCATGCAGTCTTTTGCAATACCTCATTCAGCAAGTATTTGTTCTCTTCTTCATTCAGTATAAGGCAGCTTTCAATTTGCTTAGAAGGCAACATTAGAAGGTTAGAGTTCATCAGAAATACAGAATTTTAAAATGTGAGTTCAATTGAATAAACTTTAATTTCTGTAGGAAGTAAAGAATCAAAATACCTGTTAAAATATTGCAATATATAATAATTATTTTTAAAGTATCTGACTAAACCTGATAGATTTTCTGGAAATGAAAAAAATCAGTTCTAAAACCAAAGCTGATTTTTAGAAAATGTGAAAATGTAAATCAGCCCTATCCATAATAGTTTCTCCAAAACTTTATCTTACAGAGTTACTTTAAAATAATATAACTATTCAAAAATGTAACTGCTATGTTAATGTTTTGAAGTAAGTTAAAACATTTTAAAATATGAATACTGTAGTTTAAAACAAAGAAACTGGGGGAAGAAAAAGTAGAGAAAGAAATAAAGTCCAAAGCTTTATTTGCCAAGTTTTCTTAGAATGACTTTTACCAATTTATGAATTCTTATTAACAGAATGTATAATAGAAATACTGAAAGGCTTTTGTCTAAAGTGGCATTATTGACTGCTATCATGATATACTGTAATGTAATAAATTATGAAATTGTTGCAAAGTGTTGTTTTTGCCTTAAAATTTTGTGTGTCTTGAAAACTATAGTATTAAAGGTATTGAAACTGCAAATGCTGAGCACACTTGGCATGAGATCATCAGTTTGTTTTTTTTTAACAAAATTGTAACTATACAAGTGTATTAAAAGAACACAAACTGAAAAGAAGTTATGGGAATTTAAAAAAACTGTGGGATAAAAAGTTATGAGATAAAAAATGCTGTGGAGAAGTTGTGGCAAAAAAAAGTAGAAAAAAGTTTTATGAAAATTTTTTTTAAAAATTTATGAAAAACAAGTTATGGGATTTCAAAAAACATCATGGGATAAAAATAAAAATAAATAAAAGCAGGCCCCTATCAGCATAAGCCTGGAGAAGTGGGTCTGGAGTCTTCACCCCCACCATGTACCAGCCAGCCCTTCCCAGTTACCCCTTTAACATTAGGGTAGCAAGACAAGACCCCTGTCTAATGGAGGGAGACAAACAGACCCTTTCCCACCCTGACCAGGGCTGAGTCCTTAAATTTCTGGATGATGATGATGTTTGTTTTTTAAGAGCCAGAGGCTGGTGGAGCTGGTTTGTTTGGAGGTGGTCTGATGGCCTCTCTACTCTCACCAAAGGAACTTTTCCCTCAGGGGGGCTCCCATATTCTTATTCACAGAGGCAGCTGAGGCAGGACAATGGGGCTAACTGTGGACCAGGCGTGGGCACAGGCTGCTGGGGTGGCCCCCCTTCCCCAGTGTACATACAGTATCTGTGTAACATTTTGTATATTCCTGGGGTAGGGCCACCCCCTGTATCATGGAGGTTGGAGCTGGCATATGAGGAGGAGGTTCTAAGCATTTGTGGCTGGGAAACTTATTTATTGCTAGCATAGTACAGAGGAAGAAGGCAGGGATGGGGTTGTGGGTGATGCGACTCCTGTTTATTTCGCTTTTCATTTTGGAATAAATGGATTTAGCCATACTGCTCGGCCTGTTGTGTTCCCGTTTCCCTCACTGGGTCCTGCAGTTTGTCCCACAGAACGAGGAGCCCCAGAGTGTCTGAGCATGTCCAGCTGGGCTGTTGGGGATCTTCCAGGCCTGTTACCTATATGCTGCCTGGTGACATCTGATGGATTTCACGGGACTGCCATGTCACCTATGGGGCACAGTCTGGCCCTGACAGCCAACAGGCTCAGGAGCCTGATCTAGCGGTGGCCGGGAAGACAGATTCCAGCACCCAAGGCCACTGACTTCCATCCACCCCAGGCATCTTCCTTTCAGTCCCCTTGCCTCCCTCTCCTGTCTGCACCTGGTAGCCTGTTGTGTCTCTCCCTCCAGAGTGCTGGCTACCCCATAGGCTCTTCCAGGCTGAGTTCATGGCCGTGCCCGCTAATGGCCAGAGTCAGCTTCACAGGATAAGAGTCACCTAAGCTCCAGGGGCTTTCCAGGAAGTGTCCCTTGGAAAGGCTGTAGCCTTTTCACTGCTCCCAACAGCACCCTAGAAATGGCTTGGCCTTTTCCCTCCCCTGAGCTGCACAGAGAACACAGCCAGCAGAGGCCATATTCCCCGTCATCCAGAAACAGGTTTGATTCTCAGCTGATGGACAGCAGGACTGGTAGAGACTGTCAGGCCACACGTTGCCTGCACAGCACCCCCATGCTTGGTGGAGGGTGGGAGGGATGGCGGGGGCTGGCTGTCCACAGGCCAGGCATGACAGGGAGGCTCACTGGAGGTGGCGCACTTTGGAGGGGCAATGTCAGGGTACGGCTTTCTCTTGTTTGGCTACAAGACTTCAAAAGGACAGCACGGGGACTGATTCCTAGTGCTAGAAGTGAGGTGATCAGCCACATGTGTGTGCTTATATATATGTATATTACTATTTATAGCTATTTATAGAACAGGGCAGGGGCATACCACAGAGGGGGCACAAGTTTTCAGCAATGGTCACACCTGAAAGTGTCAGCTCACCACTACAACAGACTAAGTCACAGATGAAGGCTTTGGGAGTGGGGATCCACTGTCAAGTCACAGGACACCCGCACAGGTAGGCTTGGATAGGGAGGCCTCCGAGAAGAGAGGATCTGTTTAGAGGTCAAAGTGGGGCCTGGGGCTCTTAGGACGGGATGGACTTGCCTGACCCATTCAGCGGGCAGTTGGAAAGAAAGCAGAGAGAAAATGGGTTGAAGAAAAGCCAGAGCTGGTGAGGCAAGCGCAAAGCAGTGGTGTGCTGCAGCAGCTGTGGGAGGGCTGGAGAGGGAAGGGCGCAGGTTGCGGGTGTGGCAAGGTTCCTGGAACACAGGGACTGGAAGGGAAAGGGGAGGAAGCTAGAGGGAGAAGCTGAAGCTTCATAGGCAGTGCCTGGGGACTGTGGCAGCCATCTCCACTCCACCCCACACACGCTGGCCTATCCCATGGCACCCAGGCAGTGCACCCATAGTTCAGACCAATGCTCAGCCCTCTTGGGTTTCTCCCTTCTCTGGTCACCCTGTCTTCCAACCCACGGCCCTAGGCCACCTCTTCCTTGGGGAGCCCCACCCAACAGCCACCAGGCTTGATAGAGAAGGAGTGCTGCTTGGACCAAAATGGTGAAGCTGTAAGAGATGGATGACTGGAGTGAGCGCCAGAGGCCCCTCTGTGTGGTCAGAAAGCCCAGGATCCTCTGAGGGGACCCTGGGGAAGGCAGGGAGGGCAGGCAGCCAGATGCCACTGGCCATAGACTTACAAGTCTAAGAGGGGAGCCTCAACTGGTTGGTGGGGGGGGCTGCAGGTTGCATAGGTGAGGCTGGGTCCTTCCTGCTGGGAAAAGCAGAAGAGTGAGAGTCCATGGCAGGAAAGGCAGATGAGTTCACTAGACGGAGCTCAGCTGGGCCAGCAGGCACTGTGGTCCCCTTGGCTGAACAGCATAGGCGACCTCTAGGAGCAACAGGCCAAGGTGCGTGAGCCCGCTGGCCAGTGGTAGTGCTTCAGTGGGGGCCAGGGACCCTGCCTTTGGTCACACGCTGGTAGCTATTATGGTACCTGGGAGAGAGGGAAGGGGGCTGTGTGTCCTTGCCTGGCCTGTGGAGTGTGTTGTGTGATGTCCGTGTGCATGGGACGCTCACCTAGATCGCCACTGGAGTGCCGACAGATAGAGGAGGTAGGACCCTGACAATCACCCCTGCTCTGCAGTGGATTCGGCTCTCAGCACTCCCAGGGAGGCTGGTAGCTGGATACCCTGCCCAGGCAGCTTGACTCAGACTGCACGACAAGTACGGCATGCCCAGGATGATGTTCCTAGGCTCAGTGTGTGGGTCAGGAGCAAGTCAACAGGCCCTGCTCCCCACCCCTTGGAAGGGACTGCCACCCTTCTGACTTAGTTCTGACTAAGGCCTGGGAAGCCATGACCCAGAGCAAGGGTCCCCAGGGTCTCTTTGGGCCAGCCGGGCTGCTGCAGACAGATAGGAAACACATCTCATGCTCCTCCAACCTCAGGCAGCGCAGCGGGGCTGGGACTCATGCTAGCTTGCCTAGCGACTTGCTTTCCTGCGTGAACTCTGGCAGGCTGCCCCTCCGTGCAAAGTCACAGCTGCGGCCTGCTTGGGGCCCTCTCCCTCTTCTACCTGCTTAGGGTGACCTGGAACTTGGAGGTGGGCAGTCAGAGCCTAGGAATTGACTGTGTCATCAAGGCATGTGCCCTTGGGCCAGTTACTTCCTCTCAGAGCCTTGGGCTCCTCCTCTGAGGATGGGGCGTGTTGGTGTGAAATGAGGTGAGCATGTTGAGTTGGGGAGCAGCAGGACACACACCTGCAGGCAGCCACCCTGGCCACGCTCCCTCCCTCCCAAGTCCTGGGACAGATGCTCATTGCCAAGGGGTTCAGCCTCTGATACTGTTTCTTGGTCTCAGTCCCTAAGGAGTAATTTTTTTTTTCATTTCTTTTTTTTTTTTTTTTTTGAGATGCAGTCTCCCTCTGTCGCCCAGGCTGGAGTGTAAAGGTGCAATCTCAGCTTACTGCAACCTCCGCCCCCGGAATCAAGTGATTCTCCTTCCTCAGCTTCCCAAGTAGCTGGGATTACAGGTGCCCACCACCGCACCTGGCTAATTTTTGAATTTTTAGTAGAGATGGAGTTTCTCCCCATTGGCCCGCTGGTTAGAAACTCCTGACCTCAGGTGATCTGCCTG
>NC_045439.1:92690350-92710977 GCF_002776525.5 Piliocolobus tephrosceles | reverse complement strand
TCTAGGAGTGGAAGGGCAATAGGCGGGGCACGGGCATGTCGGGGGAGGGGGGGCACTCTGCAGGTGCCACCAGGTAAATCTTGGTCTCCTCGGATTCACATCACCTGGTGCATGCCTGATTAATCTGCACCTTCCCGGGCGTCAGCTGCATTCTCGCACACATGGGAAGAGTTGGTGGTGAAGAAGAACCCGGAAGTGCACCATCTTGCCTCCCTTCGTCCAAACACAGGCTATTCTCCATCTCCTCTGCACGCCAGCCATTTCCAGCACTGTGCTCCCTCCCAACTGGCCAGGGCTTCTGATCTTCCCTCTATCTCCCTAAGGGAACAAATCACTTCAAAGCATCTACACCCACACCCGAGCAGAGGAGATGCCTGTGGCCACTAGGACACCCTGTTCTCTGGGCCCAGGGCTGCCCAAAGAAGGGAAGCTGGCAGGAGTGTCTTGGACATGTCTGCCAGCATTCAGAATCCATGGAGGGGAGGGGCCCTAGGAAGCATCTTTGATGCCCACTACCTCCTGAGGAAGCTCAGGGCTCCAACAGGGAAGAAGGTCTTACATGCCTCGGACTTCCCCTTGTAGACACCAGTTCTGCCCCTTGGGTCACACAGGACCAGGGAGCCTGGAGGGAGGGCTGGAGAGTGCATCAGCTCTTGGGTCTGGAGACCTGGGTATGAATGCGGAGTCCCCCCCCGCCCCACCACTCACTGAATGACTGGGTGACCCTGGGCAAGTTCCCCTCAGAGCCTGTTTCCTCATCTGTGAAATGGGAATGACGCCCTGTGTGCACAGCTGCTGCTCAGGCTTAACAACATCAACTGTACATTAAGGGACAAGCACAGGCTCCATAAATGAGAATACTGTGCAGGGCAGATGGGCCTTCAAAGGTCCAGACGTTGTGCAGCTTGTGTTGTGGGCTCCCTGTCATTAGGCCCTGTGCAGCCACAGCCCATGGTTTTTGCCTGAGCAATCTAAGCTGAGGGCCTCCTGGGAACAGTGGACACTGAGAGTGTGCACATATCCCCTACTCCTCCCAAACCCCCAACCTCCAGAGCTGGGAGAGTGGGGCTGGTCACCTGAACATGAACAGAAAGGGGCCCTGCTCCGCCTGGAGTGGAAGCTGCTCTAATCAGCCCCAGTCAGGGAGCCATTAGGGCTGCAGGCAGTAGCCAGCACCACCCTTCAGCCAGACGAAGCCAGGAAGCTGAGGCCTGCTTTGCCCGGAACGCTGATCCGGGCAGAGGGGCTGAAAGGGGTTCCTCACCACACCCTGCAGAATGGCTACAGGGTGAGGGGTGGCTTTCCTGGAGAAGAGCAGCCTAAAGGGACCTGTAAAGGACAATCATAACTGATGCCGCAGGGAAGAGAAGCCAACTGCTTTTTCAGTTACTTAGTCCAGTCAAACAGAGGTTTTCAAAGTGGGATCTCCGGACCTGCATCTTCAATATTACCTGAGACGGTTTCAGAAACCCAAGTGTTTGGCGCCACCCCAGACCTACCCTGCAAACATTCTGTTTAAACAGGGCCTGCAGGTGATTTGAGCTCATAGTAAACTTTTCTTTTCTTTTCTCTTTCTTTCTTCCTTGAACTCCTGGGCTCAAGTGATCCTTTCGCCTCAGCCTTCCAAATAACTGGGACTACGGGTGCACCACCACCCGGCTTTCACATTAAACTTTGAGAACTGCTGTCCTGGAGATCAACGAGGCCTGCATTGTCGCTCCCATTTTACAGGCATGAATACCGAGGCTGGCAGAGGAAAAGTGCACTGGGCAAAGCCACCAGACAAGTGCGTGCCCAGGCTGGAGCAAATCTCCACATCCCACCACCCGAGACTGCCCCAAGTATACATGTCACAGTGCACTCAATAGGCCGTCACAGGCGCTGGTGGCTGCTAGGCCACCCTCGAGCTCGGGGTCCTGAGCCTCCCCAAGCAGATGGCAGGCGGGGGTGTGGGCCCAGATGTGCCTGCGACCCAGGCCGCCAAGCCTCAGTGTCTTGCTCACAAAGACGGGTGCCAGCAGGTGTTGACTGGAGGTCACGTTGAAGCGCAGCTTGCACCCGCAGTATTGCAGCTGGTAGAAGGAGGGTGCGTCTGGGCACACAGACACATCCCGCTTGTGCAGCGCGTGGGGCCACAGCTCACAGGACAGGAAGGACCCCCCAGGGTCCACGCGAACCTGGTGCATGATGTCCAGTGTCGCCCTGGCCTTGGTTGCACGTCCTGCAGGGAGAGAACCACAAACGCCTCGGCCCAGGGCAGACCCAGGTCCTTGCTGGTGGTGGGGGACCAGAGTGGAGCGGCCAAGAGGGCGCTGCTGGAGTCAGAGTATCTGGATTCAAATCCTCGCTGTGCTGTCTACTAACTCTGCTTTTCATCTTTCCGTGCCTCAGTTTCTCCATCTGGATCGTTGCAGTAACTTCTTTTGTTGTTGTTTGTGTTTTGGGATTTTTGTTTGCTTGTTTTGAGACAGTCTCGCTCTGTCGCCCAGGCTAGAGTGCCTGGCATGATCTCGGCTCACTGCAACCTCCACCTCCTGGGTTCGAGCGATTCTCCTGCCTCAGCCACACCCAGCTAATTTTTGTATCTTTAGTGGACACAGGATTTCACTACGGTGGGATGAAGTTGTTTATAGATGTCAGTTATATCCAGTTTATTAATGGCGTTGTTGAGTTAAGTCCTTGCTGATGTTCTGCCTGCTGAATCTGTCCATTTCTGATAGAGACGTGTTGAAGTTTCCTGCTATGACAGTGGATTCATCTATGTTTCCTACACTTCTATCAGTTTTTACCTCAGGGTGTTTGATTCTCTGTTGTTAGCACATACACGTTAATGATTGTTTTGTCTTCTTTGAGATTGGATCCCCCCTGTAATGCTTTGACAGAATCTTTATCCTTGCTAAATTTCCTTGCTTTGAAGCTGCTCTGTCTGAAAATCATATAGCTATTCCTGCTTTCTTTTGATTAGTGTTAGCATGGTATATTTTTCTTCTATTTATTTACGTTTAATCTATATGTTTCTTTAAAGTGAGTTTCTTGCAGGCATCATATAGTGTACAGTTAGGTATTGTTTTTGATCGACTCTGACAATTTCTGTCTTTTAACTGGTGATTGACCATTGACATTCAAAATGATTATTATATCAACATAGTAAGATTAATATCTACCATATTTGTTACTGTGTTCTATTTGTTGTTCTTGCTTTTGTTTCCATTTTTGACTTCCACTCTGTTTCCATCTTTTGTGGCTTTAATTGAGCATTTCATGATTCCATTTTCTTTCCCTTCTTAGCATATCAGTCAGTTATATTTCTTTTTGTATTGTTTTCCTTAGGATTTGCAATATACATTTACAACTAGTTTAAGTTCACTTTTAAGTAACACTGTACTGCTTCACAGGTAGAGTGAGTACCTTATAATAACAAAATTGTCCTAATTCCTCCCTCCTGTCCCTTGTATCATTATTATCATTCATTTCACTTGCATACAAACATACACAATAATTTATATACAAAATATATATACATAATCAAATATATTATTACAAATTGTTATATTGAACAAATGATCTGTTTGATCTATTGATCAGTTTGATCTGAATTGATCTATTAGATAAATTAAGAATAAGAAAAATAAAAGTTTTCATTTTATCTTAACTTATTCTTATTCCAGTGCTCTTCCTTTCTTGATATACATCCAAGTTACTGACTTGTATCATTTTCCTTCTTCCCAAGGAACTTTTCTTTAACATTTCTTTCAAGGCAAGTTTACTGGCAACTAATTCCCTCAATTTTTGCTTGAGAAAGTTTTTATTTCTCCTTCACTTATGAAGAGTAATTTCACAGAATATAGAATTCTAGGTTGGTGGTGTTTTTTCTGCCCCTCTCTCAACACTTTAAATATTTCACTCCATTCTCCTCTTGCTTACACGATTTCTGAGGAGAAGTTGGATATAATTATTATCTTGACTTCTCCATAGGTAAGGTGGTTTTTTTTCCCCTCTGGGTTCCTTCAGAATTTTCTCTTCATCTTTTGATTTTTTTTTTCTATAGTTTGTCACTTAGGTGGCTAGATGCACTTTTTCTGTGGATATTTATCCTGCTTGATGTTTTCTGAGCTTCGTGGATCTGTGATTTGGTGTCTCACATTGAGAGAAATTCTCAGCCATTATCATTTTAAATATTTCTCCTGTTTCTTTCTCTTCTGCTTCTGGAATTCCCATCACATATATGTTACATCATTTGCAGTTGTCTCACAGTTCTTGCATATTCTGTATTTTTTTTTCAGTCTTTTTCCCCTTTTCAGTTTTGGTGATTTCCATGAGATATTCTCAGGCTCAGAGATTTCTTTCCTCAGCAAAATGCAGTTTACTAATAAGCCTGTCAAAGGCATTCTTCATTTTTGTTACAGTGTTTTTAATCTATAGCATTTCTTTTTGGTTCTTTCTTACCATTTCTCTGATTAAACTGCCCATATATAGAGAGCATATATACTAACCTGTGAATGCTGACACACACAACTATTTTTTTGTGTATCTATGAATTCATACTGAAACCCTGGACACTATTTCAGCACCATAGGATTCATTATAATCCACATCTTTTTTAAAATTATTTTTATTTTTTATATTTTTATTATTTTAAGTTCTGGCGTACATGTGCAGAATGTGCAGGTTTGTTACATAGGTAAACGTGTGCCATCGTGGTTTGCTGCACCTATCGACTCATCACCTAATTACTAAGCCCAGCATGCATTAGCTGTTTTCCCTGATGCTCTCCCCCACCACCCTCCCCTGACAGGCCCCAGTAAGTGTTGTTCCCCTCCCTGTGTCCATGTGTTTTCATCTTTCAGCTCCCACTTATGAATGAGAACATGTAGTATTTGGTTTTATGTTCCTGCATTAGTTTGTGAGGATAATGGCTCCCAGCTCCATCCATGTGACTGCAAAGAACATGATCTCATTCCTTTTTATGGCTGTGTAGTATTCCGTGGTGTATGTGTATGACATTTTCTTTATCCAGTCTATCATTGATGGGTATTTGGGTTGATTCCATATCTTTGCTATTGTGAATAGTGCTATCTGCATCTTTTTTTTATTTGTAACTTATTTCTCTGACAGAAGCCTGGCTCTCATTATTTACACCATATTTTCACAGTTCAACCTTATTATACCCATAGTTTAGAATTGGTAACACATAACTCTGTCAGAGAAAAATTTACAAAGCTAGAGTACAGTGTTTACATACAATCATTTTTGTCTTTAGCTTTATAGTAGCCAATCTGAACGGTTGTCCAAAGTTACTTAGGTAATCTCCTTTCTTCATAATCCCACATCCTGGGTGACAGTTTTTATAATTTACATACTGTGAAATCAACTCGGTGGATTCTAATGGTTTTGACAAATGCAGAGTTGTGTATCAACCACCAATTTCTTAGTTCCTCTCCACCCCAAATTCTTTTGTCCTGCTTCTTTGTAGTCAATTACTCCCACCCCCACCCCCAGCAATCATTTACTATTTTCTGTCCTTATAGTTGTGCCTTTTCCAGAAATTTATATAAATGGAATCATATAACATGTAGTCTTTTGGGTCTGGCTTTTTTCACTTACCAAAATACATTTAAGTTTTATGCATGTTGTTGGGTGAATCAACAAATGTTGAAACAATAAAATGTTTGTTCCTTGAACTGGCTTTATATATGGGTAGATGTTCACTCATTTACTAGTTGAAAGACATCTGGGTTGTTTCCAGTTTGGGGTGATTATAGATAAAGTTCTATAAACATTCATATACACATTTTTGCATAAACCTACATTTTCGCTTCTCTTTGATGAACACCTAGAGGTGAGTTTGCTGGGTCATATGATACATACGTGTTTATAAGAAACTTTCAAACTGATTTCCAAAGTAGCTGTACCATTTTGCATTCTAATGAACAATGTGTGAGTGGTCCAGTTGTCCCAGACCCTTGCTAGTAGGTGGTATTATCAGGTTTGTGTGTGTGGTGGTGATTTTTTTAAAGCCTTTTTAGTAGGTATGAAGTGGTATCTTAGTTCAGCTTTTAATTTGATCCTCCATAATAACTATTGACGTTAAGCATCTTTTCATGTGCTTCTTTGCCGTCTTTTTTGGGTTGAATTGTGTCTATGAATAGAATCTTATTGGAAAATGGAGTCGTTGCAAAAGATCAAGTTAAGTTGAGGTTATCTGGATGGTCCTTAATACAATGTGACTGATGTTGTTATAAAAAGGGGAAATTTGAAAACAGATGCATGCACACAGGGAGGATGCTGTGTGAAGATAAAGGCAGAGCCCCACAACCACCCCTGCCACCACCTTGATCTTGGGACCTGTGGTCTCTGGAACTGAGAGATAATACATTTCTATTGTTTAAGCCATTCTGTTTGTGTACTTTTCATAGTAGTCTTAGCAAATTAATACATTATCTATATATCTTTTTTGATGAAGTATCTGTTTAGAACTTTTACCTATGTTTTTGTGGTTTGGTTTGGTTTTCCTATTGCTTGCTTACTGTCTGTAAGCAACTCCCAACCATATTTCCTTCTTAGTCATTGCAGTTCCAAGATGGCTACAATAAAAGAAGTCTTGGCCAGGCGTGGTAGCTCATGCCTGTAATGCCAGCATGTTTGGAGGCCGAGGCAGGTGGATTGCTTGAGGCCAGGGGCTCTAGACCAGCCTGGCCAACATGGCAAAACTCCATCTCTACTAACAGTACAAAAATTAGCGGAGTGTGGTGGCATGCACCTGTAGTCCCAGCTACTTGGGGGGCTGAGGCAGGAGAATCGCTTGAACCCAAGAGGCAGAGGTTGCAGTGAACTGAGATCACAGCACTGCACTCCAGCCTGGGTGACACAGCAAGACTCCATCACAAACAAACAAACAAAAAAATAAAGAAAGAAAGAAAGAAAAGAAAAAGAAGTCTTAACACAGATATTGATGGGATGGGAAAGTACCCTTGGTCACCCTAGAGAGCATCTATCAAGCTGTGTGCTGTGTTTATGAGAAGGCTGGGGAGGGATGGTATGGATAAAAGCCCTGTGTCTGTGATACAGGATGAAAATCTGCAGTTGCATGCAAAAGAGCATTGAATAACAAAGGAAAGAAAGCAAAAGCCTTAACAAAATGAAGGAGTCCTGATGTTTTACTGCACACCGCAACCCTTTCAAAAGCATGTTATGAGCATGTTTTTAAACAGCCTTTTTGAAGTTACTAACTCATGATTGCAAGGTTCACTTTCCTCGACTCCTGAGCTTCCAGAGGTCTCCCCTCCGCTTCCTGAGTATCATGAGGATCCTCTCACACAGCGATTCTCAGAAAAGGCCTTATAGTTTTGTATAAAATCAAGCCTGCAAATGTGAGATACTCAGAAGCTGGGATGTGGGTTTCCCAGCCTCTGAGTGAACACCTCCTTCGTGTCTTGAAGGGCTTTTAAGAAAACTTTCAAAATAGACTTTATTTTATTTTATTTATTTATTTATTTTGAGACGGAGTCTCGCTGTGTTGTGGTGTTGCCCAGGCTGGAGTGCAGTGGCGCGATCTTGGCTCACTGCAAGCTCAGCCTCCTGGGATCACACCATTCTTCCTCAGCCTCCTGAGTAGCTGGGACTACAGGCACCTGCCACCACACCTGGCTAATGTTTTTGTGTTTTTAGTAGATACGGGATTTCACCATGTTGGCCAGGATGGTCTCGATCTGCTGACCTTGTGATCCACCCGCCTCAGCCTCCCAAAGTGCTGGTATTACAGGCGTGAACCACCATGCCTGGCCTAGACTTTATATTTTTAGAGCAGTTTTAGATTCACAGCAAAACACAGTGGAAAATACAGAGTTCCCGTATGCCCCTCCCCCCACATATGCACAGCCTCCCCCACTATCAACACCCCCAGCTAGAGTGGTATGTTTGTTATAGTTGAGGAACTTACATGGACACATTATCACTCAAAGTCCATGGTTTACATTAGGGTTCACTCCTTCTATTGTCTGTACAGTTTTTATTTCTGTACAGCCTTTATTTCTAATACGTCTGTGGTCTTATTTTACACAACAAGTTTTTCCAGAGAGATAGGGTGGAAATGGGATGGGACTGGGGTAGAAATCTACCAACTTTTCTCTCTGTATTTTCCTCCTTCCTTCATTAGATTTATCCAAGTTTGGCACAGTGGAAATTCCTTCTAGAATCTGGCCGTTTGCTAAGTAATATTAGTAGTTTCCAGCCCTGCTAAAATGTTTTTTTGTGTGAGTTCTCGCATAGCATTTCAAGAAGGCTTAAGAGGAGAATGAATCAGGAATTGCTAGCTGTCCACCAACAAAGCTTGGAAGTTCCTTTAACTCTTTCACAGAGATAGAGAGTCCCTCTGTACCTATTTTTATGCTGTTCCCACCTTCTCGTTTTTCTTGGCAATTTCCTACTTATTTTCCAACTCAGCTCACCTGTCTATCCTCTCCATACGAAGACTTTCCTGAACTCCTAGGCTGAATGTCTTACATTGTTCTGTTTCAATCTCTATTTTCACACCTGTTTACTGAGTCCTAGATTATGGGGAAACACCATTATTCATCTTCAATCCTTATCCCATGGCAAATTGCGTCTGGAAACTCTAGTAGATGTCTTATTAAGGGTGACCTTTGTCCTGGGAGGAGACCACCCCCATTAATTACAGAGGGATTTGAATATCCAGCATTGGAATATGGGACGGGATGACAGAGTGCTGTAGTGTTCCCTTATTTTTAATTCTGATTATACATTATTGTTTTGTATGTAAAAAGTGAGAACATCTACTTATGTTAACCTAGACAGGACTTTATTAAAATGCTCTCTTTAAAAAAAATTAGGTACAGAAATGATTTCTTGAAAATCCATTCCTTTTATTGATTTTATTAATGTTGTATAGAAATATAAAGTTTCACACACCATACTTTTACTAACAAATGTAAATAAGAACAAATTACTTTTGAACAATTAAAATAACCAAATATTGATAATTTTCAATAAAGTATATTTTGAAATAATTTTGGAGCCATGAAAGACTAAAATTCACTATTGCTAAAATAAATCATATTCTCTCATAATGTAATTATTTATTTTCCTTAAAAAAGAAACCACCCAATAAGAGTTTAATTCATTAGGAAATTTTCAGCATTTCTAAATGCAATAGAGTGTTTCTACTATACTTCCTGGCATCATTCCTTTCCTTAGCACTTATCTTCACACTGGAAGAGGTGAACCAGGTGATTATGCCCCCTGCTGGGGCTGGTTCTGCCTCTGAACAGTGACTTGGCATGGCAATTAGGTTCAAAATTACCTACATTTACCCTAAAGATTTCTTCAGAGCTGTCAGTCTTCCTAAAACTTCCTAAAACTACCCTACCAAATACTTTTTCCTTTCTGCAATACTGTTACTCAAACCACTGTATTTACCCCATTCTGAGCTTTCCATTCTCTGTTAACAATTTCTCAGGTGCTCATGAAGTTTTAAAGGACAAGACTCCTCTCAGAAGCACATACTACTCAGAAGCTCAAAGCAAATTAGGTTATTTTACAATCCTTGCTACAGGCCAGAAAATGAGGATTGAGTAAGTAATTTTCCTCATTTGAAAAGGAGAAAACAAGTACAAAAAGAGATTGAGTGATTTTTTTTTTAACAATCCTCTACATTTATACTTGTACTTTAAGGACTAAAACGTACCATATAGTCTGATGCTCAAAATAAACTCTTTTTGAGAACAGACATCATTTTACAAATAAAGACACTGAGGCTCAGAGATATGAGTCACTGTCTAAGGTAATACAAATAGAAATCTATATTATTAGAACTTGAACTCAGGCTGGGTATAGCAGCTCATGCCTGTAATTTCAGTGCTTTGGGAAGCCAAGACGGGACTCAAGAGCAGCCTGGCCAATATATTGAACAGCCTGGCCAATATAGCAAGAACCTGTCTCTACAAAGTATATTTTTAAAAAAATAGCCAGATGTGGTGGCATACCCTTGTAGTCCCAGCTACTTGGGAGGCTGAGGTAGGAGGATCACTTGAGCTCAGGAGGCTGAGGCTGCAGTAAGCATCACGTCACCAGACTCCAGCATGGGTGACAGTGAGACCCTGTCTCTAAAAATAATGATAATTAGTTAGAACTTGAACTCAAGTCCTTTGATTCCCAGCACACAGAGCCTTTCCTTGCCACACCACAGTGCCTCTTGCTAACCTGAACATGGTGAGGAGCAGTGCAGCAGTCTGTATACCACCAACCAAAACTTGAATCAATAGATGCTATGTAGATGCACGGAAGTCTGAGTAAAATGAATCCTATTATCTTGGAAAAGGAATCCATGTATCATTTTCAATGTTGTTCTAGATAATCCTGATGTGCTTGATAAATGACAACTGGTATGTGAATAACTATAAAACTGCCATAATTATAAACAGAATTACAAATGATAATAGACTGGGGACAAGCTACTAAGCAATATGTTGAATATTAAAAGAGTTCACATGGGAATGTATATTATTGAACCTTCTGAAATGCATATTAAAGAACGATATTGATTAAAATATCAATACAAAATGGTTTTAAGATTCTGAGTTTTTATAATACATTTTCCAATTTTCTTGTTTAAAAATATAAAAAATGATCTATTATATCATAATTTTTTTCACTCCAAAAATGGAGTTTTCTCTTCGAAAAACAATTACTTGCTAGTAGCTTCCTTTTAAGCATATTTTGGTTATTAGAAGGCCTTCACTGTGGGAGAAATCTTGTGAAAGAATTTATGACCTTGGGAAATGGCATTTCCAAAAATATAACCTGAAGGAGATGAGTAACTTGCTGGGCAAATTTCCTGTTTTTTCGGCGTGTACTCTACAGAGTACATGGTCACATCATCAAATGGAACAGAACTCTTAAAAGCAATATTTAAAGGTTTGCAACTCTCTGTTGGAATCAATTTGTGTGGCACATAGTGAGAGCTGAAAGTGCTCAAACCATCAAATTTTCCAGATGGGTTGGGAATCTGCTCCTGCTTCTTAATAAGTCCTTGACGACAATTTTCCCATGCTGGAAAATCTTCCTTCACGGTGCTTTTTCCTTGGAAAGGAAAATTGTTACTTCTTCTATGAGAAACTGGCCTGATGGGAACAACACGGTTGGCCTGATATGGAACATAGTCAAGATGGCTTGTGCTGTTTAATAGCATGCTACCTGTAGGAGGCACATACTCTGGTACCTTCTTGATCTCAGGTGGTGGGATTTCCCATGGTTGAAAACATTCACGGAATTCAGTGCTTCCTTCAAACCGAGCACTCTGGGTCACTCTGGTGTGTACAGGTCTGCAGATTTTTGCAGTTTCACCAATAAGACCCTGAAAGTCATACCGGTGAGTTGTGAGATCCTCAAAGCGTTGGTCAGTTGATTTGCAAACTTCTTTTGGCCTTTCAAACTTGAGTTCAAGCTGATGAGGTATATAATCAAGGCGATGACTTGTAATGCCATTAAAAGGGGCTGTAGAACATTTGACCACAGAGGAGGGTTTAAAGATTTGCCTAGGTTTTATCTCCTGAGGAACAAAGTCATCCTGAAATGTAGTTGAATTTCCAAATTTCACAGTAGGGGGGTGGAAAGTTTGTTCTGGCTTATAAAGTTCACTTTTATGAAGGTCATAAGCTCTATAATCATCTTGAAAATTAAAACAAAGTAAAAACATTTTTCAATGCTGAAGAAAACAACCATCTTCTAAAAATCATAACTGATTTCTCTCATTGCCAAACATCTTTCCATTTCCTTTAGAAATCTAAACAATAGTATCAGAATACAGTTTCTCTGATTCCTTTCAGATTTGTTCTTCTTCTTCATTTCCACCTTCCTCTACCCATCTCCTCACTTTAATAGATATAACTTTCCACTTTCAGATTCATCTGATTACATAACAAAGGAAAAGCATATCTGAGCCTGATTGTGGATAGTTCTTGAAAGTCAAAAGGACTGTGTTGTAGGTGAGGACAGAGGTTAGGAGATAATGGTTGTATTCCTAGGAAGTGTTTGGGATTTTAAGTACAACTCACAGAATGCTAAGGTATGTCTAAAATCCAGGGCTTGAAATAAAATCAAGTGCCCTCACGTGTGGACAAAAGTAATACAGATATTACTCCTTGCTTTGGAGAGACTCATCAAAGGAGAGAAAGTTTTAATTCTGGTATACTCTAGGAAGCTACAGAAAGAACTCCTTTAGCAAAGATACAGGGTAACCTGTGCTATCCCAGAAAGCTCTCTGGCTTCAACTTTCCCTCATGCAATGGACTTTAAGGCATTCCCAAAAGATAGAGGGCCATCTAGAGGCCAGAGGCCTTAACTGAATGCCTTCAAAGGTGTTTGAAATTGTAGAATTTGAAGTGACCATCAGAGCAAAGATCTGGGGTTTGGAAGTTAAATAACCTTAAGCCTACTTCCTGCAGTTTACCTAGACTGTGGAACATTTTAGTTCACTCTGGTGTCTACAGAGTGATGACTTGTAATACCATTACAAGTTGGTAATGGTACACTTCACTAAAACTGAAATGTTTATATTTCAACTAAAGATTATTTGTGTTTTCTATTTCTAGATGAGGAAGATAATAAGCTAGGAAATACCATAAAATTGACTTCACCTCAAAATATGTATTTCTAAATACCAAAAATTAATTTATAAAAGACAGAAATTTATTATATAAGATAACATACTAAAATCAGAACTAAAGTCTATGCAGTATTTACAGGAAAGATCAAACCTTGAAAACTTATTATGTGAATATCTTCTTCAAAGAGATAAAATGTTTATCCATTTCTGCCAAAATGGCCAACTTTTGGACTAAATGATCAAGTTACTGATGTTTGGATGAGAGAGGGCACCTGACTCAAGAATAGGTGACCTTTAGGCCAGCAGAGACCTTGAAGACAAACTGACAGAAAAGATGAGCTAGATTAAGCATTCTTATTCTTGTAAACCTAAAATTGAAAATAATGAGTAAGATAGAAATGGGAGAATTGAAAAGGATGCCAGGAGGTAGTGCTGAAGAGCCATGGAAAGCTGAAGTTATATTCAAAACAGACCTGTAAAGAAACAGAAATGATAACTAGGCAGAGGTGGCCAGTTAGTAAAGTGGCAGTCAGAGCAGATGAGTGAAGGGAAGTGAAGGTGCTGTGAGGGAAATCATGTAGCTCACTGCGGAGATGAAGGGAAAAGCTCTTCCTTGAAGCTCCCTGGCACCTGATAGTTTTCCATTTTCAGTTCACCTGAAGCTTTATCAGAGTCTTTTTTTTCTTGAGGTACCATGAGGGAATCTCTCTTTTTTGCAAACTAAAGTACAAAAGTATAACACCATTTTTCACTAGCTAAAAGAAATCACAGATGTTATTAAAGATCTACAGTTCCACATAATCATATAGGGAGAATTCTTGCTACCACACAAGAGAAAAAAGATTTTCATTGTAAGAGAGTAAACAGAAGACAATATTTTCCCTCACCAAACCAGCTTTGGTTTTCAAAATGGAAGCAAGAATTTGGACACTGAGAGATGGATGTAATAGTGTACAATAGTATGAATGTCAGTTCTAGCTAATTGCAGAAAATTGATTTTCTCCCTATAAAGATGCCTAAGCTCATATGCCTGGAATACTTATTATCTGTTCTGGAATATTTATTGATAACATTCTAGCAATACCTTTAAAACACCATAATCTTTATCATGTGTTTTTAGTGTTTCATGATACTTAAGGAAAAAACAAACATTTAGTAATTTGCTGTTTAATTTCCTAATATTTGGGTATTTTTCTACATTTTTTTCTATTATTGATGTCTAATTTAATTCTGTTATGATCAAAAACACACACTGCATGATTTCAATTCTTTTATATTTGTTAAGGTTTGTTTTATGACTCCAAATATAGTTTATCTGGATGAAGCTTTCATGTGCACTTGAAAAGAATGTGTATTCTGTTATTGTTGGCAGAAGTGCTTTACAAATGTCAATTTGGACAAATTGTTGATAGTGTTGTTCAGGTCTTTATATTCTCACTTATTACCTGTCTATGTTCTACAGATTACTTAAAGAGAGTGTTGAAGTCTCCAACTACAAATGCATATTTTTACATTTCTTATGTTACTATTTTAAGTTTTTGCTGCTTTGTATATTTGAAGCTTAGAATCTTGTGTTTGGGAAGTGGAAGGTGGGTGTGTGGTGGTTTCTCTGTTGTCCCTGTCCAGCTTCAGTCTTAGGCAGGCCCTGTGCCCCTGGGTCTCAAAAGCAGGGCTCTCTCAGTGCACCTGCCCCTTCACTTGATGTAGTAGGTCTCTAATTGTTGGTCCCAAGACAGTTTCCTGTTCTTTCTTCATTTTCAAGGTTCAGTTTTGTTTTGCTCCTTGTTGTTGTTTTTATCTTTCATCAAGTGGCAATACATCTTCACCTATTCATTGGGGCTGTCACAGTGATGCCTCTCCTGCAGTGGATATTAATCCATTTTTGTTCTGTAGGTTAGAGGCATCCAAATGGAGCTGCATGCTTTTTTTTTTTTTTTCTTTCTTTGCAACAACAACCATTCTTCTCTCCATGCCTGCACTATGAAGGAAACTTTCTGTGGTCTCCAGCCTTTCTCCCAATCTTTCTGATGATCACACAGTGAACATCCATAGGGAACAGTCTATGAGTCGTTTTGAACTGCCCCTTTAGTGTCTGAAGTTCTCAGAGCTTCTATGCTCTCACAGTAGCTCACACTCAAGTCTTTAGTAATTAAATATGTAAATTAATTATTTTATACACTTGTGTAACAGCTAGTCTTCATTCCATGCCCAGCTTTGGGTGAAACAGTGCTTGCCTCCTGTCTCAACTGGGTGGAAGTTGTTTTTCGTTAAATGTCAGGCTAATTGGTTAACCTGTGATCTCAGCTTTCTAAAGGATTTTCATACACAGTTATGATTTCGTAGATTAGCTGGCTTTTTCTTATTCTTACGTTGGGAATATAATATTTCTGGCCTTCTGCATCCTACACAGAATCTGAAAATTCTGGATTTCTTTAAGGCGAGGTTTAAACTTACACCTTGAATTCTACAAATTCAATTTCCTTTACAGATATAGGGCTATTTTGACTTTTTATTTCTTCTTGAGTTACCTTTGGTAAATTGTATTTTTCAAAAAATTTATCCATTTTATGTAAGTTGTAAATTATTGGCATTTTAAAAAATAATATCTTTTAATGTGTCAAAAATCAATCTCTGAGTTTTAATCACAATATTTTGTTCATTTACACTTAATGTAATGATCTAGCTTGGCTTAAGTTGACTGTATTGCTGTTTGCTTTTGATTTTTCCCTCCTTTGTTCCCATAACCCTTATTTCCTGCCTTCTTTTGTATTAATAAATGGCATTTGTATTATTCCACTTTACTATTAGAATTTTTTCAATATTTTAAAAATAAAAAATGAATGTTTGACTTATTATGAGATTTTTCTGGCTCAAACGTAAATGGATATTTTTGCCACTTTTAGCATGGAAGAACCCGTAAGCAATTTAATTCTCTTTAAATCCTCTTGCCTTTTGTACTACTGTTCTAACATACTTTACTTTTATATTTGTGTAAAAATATAATATAGTAATTTTAAGTTGTCAATATTATTTTATATTTACCCACATATTTACTCTTTCTGTGTGCTTCATCCCTTCCTGCATTTCATGCTTCTATCTGGAATAAGTTTCCTTTTAACTGAAAAATGTCCTTTAATACTTTCTGTAGTAGGTATCTCAGCTTTTTCTTTTTTTGTCTGAAAATATTTTTACTTGGCTTTAACTTTTCAAGGCTATTTTTACTAGATATACAATTCTCAGGTTTGCTGGCTTTAAAATTCTAGATCCTTCTCACACCTTTAGCACTTTTAAAGTGCCATTTAACTTCCATTGTTTGTGTTGAAAAGTCACGTATCATTCTGTTTAAAAGTCAGATATAACTTTTTCTTTTTGTAGATAATGAATAGTTTTTCACTTGCTACTTTTAAGAATTTATCTTTACTTGGTTTTCAGAAGTTTGACAATAGTTGTCTAGGATGGTTTCCTATGTGTTTATTTTGGAGTTTGCTGAGTTTCTTGAATCTGTGGGCTGATTCTTTCAATTTTGGGAAAGTCTTGACCATTATCTCTTCAAATATCTCCTGATTCTTCATAGGCCTCATAATATTTTACAATGTGCTGGATGTTGTGTATAAGAGAATCATAAAAACTAAAATCAATGTTATTTTCAACAGGAGACAGTTTACTCTTTCCTATGTTAAAATATGGGGGAGATCACCTCATTCTTACCAGAATCAGAGCTCGATCAGTGCTCAATGGCACCTTTAGTTAGACATAGTCTTACTCTAGTTTCAAATGTCTCAAGAACAAGACTCAAGGTGTGTTTGTAGTAAGGCCCTCATTCTAGTGGAGCTTTGTCTCCTAAGCATTTACTCCCAAATAAGACTGTGGGATATTCCTCTGGAATTTTTCTAGCCCAGTCTCCCAGCACACCATGCCCCCTCCCCTACAAACACTCAGTGAATGTCTCACATTGAAAACCAGCCATGTATCTGAGGCTCTTCTAGATTTCAATTAGTCCTATCAGCCCAAATTTGAGTGTTCCACTGCTTTCTTTTTCCTCTACTAGAGTTTATCGGCTTATGCCAAGCTCAATCCTCAGCACAGGCCTAGGACTTGACAAGTGTTTCCAGAGAAGTAAATGGCTGGCCATATCAACTCACTGAGGAAGGGCTCCTAGCTCTCTGAAATTTTTGTATTTTGCTTCTACAGCTGTCTGATGTCCTTCCAAGAAGATTTTTAAAAATCTATACTTATGTCAAATCCCCTCAGCCTGGCACTCAAGGTTCTTCTCAAACTGATCTCAATCTACCTTCATAGAATTACACCCCAATCTCTCATCCCTGAAAATTTCTGGTCCTCACTATGTCTACTGAATAACTGTTTTATTTTTCTGATTCTATACTTTTTTACTCATTTCATACCAGTTTTCAGAATATCCCTCCTCTTTCTACATATCAATACCGACTAGTGTCTGATGTATTCCCAGGCTGGCCTGAAGTGATAACTTACCAAGTATAAACTCTTGAAGCACTGTTTGCTCCACTATTTTTGTAGTAAATAATGTCTTCCCCTGAGGATATCTCATTTTGGTGTCTAGTATGGCAATTTTACTTTTCATGCTATTGCT
This sequence comes from Piliocolobus tephrosceles, assembly GCF_002776525.5. Lineage (NCBI taxonomy): Eukaryota > Metazoa > Chordata > Mammalia > Primates > Cercopithecidae > Piliocolobus > Piliocolobus tephrosceles. The sequence continues at coordinate 92,693,746 of NC_045439.1, read as the reverse complement.
TTTTAAATTCTCAATTATAAAGTTTCTTTTTATATAGTCAATTTTATTTTTAAATAAACACTGTATATATTTAAAATGTACTTGGTTTTTAACGTGTATACACACACAGTAAAATGATTACTAAAGTGAGAAACACATTCATCTCCTCACAGTAACCTGTGTGTGTGTGCATGTGTGTGCATCTGTGCGCGCGTGTGTGGTGTGAGCACCTGAAATCTATTCTCAGCAAATTTCCAGTATACAGTACAGTATTATTAATTATAGTCATGATGCTGTACATTAGATCTCTAGATTTACTCATCCTATACAACTTCAACTTTATACCTCTTGCCCAATATATCCCCATTTCCCCCACTTCCCTGCCCCTGGTAACCATCATTCTATCTTCTGCTTCTATGTATTCAACTCTTTTAGATTTATACATTATTATGCATATTATTACATAATATATAATAGAATATATGTGTACTATCTATATGTTCATACAAATATTTATACATCACATTTATTCATTCATTGATTGATGCACATTTAGGTTGTTATCCAGATTATTGGGAATAATGCTGCAGTAAATAAAAGTGAAGATATTTCTTCAAGATACTGATTTCATTTCCTTTGGGTATACACCAGAGAAGTTGCTGGATCACATGAAAATTCCATGTTTAATTTTTTGAGAAAACTTCATATTGTTTTCCATATAGCTATACCAATTTACATTCAAACCAACAGAGTACAAGGATTGCTTTTTCTCCACATCCTCACCAACACTTGCTATCTTTTATCTTCTCTATAACAGATATCCTAACAGGTGTGAGATGATATCTCATTGTGGTTTTGATTTGCATTTATCTGGTGATTGGTTGAGTATCTTTTCATATATCTATTGGCCATATGTATGTCTTCTTTGGAAAAATGTTTATTCAGGTACTTTGGTCAATTTTTAATCCCCCCCTTTTTGTTTTTGCTATTGTCTATGTTCCTTATTTTTTAAAATATTAACCCCTTATATGATACATGGTTTGCTTATATTTTCTGCCAATTCATAGGTTCCACTTTTCTTTTGTTGATTGTTTCCTTGCCGTACAGACACTTTTTAGTTTGGATGAACCCATTTGTCTATTTTTACTTTTGTTACCTGTGTTTTGGGAGTCATATCCAAAAAACCACTGGCAAGGTCAAAGTCAAGGACATTTCCCATGGTTTCTTCTAGGAATTTTATGGTTTCAGGTCTTGTGTTTAAGACTTCACTTCACTTTGAATTGATTTTTGTTTGTGGAGTAAGGCTCCAATTGTATTCCTTCACATGTGGATACTCAATTTTCCCCATACCATTTATTTCATTTATTTGAATTTCAGATTCAGGGATTATATGTGAAGGTTTACCACTTGGGTATATTATGTGATGCTGAGGTTTAGGCTTCTAATGATTCCATCATCCGATTAGTGAACACAGTACCCAACAGGTAGTTGTTCAACCTTTGCATGGTCCCCTCCCTCTCTCCTTTTGGAATCTCCAGTGTTTATTGTTTCCATCTTTGTATCCATGTATACCTAATGTTTAGCTCCCACTTATAAGTGTGAACATTCAGTATTTGGTTTTCTGTTTCTGTGTTAAATTGCTTAGAATAATGACCTCCAGTTGTATCCTTGTTCTTGAAATAACATGGTTTAATTTACTGTGGCTGCACAGTATTCCATTGTGTACATATACTGCATTTTCTTTGTATGATTCACCATTGATGGGCACCTGTGTTGATTCCATGTCTTTGCTATTGTGAAAAGTGCTACAATGAACATACAAGTGTAGACAGAATGATTTATTTTTCGTTGGTTATATACCCAGTAATGAGATTGCTTGATTGAATGGTAATTCTACTTTTAGTTCTTTGAGTAATCTCCAAACTGCTTTCCAAAGGGGCTGGACTAATTTGTATTCCCACCAACAGTACATAAGTGTTCCGTTTTCTTTGAACCCTCACCAGCATCATTTTTTTTTTTTAATTTTAAATAATTGCCATTCTGACTGGTATGAGATGGTATCTCATTGTGGTTTTCATTTACATCTCTCTGATGATAAGTGATGTTGAAAATATTTTCATGTGTTTGTTGGTTACTTGTATGTTTTCTTTCAAGAACTGTCTTCTCATGTCCTTTGCCCATCTTTTAATGTTATCTTTTCTTGTTGATTTATTTAACTTAGTTATAGATTCTGGATATTAGTCCTTTGTTGGATGCATAGTTTGTGAATATTTTCTATTATGTAACTTGTTTGTAACTTTGTTGATAGTTTTTCTTCCTGTGCAGAAACTCTCTAGTTTAAGACTCATGTGTCAATTTTTATTGCATTTGCTTTTGAGCACTTAAAATATAAATTCTTTGCCTAAGGCAATGTCTAGAAGAGTATTTCCTAGGTTTTCTTTTAGGATTTTTATAGTTTGGGGTCTTACATTTAAGCCTTTACTCCATCTTTAGTTAATTTTGGTATACAGTGAGAGGTAGGAGTCCAGTTTCATCCTTCTGCATATGGTTAGCCAGTTTTTCCAGCATCATTTATGGAATAGGGAGTCCTTTCCCCATTGTTTATTTTTGCCAATTTTGTTGATGATCAGGTGGTTGTAGGTGTCTGGCTTAATTTCAGGGGTCTCCATTCTGTTTCATTGGGCTATGTGTCTATTTTTGTACCAGTACCATGCTGTTTTGGTTAGTGTAGCTTTATAGTACAGTTTAAAGTTGGGAGATGTAATGCCTCTGGCTTTACTCTTTTTGTTTAGGATTGTCTTGGCTATTCAGGCTCTTTTTGGGTTCCATACAAATTTTAGAATAGTTTTTCTCTAATTCTGCAAAAAAAGAAAAAAATTATATTGGTAATTTGTAGATTGTTTTGTGTAGTATGACATTTTAAAGATATTGAATCTTCCTATCCATGATCATAGAATGTTTTTCCATTTGTATAGTTTATGATTTCCTTCTCCTTACAGAGATCATTCACCTCCTTTGTTAGATGTATGCCCAGGTACTGTGAGTGTGTGTGGCTATTGTAAACGGGATTATGTTCTTGATTTGATTCCCAGCTTGAAGATTACTGGTTTTTGTGCATTGATTTTTTTATCCTGAGACTTTGCTGAATTCATTTATTAGGTCTAAGAGTCTTTTGGTAGAATCTTTAGGGTTTCCCAGGTACAAATTACATTGTCAGTGAAGACACATAATTTCCAACACTAGCATTTCCAACACTATGTTAAATATGAGTGATAAGAGTGGACATCCTTGTCTTGTTCCAGTTCTCAAAGGGAATGCTTCCAGTTTTTTGTCCATTCAGTATGATGTTGGCTGTGGGTTTGTCATAGATGGCTCTTATTATTTTGAGGTATGTTCCTTTAATGCCTAGTTTTTTTG
>NC_045439.1:92675894-92690340 GCF_002776525.5 Piliocolobus tephrosceles | reverse complement strand
TGATTTGCATATGTGGGACAATCCTTGCCTCCCAAGAATAAAACCCACTTGACTGTGGTGAATTAACTTTTTGATGTGCTGCTGGATTTGGTGTGCTAGTATTTTCTGAGGATTTTTGCAACTGTGTTCAGGTACAATGGTCTGTAGTTTTCTTGTGTTTTTGTCAAATTTTGGTATCAGTATCATACTAGTTTCATAGAGTGAGCCAGGAAGTAGTCCCTCATCCTCAATTTTTTGGAGTACTTTCAGTAGGGTTGGTACCAGCTGTTCTTTCTATGTCTGGTAGAATTCAGCTGTGAACCCATTTGGTCCAGGGCTCTTTTTTTTTTTTTTTTTTTTTTAACTGATTCAATTTCCTTACTCATTACTGATCTGTTCAGGATTTGTTTCTTCCTGGTTCAATCTTGGGAATTTGTGTTTCCAGGAATTTATCCATTTCCTCTAGACTTTCTAATTTGTGTACATAGAGATGTTCATAATATTCTCTGAGCATCTTTTGTATTTCTGTGGGATCAATTGTGATGTCACTTTTGTAATTTTTGATTGTGCTTATTTGGATGTCTTTTTTTGTTAATCTAGCTAGTGGTTTATCCATCTTGTTATCTTTTCAAAAATGAACTTTTTGCTTCACAGATCCTTTGAATGGTTTTGGGGGTCTCCGTTTCATTCAGTTCTACTCTGATTATAATTATTTCTTCTGGTAGCGTTGGTTTTAGTTTGTTATTATGCTGCTAGTACTTTTAGTTGCAAGGTTAGGTTGTTAATTTGAGCTATTTCTATCTTTTTGATAAAGGCAGTTAGCACTATAAACTTTCCTCTTAACCCTGCTTTGGCTACATTCCAGAAGTTTTGGTATGTTGTGACTCTATTTTCATTTATTTCAAATACTTTTTTTTTTTTTTTGAGACAGAGTAATGCACTGTTGCCCAGGCTGGAGTGCAGTGGTGCATTCTTGGCACACTGCAATTCCACCTCCCAGGTTCAAGAGATTCTCCTGCCTCAGACTCCTGAGTAGCTGGGATTACAGGCACCTACCATCACGCCCAGCTAATGTTTTGTATTTTTAGTAGAGATAGGGTTTCACCATGTTGGCCAGGCTGGTCTCGAACTGCTGACGCTGTGATTCACCCACCTTGGTCTCCCAAAGGAGGACAGTGAGAGTATCTTCCCACTGTGACTTCTCTTCAGCTGCATAATTGTTCTTCAACAGGTTATCTACAAAACCTGCAGTACAATCATACAGAGTATAGAAGTAGAACCTTGGCTCTTAGTGTTTTTGTTGTCTCATGCCTGAAAACCTGAAATACAAAACATCACCTTTGCTGACTAAGAAAGTTCAGTAGTGAGAATGCCAGAGGAACTCAAAATTCCTTATCCTTGAACTATAACCATAGGAGTGGAAGTATCGGAATCTTCAGGAAATTCAGGTCATGGAAAGCTAGTAGTGTTGGTATAAGTGTGTGTGTGTGTTGTGTGTACATGTTCCCAGCATCAGGGGACAACAGTATTACTGGTATATTTCTTATGGATCTTATAGAAAAAAAGAAAATCTTAATATGATTGTATAAGAGACCAAATATTGTGGCTCATGCCTGTAATCCCAGCACTTTGGGAGGCCGAGGCAGGCGAATCGCAAGGTGAGGAGTTCAAGACCAGCATGACTGGTAAAACTCTGTCTCTACTAAAAATATAAAAATTAGCCGGGCGTGGTGGCTCGTGCCTGTAATCCTAGCTACTCAGGAGGCTGAGACAGGAGAATTGCTTGAACCCGGGAGGCAGATGTTGCAGTGAGTTGAGATCGTGCTACTACACTCTAGCCTGGGTGACACAGCAAGACTCCATCTCAAAAAACAAACAAATGAAAAAAGACCAAATTCATCTTCATCAATTATTCTTTATGTCAAATTTTACAAGTACATTTTCTCCTGTGCATATCAATCTATATCAGCAATTGCTCTATGCTACATTTAATTGTACTTCTTCAACATTCACATAGTCTTCACAATTTGTTCTTTGTGTAGTATGTTATGTGCTCAAAGATTTAAGAAAACAGAAAAAACATTTTCTTGACCTCCCTAATGGGTAGGTTTATAGATGAAAGTATATTGATATCCTGCACTTTAGTTACTCATTGAACAGGTAGGCATGAAATTTAAAGAAAAAGTATGGATTTAACTATTACTTAAATAAAGTATGAATCATTACTTTGATTATTGATGGTATCACTCTTACAAAAGTGTTTTATATTAGGACATATCCATTCAGCTATTTTACATAACCAATGGAAATAATGTAATCCTATATATGTAATTACATTATTAATAAAAAGATATAAAAATAATACCTACTATCATAAATCAAAATCAAAATAAGCCTAAAATAGCCTATTTTTAGGCCAGGGGCAGTGGTCACACCTGTAATCCCAGCACTTTGGGAGGCTGAGGTGGGTGGATCACTTGAGGTCAGGAGTTCGAGACCAGCCTGGCCAACATGGTGAAACCCTATCTCTACTAAAAGTACAAAAATTAGCCAGGTGTGGTGGTGGATGCCTGTAATCCCAGCTACTCAGGAGGCTGAGGCAGGAGAATTGCTTGAACCCAAGAGAAAGAGGTTGTAGCAAGCCAAGACTGCACCACTGTACTCCAGCCTGGGCAACAGAGTAAGCCTCCATTTTGGAAAAAAAAAAAAAAAAAAAGCCTATTTTAAAAAAAACAAAGACCCCACTCCTCAAAAGTACTAGAGTATTTTAAAATCAGGTTTTTGGACTAGGCGCAGTGGCTCACGCCTTTGATCCCAGCACTTTGGGAGGTCAAGGTGGGTGGATCACTTGAGGTCAGAGTTCGTGACTAGCCTGGCCAACATGGTGAAACACCATCTCTACTAAAAATACAAAAAATTAGCTGGGTGTGGTGGTGTGCACCTGTAATCCCAGCTACTTGGGAGGCTAAGGTGGGATAATTGCTTTAACCCAGGAGGTGGAGGTTTCAGGGGGCCAAGATCATGCCATTGCATGCTAGCCTGGGCGACAGAACAAGACTGTCCCAAAAAAACCCAAAAACAACCACAACAAAAAAACAGGTTTCTGGAAAGAAAAACATACATGGCTCAACTCGTACTCCTCTAAGTCAGTTGCCTGCAAAGAGAAAGTATTCTCACTCTTCCACCATGCCAGAATTCTTAGAGGAGCAGGACCCCATTTGGTACTGTCTATCATGGGGTAGATAAGCCTATCTAATTCTGACGTTCAGTATCAGGAATTGCCTCTTACAGATGAAACCTTCATTCTCTCTTTTGTCCTTTATCAGTGTAAAAGTAACATTTTGCTTCTCCCTCTGGTAACTCTTTTGCTTTATAGGTTGATTCAGGACTTGAATGGAGAAAAGCATTGCTATTTATTTGACCTCAAAGATCCCAATACTCTCGGAAGCATTTCAACTTTTTCTAGGATGGGAAGAAAAGAACAATGCCAACTAAATGTGACATGAAGTGACAAATGTGACATAATGCTTGTTTAATGGCATCCTTTCTTTTTCATGTTTTGAGACAGCGAAAACTAATAAAGTAGATGAATTTGGATGGGAATGTGGGTCTTTTACCTCTCAATCAGACAAATGGTCTATTTTCTTTTGTTACTATACAATACTATTTTGCGAAAGAGAGAAATGTTCTTTCCTAAGCCATGGAGTCTAAGTTTGGCAGTGCACCAAAGTTATAATTTGATATTAGATGTTAAAGCTGAGTGTATTTTAGTTTTTTGGCTCCTTCATTTATGAAATGGCAAGTTACCTTTATAAGTTGGGACAGTGTCCAGCTTTCCTTTTTTAACTTGTTGTCTCTCCAAAGGCCGGACTATTGCCACAGGCCGCACTTTGTACGAATTAAAATCCCGTTTGTAGGTAGTACCAAGATCAATCTTCCCTTGTTTTGGTTTATATTCTTCCGGCACATGGTGAGGCTGTTTAACTATTTCATAAGGATGATAATCCAACCTGAAATATATAAATTTGAAACATAGCCTCACAAGTTCTTTTATTTCTAATTATTTCAATGAAGTATGGAAAACGTCAAGGCTTTTTTTTACTTGGAAAGTCTGAGAAGATATTAAAATGGTAATAATTGATAAACTACTTGAAAGAAGTAAATGAATTTTCATAAGGTCCTATCCAGTGACTAAATATTTGAGAAAAGTAAATATATCAAAAATCCTAGTTTTTAAAACATCATTACAATAGATCTCAGTTAATTGGATCTTCAGTAAACAATATCCTCAAGTAATTTATTTTTTTTCTAACCTGGAAGGAAATTTCAGGTAAAATTTACTAAACCTGAAAAGTTTAAAAAATATATTCCCCCTGAGTCCACTTTCTCAAAGTCCCTATTCATTCTACTTAGTCTCCAGAAAACTATTTTGGCATACTTTCTTCTTTTTGAATTCATGCTGTTTTCTCATTTATTGTTAAATGATTAGTAACTCTGGTCTTTCGACGTAAATCACATTCAGATTATAGATGTGAATGTTCCTCATCTTTGGATCCCCCAGAATTCCTTGTCATGGATGGATGCAAGCTGGTAATGCAGCCAACCTGGGCGCTATATAACATTATGTGACAGAGGTAGTACTGCAGACACTGAGGTAAAAACTGAGGAATGGAGAAGAACACAAACTTAGACTGATCAGACCGCCTACGTCCAAATCCTGGCTCTGTCATTCACTAGCTGCAAGACCTTGGATAACTTCATTAACCTGTTTATGCCCCAGTTTCTTTATATATTATATGGGACAATAATATCTTCTATTTCACAGAGTTGTTTTTAAGGATATACACACACGCTTTTAAGACTGCTTGGTACATAGTAAGATCAATATGGTAGCCACTACTGTTACTATCCCAAGACTTCGTGGATTGCTTTTTTCTTCTGGACTCTATTGGCACATCACTCATTTTGTGATTAAATTATCTTGTATTAATCAATATTTGTTGCATATGTCTGTAAGTTCTCCAAAGAACCCAAACCCCTCACTGAATTCTTCTATTCACAACATAACTTCTTAGACTAATTAACTGTTTTCTCACCACTTCCAATCCATTTCAATCTGGTTTCCAGGACTGCCACTTCCCTAATACAGCTCTAAGGTTCACCATGTCTTCCATGTGATTAAATTCATCGAACATTTTCAATCCTCATCTTACTTGACCTCTCCAGCAGTAACTGACATTATTGTCCACACTGTCTGTTTCTAGGAAACTTTCTCTTCCTGACTTATCATTTCTTGCCAGTCTCCTATGCAACTTCATCTATTTTTACTCAGTCATTAAATACATGTTAGCATTCCTCAAGACTTGGACCTACCTACACATACTTCTTTTCATTCACTGTTCACTCCTGAGGATAACTCTTCTACTCCCACAGCTTCGATTACTACCTAGATTGAAATAACCCTCAAATTTACATCTCAGCTTAGACCTCTTCTCTGAGCTCCATACCAGCATCTATGATGGTCTCTTAGATATTCAATGGCAACTCAAAACTTAATATGTCCCCAATCAACTCGTTATTTCCCCTTAATAAATGTGGTCCTTTTTGCTTGTTCTCTATTTAAGTGAACGCTATCACCATCACTTCAGACACATAGTCAGAAATCTAGGACTCACCCTTCATACCTCAATTCTCTCCCCTATCTAGTTCATCATCCACTACTGTTAATTTTGCCTCTAAATCTCTCTCAAATCTAACCACTTTTCTCCACATCTGCCACTACCATAATATGCAAAGTTTTTGCAACAGCTCATTTGAATCACTTTAATAACTTTCAAAACTCATTTACCCACATCCACTCTAGTTCTCCCTCCAATCTTTGCTCCACATGGCTCCTGAGTAATTCTTTCCCATGTAAATCTGATCAGGTCATTCTTGCCCTTATCTCCCAGCCTCTTCCTTAACTTCCTTCCTCCCCAACTTCACCTATCAAAAAACAAAGCAGAAAAACCTTCATGGCTTCTTATTACTGTAAGGACATAGATGACACTGAACATGGCTTAAAGGCTCTGCCTGGTCTTCACTAGCCTCAGCTCTCACCATGCTTCCTCTTGCTTTCTCTGCTCCAGCTGGCCCTCTTTGATACTTTTCTCCTTTTCACGCTCCTTCCTGCTACACGCTACTCTCTCTCTCTCTGCTTGGAATGCATTTCCTTCCCCCTCTTAATCCAGCTAATTTAACATCCTTCAGGTTTTGACTTATTTTTCTTATTTCCCTGATAAAGTCAAATTCTTGTTCTGGATGTCAAGGTACCGGTGCCTATCCTTCATAGATCTTATCACTGTTGCAATTTTAGACTTATTTTGAGTAATGTTTTTGATTGCCATCTCTAATAGGTTGCAACATCTGTCAGCACAGAGATCATGACTGCTTTTGGTCACCACTATATCCCAGGTGTCTAGTATAGTGCTTGATGCTTAATAAATGCTTAATAATTTTTTATTTAATGAATGGAGAGTAGTAGAAATCACATACCTCTGCCTCCCAAGACATGTCAGTTGTTCTTTGCTCTTCCCAAATACTAACTAGAGGAGAATAGGCTAAAATGCAGTCAGGAAGTGAGAGAATCAGGAAGGGAAAAGCAAAGCAAAAGCTTAGAACTCTCAGTTTCTCTGCTTAGACTAGTTAAATGTTAGAAAGTATACCTCCAAACCCAAAGCCGCTTTCTATGTAGTAGTAGAGGGTGAATGCAGTCTTATTCATCTGATATATCTTGAAACATTTGATGTGTCTAGAATCCTACTCCTTCAGGGCAGGCTTCCTGCCAACTCTGGCAGTCATGTAAGTGAGCTATAACAGTACTGCTATAAAGGATCCAAAATCTTGTACAAGTTCAGACACCTCTTTACACAGTCACTTCCTGTACTATACAAAGGTACAGAATGCTTCTTTTTTGTACAGATAAATCCACTTTCTACTGCATAGTCACCACAGTCAACATGAGGGAGTCAAGCAAGAGTTTCAAGCTCCTAGATTATGAATCTTAGAAATACTGCTAGTTTCCTAGTGAAAATACAAAGAAAAGATTCAATGTCGTACTAAGTGAAGAGATGACAATTTAAGAAATGAATATTTTAGTTTTATTGGTATATTTGGACCTTTGGGACATTTCTTGCTTTTTTTTTCAATTATTAAGGCTTATTTGAATAAGTCAACTGGGGAAATTCAGAATTGAAAAGCAATTGCCTTTTAAAAGAAAGATATGGCAGGTTAAATTTTCTCAATTTCTACACTTAGAACTGGTTAAAAGCAAAATCTTTGTTCAATAAACACAAATATTGTAAAATTTATTTCAAATCTCTAATATGAACCATTAAGGCATCAAGAAAGAAATATTAATAAAGTGAAGAAAAAAGAGCAACCATTCCCATTTAATCAGTCTCAACCAGTTATTGAATTTCCTCATCTCACTTATTATAATCCATAATTATCTTAGTTTCATATCTGGACTTTCCCACAACACTATAAACAACAGTAAAGCAAAGACCGTCTCTGTTTTATGTTCCATGTCATCCTCAGTGAGCAGTCCAGTTCCTGACCTATTGCACTGAATCAGTGGCAACAGAATCACTAGCAATGCTGGTTAAAAATGCAGTTTCCTGAGACCCACTCTATTATCTACTGGCTCTTTTAGATGGAGATCTGGAATCTGCAATTGTAACACTTCTAGATGGCACTACTGCATACCAAAATCTGAGGACTAAGTAAAATCTTCCATCTGTGGAAGAGCCATACACCTACACAAGTAACTAGAGTCATCAAAGTATTATTACTGCAAGGAATGCCTGAAATGTTAAAAACAGAAATATTAGACTAAAAGTTTGAAAGTTTAAAGTACAATAATAAAAAAATAAATAAATAATAAAGAAAAGAAAGTTTGTATCTTTGCTATATAAGAATGAGCTGCATCTGAAATGAAAATGGCTAACACCAAAATCTAAAGCTGTTAGAGCATTTTTAAAACTCTAAATTATACAAATATGATGTACAAGTCACTAGGAAGCAGGAACTTCAACTTGTGAAAGGAAAATAAATATTGGGGCCCCAAAATCACTAAGCTAAGGGGAAAAGTGAAGCTGGGAACTGCTTAGGGCAAACCTGTCTCCCATTCTCTTCAAATCCCTCTGCTCACTGAGATAAATGCATATCTGATTGCTTCCTTTGGAGAAGCTCATCAGAAACTCAAAAGAATGCAACCATTTGTCTCTTATCTACCTATGACCTGCAAGCTCACTCCCAGCTTCGAGTTGTCCTGCCTTTCCGGAACGAACCAATATTCATCTTACATATATGTTGATTGATGTGTGTCTCCCTAAAACGTATAAAACCAAACTGTGCTCTGACCACCTTGGGCACATATTATTGGGACCTCCTGAGGCTGTGTCACCAGCACGCACCCTCAACCTTGGCAAAATGAACTTTCTAAATTAACTGAGACCTATCTCAGATATTTGGGGTTCATAAACTTATTGACATTTTTATACTTAACACCAAGATTGTACCTTGAATATAGTATATACATTAACGGTTTAAATAAAATAATGAGTAAATATAATACGTAATCCACCTAACTGACAAAAATACAGATCAAAAAAGGTCAGTCCAAATGAAAAGTATAGGCTTAAGAAGATTTGTGTTCATCACTCACTGAACAAATACTGGGTACCTACTATGTGCTAGTAGGCATTGATATTAGTTTTCTAAAAATAGAATGCTGAGATAACAAAAGACTTAGTTCCTGCTTTCATGAAACACTGAAACCAATCTAATGATAAATAACAGGATGGTACTTTGGGAGCTTACATAGAAGAATTTTACCTAATCTGAAAACTGGATGAAGTGTCAGAGAAGGCTTATTCAAGTGATAATTTAGTTGAGATCTACAGATTGAATGAGCTAAGAGAGGGAAGGAAAATTGCAGGTAGGGAAAATAGTATCTTGGAAGACTCTGAGATAAGGAAAACCTGGAACTTTGAAGGAAATGAAAAATGGCCCATGGGATGGAGCATAAAAGTGAAAAGGGCACTACAGTGAAAATGAATTAGAGAATTAAGTGATTTGTTTTATGTGACTACCAGAGCTGGCGCCAGAGGAAAAGGCAAGTAGGCAGGATAAAAAAGGAAACTTTATTAGGTAGCCAATGTATAGAAAGAGGAGGCGAGGTTCACCGGTCTCTGGCGGCGGAGGCCGAGGAAGTCGCTCTGGCGTTCTCCCGTGAGGTTCCCAGGTCCGCCTCTGAGGAGGGGGCCGAGGAAGTTTGCGCCGCGTGCCTGCCGGAGCGGCTTTTATGTCTTGGGCCTGGGAGTGGGAGGGCGGTAGGCGGGATGTGGGCAGGTCGAAGGCCCTGTGGTGGGCACCGCCAGGTAGGCTTCAGTTTCCTTGGTCGGGGGTCATGCTGCACCTGCGCAATTGACCTGTGTCTTCCCCTGCGTGGGAAAGTTGGTGATGAAGAACCCGGAAGTACGCCATCTTAGTCACCTTTGTTCTTTGTTTCCCTCTCCCTCCCTCCAGACATTAAGTAGTGAGCAAACCATGCCCACACATGGTTTTGATAAGGATTCTGGTTTGTGTTAAACACAATGGGAAAGTTTAAGAGTATTTTAAGCAAAGAAGTGATAGGGTTTGGTTTGCATTTTAAAATCATTTGGGCAGGCTGAAGTATTGAAAACAGATCACACTGCAAAAACTAAAGTAGATTCAGATATTATAATAAAGTGACTGCATTCCTCTAGGTCAAGCTTGTCCAACCTGCAGCCTATGGGCTGCATGCGGCCCAGGATGGCTTTGAATGAGGTCCAACACAAATTCATAAACTTTCTTAAAACATTATGAGATTTTCTTGTGTTTTTTTTTTTTTTTTTTTTTTTTTAGCTCATCAGCTATGGTTGGTGTTATTGTATTTTATGTGTGGCCCAAGACAATTCTTCTGCCAATGTGGCCCAGTGAAGCCAAAAGATAAAACACCCTGGTCTAGGTGGTAGTAACAGTGGAAAGTAGATAAATATGAGATATTTTAGGAAGTTAAAAAAAATAGAACTTTTTATGTCCCTTTTTCCTTCTCACACTTTGTCAACCTAACTTAATTCGTATTTTTCTGTTTTTTTTTCAAGTTGTGACTTAACTAGTCTGTTGCCTATTAAATTGGTTCAACTTACATCAACTAAACAATAATTTAAATAGCTAGAAAACTTTATTGACACCAGAAGAGTTGGGAGAAAAATAAGTAAAGCAAATAGTTACTAAATATTTACTTAACTGTAGTTATTCCTTCCATTTTACCATGGCATGCTCAAATTTCTTGCCTGGGTTTAAGACTCTGAACTGGAAGAACATTGTCATACATACGATATTTTTCCAAATATTCAGTTGTGGGGCAAAACACCCCCGAATTTTCATAGATCCTTGTGATTCCATGTGGACAATGATGTCACCTGTGTAAAAAATCAATGGAAAGATTAACCTCAAAAAACATTTTGTGTTGTAATTGCATTTTAATCAAAGACCTCCAATAAACTCACAGTTTCTAAATTCTAGAGCTTTACTGAAAAACCAAAAACTGGGCTGGGTGCAGTGGCTCACGCCTGTAATCCCAGCACTTTGGGAGGCTGAGGCGGGCGGATCACAAAGTCAGGAGATCGAGATCATCCTGACTAACAGGGTGAAATCCTGTCTCTACTAAAAATACAAAAAAAATTAGCCGGGCTTGGTGGCGGGTGCCTCTAGTCCCAGCTACTCGGGAGGCTGAGGCAGGGGAATGGTGTGAACCTGGGAGGCGGAGCTTGCAGTGAGCCAAGATCGTGCCACTGCACTGCAGCCTGGGCGACCCAGCAAGACTCTGTCTCAAAAAAAACAAAAACAAAAAAACCCCAAAAACTGTTTCCTCTGTAATGGTGTTTACAAAAACAATCTATAAATAATGGTCTATCCCTACATGGTGGAAGCACAGCAATTAAGTGTCTCATAACAATTTAGTGTCTTGTTACACTTTAGAAACTGAAAAACTAATAGGGAATTTCCCAGGCTCTTGCAGAAAGGTTCCACATACAAATTAGGTTTCACCTGCTACATGTATTCACATGATACTTTGACTCAGAACAGAGCTACATAAGGAGAGTCAAGGCACAACATTTATTTTGCTTGCATGAACGTAATAGAGGCAACAAGAAATTGGAGTTAGAAGTTGTTAGGTGTCATCTTGATTTACGAGCTGGTTTCCTAACTTGGCAGCTTCTTGACCATGGAAGAGATGAGTGATTCTACAGTTTCCAGCTCTGTTGCAATTTTCTGATTATGGCAGAGGCAGTGGCCTCTTGTCAGTCCTGTTTTGTGGTAAAATTTTTGGAAGTTTTTCCTGGAAGCTTATTTTGAAAATGATTTCTTAAGTTCTTCCAAGTGAACTATATATATATATATGTGTGTGTGTGTGTATATATATATATATATATATATATATACACTCTTTAATAAATTCCTTTTTGCCTAAACTAACGAAAGGAGGTTTTGTTATCCATAACTAAGAACCTTGACCAATATATCATATAAGCTAATAGTATACAGTTATTTAAGAGAATGAGGGTGACCTTTATGCATAGTCACTGGAAGATGGTGAGATTGTAAATAGTAAAAAACTGGATTGTAGAATAGTATGCTCAGAATATTCTTTT
Source organism: Piliocolobus tephrosceles (assembly GCF_002776525.5). Taxonomy (NCBI): domain Eukaryota; kingdom Metazoa; phylum Chordata; class Mammalia; order Primates; family Cercopithecidae; genus Piliocolobus; species Piliocolobus tephrosceles. Next base: position 92,678,638 of record NC_045439.1, on the reverse strand, counting down.
TGTTTAAAAAAAATAAAATCGATGCAGGCCAGGCGCAGTGGCTCATGCCTGTAATCCCAGCACTTTGGAAGGCCGAGGCGGGTGGATCACAAGGTCAGGAGATCTACTAAAAATACAAAAATTAACTGGGTGTGGTGGCATGAGCCTGTAATCCCAGCTACTCGAGAGGCTGAGGCAGAAGAATTGCTTGAATCCGGGAAGCGGAGATTGCAGTGAGCTGAGATTACGCCACTGCACTGTAGCCTGGCGACAGAGTGAGACTCTGTCTCAAAAAAAAAAAAAAAAAAAAAAAAATCAATGCACATGTAAAACAAATCTTAAAGAACATTTGTTATCTGTGGAAGATAGAATTATGAAGGTGTTTTATAATATTATAGATATTTTACAATATTATGGATTTTTATGACACCTCTTGTGTATTTATTGCATTATCAAAAAATAAAAATAAAACCCTTAAAAAACAAAACAACCACAACCAAAAACAAAGAAAAAGTAAAATCACACCATTCCAAGGGTAGCCCTCAACATAATGAAGACTGAATTTCCTAAAAGTTGAATGAGAAAGGAACTTGCATTGAATGTAAATTAGGAAAAAAGTAAAAATTTTCTCCTGCACACCAGTCTGCAGATTCATACACCCAAAGTTAATTTGTTGATATTTTAATCTACTTCTAATTACGAACTGTGTTTATTATGAGACTATCAAATAAACTGCTTTCCATCAACATGCAGGTGTTTTCTTTGAAGGGGATTCCAAACACGAAGGGACTGACACCTTCATATTTACTTAGCAAATAATGATCTAATCCCTGGGTCAACAGTAAAGCTGAGGAAGGAGAAGACTGTTTCTAGGTGATGGAAGGTTGTTAGGCGGGACTCAGTTGTATTCTAGGTTTCAGGGTGGGGACTACTGTACTGCCTTTTCAGTCAGGCGGATCCCAAAGAACTGCTGCCTGGACGGGAATGGGAATATGGTCTGGCTGGGAGGACAGAGAGCAGATGAAATAAAGTGTGATATGGGTTGCAGACTCAGGGCCTTGAGCACTGTTCTTTCTCATCTTTGTGGTGAGGGATGACGGGGTGGAAATGCATTCTCCCAGTCGGATCATATCCCACTACTCACCAGTCTTATATCCCGTCGCTGCTTCACATATATTATTTACCCGGCCTGGGTGGCATTTTAGTTTGCATCCTTGATTGGGAGTCTCAGGGGCTACGAAGAAACGTTTTACCCCCAGGTAGCGGACAGGTGCGGAGCGAGTATTCGTGGAGCGGAATAAGTGGGGATGTCGCTGCGTCCTCGTCCCTTGATCTGCGGGGGACGGCCATTCTCAGGGTTCCAGAGGAGCCACCTCCGTGTACCTAGGCCCTAGGTCGGCTCCCAAGCGCCCCGCCCGCCACTACACCAGCCATTTCTTACCCGCAGATACAAATCTGACACAGACACCAGCTCCTCATGCTCTTGGCTCCCATGCCTTCCTCCACCGCGCCTCAGCACTTGCGGCTTCTTCACTCCCACAGCGCCCGCCGTAGTCAAGGCAACACAGGTATGCCTGGTGACAAACCCGGCGCCGGCTTCCGGTGGCGCCAGAGACGCGCGGGTGAAAGGTCGAGCGTCAGCCGGCCCGCCCCCTGGCGCGCGGGCGCGCCGGACCCGCAGAGATCTTTCCGTTTCGGAAGCTCTTGGTGTGGCTGCGACCCCAGAGGAGAAGCTGGGCTCGTGGGGCTGCTGCCACCGGTGAGTGCGAGCTCGCGCTGGGGACTGGCATCTTCCTTGGCCAGCCTCTGGGCGGTGCTTTGAGGACCCAGCTCGCTGCCGCTCTGAAGCGGGAACGGGGTCTGGCGTTGAGCCCTGGCTGGGAGCGGTGGTCCCCGGAGTGTGGCTTCCAGTCTGGGGCCTGGGCGGTGGCCTGTCTGTGTGGACCAGCGATGCTCAAAGAGAACGAATCCGGGACCCTGCCGAAATGAAGGGCATGTAGTGTAGAGGTTTTTCCTTTTTATTTAGAAAGGAATGAAAGACCTGCAGTGCACATGCTTGAATAATAAGCACGTGACCGAAAATTTTGTTAGGGCTCCCTGGGCAGGAATAAAGCTGGGTATTCCACCTCGCGCGAGGACTAGCGAGAATGTCAGAATGAGGGACTTGGGGGAAGACTGAAGAGAGAAAGGGAGCATCTTCTTCAGCATCTTCTCTCCCTCCTGCATGCAACCCTTCCTGTACGTGGTCATTGGCCTGGAGAAGTTTACCCAAGTACTCCTCCACCGGCAGGGTTACTGGTGTCACTCTGCACCCAGCGGCCTCGAGCTGCATGATTCATCGCAGCCTTCGGATCCGGAAGGATGAGCAAACTCCTTAAGTTTATCGTGCTAGGATATTGACTTTAGTGCTCGAATGGGACTTAGGTCTAGGTGGTGTGTCTCATCAATAAACATTCACTGGGTTCTTAGTTTAAGGGGTTTGAGAAGCCTTGCTACCTCCTAGGATTTATTATTTTTTTCTTTTGCCCTGACCTTTAACCTCTGGGCTAATACTTACTTAATTTTTAGTCACAGGAAATAAGTAAACCATGGTGCTCAACAGTTTGGATAAGATGATTCATCTCCAGAAAAACACTGCCAACATCAGGAATATTTGTGTTTTGGCTCACGTTAACCATGGTAAGAATCCTTTTTAAGTGCTTGTTTTGATAAATAAGGTGATTTGTTTTTCTAAGACCACCAGAGTGGGCACAAAAGAACCAGCG
>NC_045439.1:92663345-92675884 GCF_002776525.5 Piliocolobus tephrosceles | reverse complement strand
AAATTTATTCTTTGGTCATCTAGCTTCAGGGACCGGAGCTGGGGGGGAGTGGAGTTTCTAATACAGTCTCGACAAGAGTGGGGGCTGAGAAAGCCTGCCCCCGGTGCATCTGCTGGGAGCTACTTTTCTAGGAGTGGAAGGGCAATAGGCGGGGCACGGGCATGTCGGGGGAGGGGGGCGCTCCGCAGGTGCCACCAGGTAAATCTTGGTCTCCTCGGATTGACATCACCTGGTGCATGCCTGATTAATCTGCACCTTCCTGGACGTCAGCTGCATTCTTGCACACACGGGAAGAGTTGGTGGTGAAGAAGAACCCAGAAGTGCACCATCCTGCCTCCGTTCGTCCAAACATAGGGAGGTGTGTCTCTGTATGTCTCAGTGGAGTGAAGCTGTGGGCAGCTGAGAGTGGTGTTTGCTAAGAAGCAAGTCTTCTTTCCTTTAAAAGTTTTCTGTCATGTTAGGGAATCCTGCCTTGCTATAAAGCGTTTGAATTGAACACAGTTACCTAGTGAGTAGCATTCTTCTTTATAGTATGTCATGTTGTTTTTTAAACCAGAACTTGAATTTTTTGTTTTTGAAATGGCTTTAAGTTGCTTGACAGCTTTTCAGATGAGGGTGATTAGATCCACAGGGTTGCAGATAAGATTACAGCAATATAGAGTGCTAGCATCTGTGTCCTTCTAGATGATATTCTGTTTGAAAGTCTAATAAATCTCTTTTGTCTTTTGTCACCTAGCATAAGTAAATTGAAAATCTTTACTAAACCAATTCTTCTGACCAGATTTTAAATCTATAGGTATGATCCATGACCCCTTTTAAGAAAGACGTGGATTTGAATTGATGTCCCTGTTTTATTTAACAGGAAAAACTACTCTGACTGACTGTCTTATATCTAGCAATGGAATCATCACCAGCTGCCTAGCGGGCAAGGTATGTTCTTATTTTATAAATACTTGTCACGTTTCACTATTAGCTGTCAACAATGTAATGAACCATTTCCTGTGTTCTTTAGCGATCCAAAAGGGTATAAAACATTGTTCTTGCTTCTAAAAGCTGCCAATCCATTTTGCAAGATTAAATTGCTGACGAGTTACTTGTATATTGCTTTGTATTGCTTTATATTAATATTTTATAAGTGCAAAAGTGAGTTTTTGCAACAAGCAAATGATACACAATTTTGGAAGCTTTACCAGAGTCTTTTTTTCTTGAGGTACCATGAGGGAATCTCTCTTCTTTGCAAATTATAGTATAAAAGTGAAACACTATTTTTCACTAACTAAAATGAATCACAGATGTTATTGAAGGATTATAGTTCCACACAATCATATAGGGAGAATTCTTACTACCACACAAGAGAAAAAAAGATTTTCATTATAAGAGAGTAAACAGAAGCGAATCTCTCTCCCTCACCAAACCAGCCTTGGTTTTCAAAATGGAAGCAAGAAGTTGGACACTGAGAGATGGATGTAATAGCGTACAATAGTATGAATGTAAGTTCTAGCTAATTGCAGAAAATTGATTTTCTCCCTCTAAATATGCCTATGCTCATATGCCTGGAATATTTATTTTCTGTTCTGAAATATTTATTGATAACATTCTAGCAATATCTTTAAAACATCATAATCTTTACCATCTGTTTTTAGTTTTTTATGATACTTAAGAAAAAAACAAACAAGAGAACAATCAATGCTGTCCACATTATCTGGCAGCTCCATTATTGCCATTAGATGTTTCCTCAGCTTACTTTTTATGTCTAGCCACTAAAATCTATTTAGAAAGTTTATTCTCTTCTGAACAGGTTTAAGTCCAAGAAGTGCCTGCATGCACTTGCGCACTGTTTGTATACACAGCGCCAACCCCATTTTAATATAGTGAGCTGTTCTGGTTCTTCTTTGAGGACAAAAGTCTTGACTTGCTTATGCTAGTTCTTTTTCCTGGTACTTGGGAATGCTCCCTGTGGTGTCTTGTGGTACCAACGAATTGGAAACTACTTTCAGAAAGTCAGGGGACATCATCCTGGGCCTCAGCTTTTTCAATCTACATATCACCACTCTATTCCCATGGTTTTAATACTACCTGTATGCTGGCGACTCCCAAACTTGAATCTCTACTTCAGACCTCCTTTCAAACACCAAACCACATATTTATCTGCCTACTAGATATCTTTATTTGGATGTCCCTCAGATAAATGAAAACCTAGCATGCCCCGATTGATTATCTCACTCAGACTCACATTCCCCAGAAATAACATATCAACAAAGTTTCTATTATGAATTTGGCATCTCAGGCTAACATTCTGTTTAATTGACTTTCTCTCCCTCATTTCCATCTCTCCTTTTCAAGTAGTTTTCAAATACTGTTGATATTACCTTCCAAATATTAATTTCTTCCTTCTTGAAGCAAACATGGAATGAATGGCAAACTGATAAAATTGTCAAAAATAAGAAAAAGAAAAAAGAAGAAATCACAATGTAAAATAAACATCTATAAGGTCTGTAGTGCTATTCTCTTTCATTCTTGGTATTACAAATACCAATTTGTAATTGGTTTCGTCTCTCTTTTGCTTTATTAACTTTATTATCTTTTAATAGAACCAATTTTTGGTTTCACTTTTTTCTCTATTGTTTTTCTGTTTTCAAATTTATTGATTCCTGCTGTTATCCTCATTTATTTCCTTTTACTTTGCTTTGGATTTAATTTGCTCTTATTTTTCTAGTTTCATACAATGAAGGTTTAGACTGATGATTTAAGACTTTCTTTTCTAATATGAACCTTAAATGCTATAAATTTTCCTCAAAGCATTACTTTAGATGCATCTTTCAGATTTTGATGTATTATATTTTCATTTTCATTAAATTCAAAATATGTTCTAATTTCTTTTGTTACTTTTGCTTAAAACCACTAGTTATTTAGGAATTTGCTGTTTAACTTCCAAATATTTGGGTATTTTCCACCTTTTTTTCTATTATTGATGTCTAATTTAATTCTTTTATGATCAAAAACACACATTGCATGATTTCAATTCTTTTATATTTGTTAAGGTTTGTTTTATGACTCTGAATATAGTTTATCTGGATGAAGCTTTCGTGTGCACTTGAAAAGAATGTGTATTCTGTTACTGTTGGCAGAAGTGCTTGACAAATGTCAGTTTGGACAACATCATTGATAGTTTTGTTCAGGTTTTCATGTCCTTATTCATTTCCCGTCTATGTTCTATAGATTACTTAAAGAGAATGTTGAAGTCTCCAACTACAAATGCATATTTTTTATTTCTTATGTTAGTACTATAAGTTTTTGCTTTGTATATTTGAAGCTTAGGATATTGTTTGGGAACTGGAAGGTGGATGTGTGGTGGTTTCTCTGTTGTCCTGGTCCAGTTTCAGTCTTAGGCAGCCCCTGTGCCCCTGGGTCTCAGAAGCAGGGCTCTTGCAGAGCACCTGACCCTTCACTTGATTTAGTAGGTCTCTAATTGTTGGTCCCAAGACAGTTTCCTGTTCTTTCTTCATGTTCAAGGTTTAGTTTTATTTTGCTTCTTCTTGTTGTTGTTTTTCCTTTATCTTTGATCAAGTTGCAATACATCTTCACCTATTCACTAGGGTTGTCAGAGTGATGCCTCTCCTGCAGTGGATTAATGCTTTTGTTCTGTAGGTTAGAGGTATTCAAATGCAGCTTCCTGCTTTTTTTTTCTTTTGCAACAACAACCATTCTTCTCTCCATGCCTGCACTATAAAGGAAACTTTCTGTGGTCTCCAGCCTTTCTCCCAATCTTTCTGATGATCACACAGTGAACATCCATAGGGAAGTGTCTATGAGTCGTTTTGGAATCCCCCTGTAGTGTCTGAAGTTTTCAGAGCTTCTGTACTCTCACAGTAGCTCATACTCAAGTCTTTAGCAATTTGTTAAAGATATAATGAATTATTTTATACACTTGTGTAACAGCTAGTCTCATTCCATGCCCTGCTTTGGGTGAAACAGTGCTTGCCTCCTCTCTCAACTGGGTGGAAGTTGTTTTTCCCTAAATGTCAGGCTAATTCAACTTCCTAAAGGATTCATACACATTTATGATTTTGTAGATTATCTGGCTTTTTCTTATTGTTATGTAGGGAACATAGTATTTCTGGCATTCTGCATCGTACACAGAATCTGAAAATTCTGGATTTCTTTATGGTGAGGTTTACAATTACACCTTGAATTCTACAAATTCAAATTCCTTTACAGATATAGGGCTATTTTGACTTTTTATTTCTTCTTGGGTTACTTTTGGTAAATTTTATTTTTCAAAAAAATGTTATTCATTTTAAGTAAGTTGTAAATTATTGGCATATTTTTAAAAATAATATATATTCAATGTGTGAAAAATCAATCTTTGAGTTTTAATCACAATATTTTGTTCATTTACACTTAGTGTAATGATCTAGCTGGGCTTAAGTTCACTGTATTGCTCTTTGCTTTTGATTTTTCCCTTCTTTGTTCCCATACCCCTTATTTCCTGCCTTATTTTGCATTAATAAATGGCATTTGTATTATTCCACTTTACTATTAGAATTTTGACTTTCTATATTTTAAAAATAAAAATGAATTTTTGAACCTATTATGAGATTTTTCTGGCTCAAATTTAAATGGATATTTTTACTAATACTAGCATGGAAGAACTTAAATGGATATTTTTACCAATACTAGCATGGAAGAACCTGTAAGCAATTTAATTCTATTTAAATCCTCTTGCCTTTTGTACTACTGTTCTAACATATTTTACTTTTATACTTGTGTAAAAGCATAATATAGTAATTTTGACTTTATGTTGTCAATGTTCTTTTATACTTACACACATATTTGTTCTTTCTATGTATTTCATCCCTTCCTGCATTTCATGCTTCTATCTGGAAGAAGTTTTCTTTTAACTGAAAAATTTCCTTTAATGCTTATTGTAGTAGATATCTCAGCTTTTTCTTTTTTTGTCTGAAAACATTTTTACTTTGCTTTAATTTTTCAAAGCTATTTTTACTAGATATATAGTTCTCAGATTTTCTGGCTTTAAAATTCTAGATCCTTCTCGCACCTTTAGCACTTTAAAGTGTCATTTCATTGTCATTTAACTTCCATAGTTTCTGTTGAAAAGTCACGTATCATTCTGTTTAAAAGTCAGATATAACTTTTTCTTTTTGTAGATAATGTACAGTTTTTCACTTGCTACTCTTAAGACTTTATCTTTACTTGGTTTTCAGAAGTTTGACAATAGTTGTTTAGGGTGGTTTCCTATGTGTTTATTTTGGAGTTTGCTGAGCTTCTTGAATCTGTGGGCTGATTCTTTCAATTTTGGAAAAATCTTGACCATTATCTCTTCAAGTATCTCCTGATTCTTCATAGGCCTCATAACATTTTACTATATGCTGAATGTTGTGTATAAGAGAATCATAAAAACTAGAATCAATGTTATTTTCAACAGGAGACAATTTACTCTTTCCTATGTTAGAACATGGGGGAGAACACTTCATTCTTGCCAAAATCTGAGCTAGATCAGTGCTCAATGGTACCTTTAGTTAGACATAGTCTTACTCTAGTTTCAAATGTCTCAAGAACAAGACTCGAGGTGTGTTTGTAGTAAGGCCCTCATTCTGGTGGAACTCTCTCCTAAGCATTTACTCCCAAATAAGACTGTGGGATATTCCTGTGGGATTTTTCTGGCTCAGTCTTCTAGCACACCATACCCTCTCCCCTTGAAACACTCAGTGAATGTCTTACATTGAAAAGCAGCTATGTATCTGGGGCTCTTCTAGATTTGTTAGTCCTAGCAGCCCACATTCAAGTGTTCCACTGCTTTCTCTTTCCCCTACTAGAGTTTCTCTGCTTATGCCAAGCTCAATCCTCGGCATAGGCCTAGACTTGACAAGTGTTCCCAGAGAAGTAAATGGCTGGCCATATCAACTCACTGAGGAAGGGCTCCTATCTCTCTGAAATTTTAGCGTTTTGCTTCTACAACTGTCTGGTGCCCTTAAAAGAAGATTTTAAAAAATCTATACTTACGTCAAGGCCCTCAGTCTGGCAATCAAGGGTCTTCCCAAACTGATCTCAACCTTTATAGAATTACACCCCAGTCTCTCATCCCTGAAAACTTCTGATCCTCACCATGTCTACTGAATAACTGTTTCATTTTTCTGGTTCTATGCTTTTTTTACTCATTTCATTCCAGTTTTTAGAATATCCCTCCTCTCTCTACATATCAATGCTTACTAGTCTCTGATGCATTCTTAGCCTGGCCTGAAGTGATAACTTACCAAGTTTAAATTCTTGAAGCGCTGTTTGTTCCACTAATTTTCTTCTGAATAGTGTCTTCCCCTGATGATGTCTCATATTGGTGTCTAGTATACCAAATTCGTTTTTCATGCTATTGCTTTTTAAATTCTCAATTATAAAGTTTCCTTTTATATAGTCAATTTTATTTTTAAATAAACATTGTATATATTTAAAATGTACATGATTTTTAACATGTGTATACACGCACAGTAAAATGATTACTTTAGTAAAGTGAAAAACATATCCATCTCCTCACAGTAACCTTTGTGTGTGTGAGCATGTGTGTGTGTGCATGTGTGTGTGTCTGTGTGTGGTGAGCACCTGAAATCTATTCTCAGGAAATTTCCAATATACAGTACAGTATTATCAACTATAGTCATGATGCTGTACATTGGATCTCTAGATTTATGCATCCTATACAAATTCAACTTTATACCTCTTGCCCGATATTTCCCCATTTCCTCCACTTCTCTGCCCCGGTAACCATCATTCTATCCTCTGCTTCTATGTATTCAACTCTTTTAGATCTATACATTATTATGTATATTATTACATAATATATAATGGAATATATGTGTAGTGTGTATATATATATATATTCATACATATATTTACACATCATAATTTATCCATTCATTGATTGATGCACATTTAGGTTGTTTCTTATCTAGGTTATTGTGAATAATGCTGCAATAAATAAGAGTGGAGATATTTCTTCAAGATACTGATTTCATTTCCTTTGAGTATACACTAGAGAAGTTGCTGGATCACATGAAAGTTCGATGTTTAATTTTTTGAGAAAACTTCGTGTTGTTTTCCATATGGCTGTACCAATTTACATTCAAACCAACAGGGTACAAGGATTCCTTTTTTACTACATCCTCGCCAACACTTGCTATCTTTTATCTTTCCTATAATAGACATCCTAACAGGTGTGAGATGATATCTCATTGTGGTTTTGATTTGCATTTATCTGGTGATTGGTGATGTTGAGTATCTTTTCATATATCTATTGAACATTTGTATGTCTTCTTTGGAAAAATGTTTATTCAGGTGCTTTGGTCATTTTTTAATGCACTTTTTTTTGCTATTAAGTTTCTTATTATTTTAAATATTAACCCCTTATGTGATACATGGTTTGCTCATATTTTCTACCAATTCATAGGTTCCAATTTTTTGTTGATTGTTTCCTTGCTGTACAGAAACTTTGTAGTTTAGTTGAACCCATTTGTCTATTTTTACTTTTGTTACCTGTGTTTTGGGAGTCATATCCAAAAAACCATTGGCAAGGTCAAAGTCAAGGAAATTTTCCATGTTTTCTTCTAGGAATTTTATGGTTTCAGGTCTTGTGTTTAAGACTTCAATTCACTTTGAATTGATTTTTATTTATGGAATAAGACTTCAATTTCGTTCCTTCGTATGTGGATACTTAGTTTTCCCAATACCATTTATTTCATTTATTTGAATTTCAGATTCAGGGATTATATGTGAAGGTTTGTTACTTGGGTATATTACGTGATGCTGAGGTTTAGGCTTCTAATGATTCCATCATCCAGTTGGTGAACACAGTACCCAACAGGTAGTTGTTCATCCTTTGCATGCTCCCCTCCCTCTCTTCTTTTGGTATCTCCAGTGTTTATTGTTTCCGTCTTTGTGTCCATGTATACCTAATGTTTAGCTCCCACTTACAAGTGTGAACATGCACTATTTGGTTTTCTATTTCTGTGTTAAATTGCTTAGAATAATGACCTCCAGTTGTATACTTGTTCTCAAAAATAACATGATTTCATTTTTTATGGCTGCATAGTATTCCATGGTATATATACATTGCATTTTCTTTATATGATTCACCATTGATGGGCATATGTGTTGATTCCATGCTTTTGCTATTGTGAAAAGTGCTACAATGAACGTACAAGTGCAGACAGAAGGATTTATTTTCCTTTGGTTATATACTCAGTGATGGGATTGCTTGTTTGAATGGTAATTCTACTTTCAGTTCTTTAGTTTAGTTTAGTGTGGGTTAAAGTCAGAAGATGTAATGCCTCTGGCTTTATTCTTTTGGTTTACTACGATTGCCTTGGCTATTCAGGCTCTTTTTGGGTTCCATATAAATTTTAGAATAGTCTTTCTCTAATTCTGCAAAAAAAAAAAAAAAATGATATTGGTAATTTGTAGATTGCTTTGTGTAGTATGACATTTTAATGATATTGAATCTTCCTATCCATGATCATAGAATGCTTTTCCATTTGTGTAGTCCATTTCTGCTTCTCAGTCACCAAAAGCACCTGCTAAAGTGATATATATATAGACTGATTAGGGGACTTCCAACCTAAGATTGCCCTGGAAACGTAATTCTTATCTTGGCTCATCTCTTCAAAACAGATGCCTCTTTTGTTGGTGACCTCAGATACACTGTTCAGAAGTACTCAAAGTATTCATTCTTTCACCTCACATTTGAGAGCCACCCTAGCATTTTATTGAGTTCAGCAAGCCAGCCCTGCATTTCTAAACCCTTTTCAGAAGTCCAACCTTACTTACTTTGATTGATGACATTGGCTTTTCAAAAAATTACTATTTTTTTTTAGAGGTAGGGTCTCACTATGTTGCCCATTTGGAGTATAATGGCTATTCACAGGCACAATTAGGGTGCACTACTGCTGTGAACTCCAGGACTCAAACCATCTTCCTGCCACAGCCTCCTGAGTACCTGGGACTATAGGTGTAAGCCACCATGCCCAGTTGACATTAGCTTTATATACTTAATATTTCCTCAGTAACCGTTTATGTCTTATTTGGCACCTGCGAAACCCTCTTCACTGATTACACCTGTTTAAAGGTGTAAGTTACTCCAAGTCACCAGCCTTTATCCATGGAGTATTCAAGTTTCTTTCAGAATGAGAATTTGGAGGGTGATTGTAGAAATATAAAACCAGGCCAGGCATGGTGACTCATGCCTTGTAATCCCAGCACTTTGGGAGGCCAAGGCGGGTGGATCATAAGGTCAGGAGTTCGAGACTAGCCTGGCCAACACAATGAAACCCCGTCTCTATTAAAAATACAAAAATTAGCCGGGCATAGTGGCACATGCCTGTAATCCCAGCTACTCAGGAGGCTGAGGCAGGAGAATCTCTTGAACCCGGGAGGTGGAAGTTGCAGTGAGCCGAGATCACGCCACCGCCCTCCAGCCTGGGAGACAGAGTGAGACTCTGTCAAAAAAAGAAAAGAAGAAGAAGAAGAAGGAGAAGGAGGAAGGAGGAAGAAGGAGGAAGGAGAAAGGAGGAAGGAAGAAAGAGGAAGAGGAAGAAAGAAGAAGAAATACAAAACCAACTATCTATAGTAGACAGTTTATCCCCCAGAAAGCTTTTTAAGCTGAAAATGTTTCTATAGATTTCAGATTTCCTTCTGATAGCTAAAATTTGTTTCTGTATAACAACAGAGTAGTGCCCTATAAGCCAGTTCAGTGCACATTAAATGGCTGTACTTAGAATTATGAATCTGAGGCTTGTGCAGTGAGGCTGTAGCTCTCTGGAGTCAGTTGGCCAAGTGGGATTCCTGAGGACTGAGCAAATACACGCACAGCAGGATTTTGTCCTAAGTTTTCTTAGGGATCTTATCCAAAAACACCATTACTTGAATTTCCCAGCTTCGTTTTACAGGGAGACTTCCTTGCTATGTGTACTCCCACCTCTGTACGTCACATCATTTTCTCAGAGAAGTACAGCATAAAATAATAACCTGCATTTGTAGGACACTTCTTGTGGGCCTTCTTGGGCAAATAGACATTCTCATGGAATGATCTAAAATTGTTAAGTTCTTGCACTTGCTCTGAAGTCATTTATAATCTAATTGCTGGTCTTCCTGGTATGAACAAAGTTGTTGGCTTGTTAATAAATTCCTACCATATACCCAGAGTTGTGGGTTTTTTCCTATCTAGCTAGGGAAAACACTGAAGAGTTTTCTAATAAGGAAGAATGATCTGAGTGTCTACCTGCTTTGGAAAAGATGTCTGCTGTGGATAGGAAATGATTTTGTATCCAAAAATCCTAGTACTAATTTGGAGTGTTGTAAAGGTCAGGGCAGCAAATGCTAGAGAATGGGATTAATAAAAGGTGATAGTGTTCTGCATGCCTTTGAATAATTAATTTTTACTCCATTTTGACTACCTTGCAACAAAGTAGGTTAAGTGCTGTACTTTTAAGGAAGTACAAGTGTGTGTACTTACAATGCTCAAGTGGTTGCTCACTAACCAATGGAAATAAATGACTGTTGTTTCCACAAAATTGCTTCACAGATTCTAAATGCTGTCTCTGGGACACTGGATTCTGTGCCCTTCAAGATAAATTCCATAATCAAGGGCCTAGCCCTGAATAGATTGGAGCCCAAAAATCTCACTGAAGCAAACAGATAACAGGCCAGTGAAGAATCGGAGACAAACACTCCTGGAATAGGAATCCACTACTCACCTTTATTTTAAATTGATATATAGAAATTAATATTATTACGAAATGCACACATTTTAAGTGTTAAGTTTGATGTTTTGACAGTTGTATACGTCTGTGTAGTAACTACCAATAGAAGACATAAAACATTAAAATTCACCCAGAAAGTTCTCAAGTACATTTAAATCACCCCTGAGCACCTCCCCACTCCAGTGTTCACTTCCTGATTTTTATCACTAAAGATTTGCTTTACCTGCTTTTGGATTACATATAAATGGCATTATATTATAATGTACTCTTTTGCATCTGGCTTCTTTCACTGATAATGCTTTAAAGACATCCATATTGTATGTATCAGGACATTGCTCTTTATTGCTGAGTAGTATTTCATTCTGTAAATATACCACAATTTGTTTATTCATTTTCCTAGTGAAGGACTTTTAGGTTGTTTCCAGTTTGGGGCAGTTATGAATAAGGATGCTATCGATGTTCTTACACAGACTTTTGTTTTTGTTTTTTGTGGATATATGTTTTCATCTCTCTTGGATAAATAACAGTAGAAAATTACTGGGTCATATGGTAAGTGCATGTTTATTAGAAACTGCCCTCTTGTTCTCCAAAGTGGTTTCACCATTTTGTACTCCCATCAGTGATGTATGAGAGTTGCAGTTGCTTTACATGTCTGTAAACAGTTACATTGTCAGTGTTTTTTATATTAGCCATTTTAGCACATATGAAATAACTGATTTTAATTTACATTTCCCTGATGATTAATGATGTTGAGCACTTTTTCGTATGCTTATTCTTCACTTGTATATCTTTCATGGAGTGTCTTTCATGTCTTTTCTCATTTTAAAGTTGAAAGTCTTTTTATTGTAGATATTAGTCTTTGTATTCTGGGTATAAATCCTTTGATGGATAGATATGCTATGATTTTTTTTAAAGACTCTGGTTTGTGTATTCACTTATTGGGATCTTTTTATGAACAAATTTTTTTGATAAAATTGACTTTATCAGTTTTTTATTTTGTGGGTTTATGACCTCTAAGTCACAAAGAACATATTTTCTTCTATACGTTTTATGGTTTGGGATTTTATATTTAGGTCTGTGATCCATCTCAAATCAATTTTTGTGAACAGAATGAGGTTTAGTTTTTTTCAACATGGATATACAGTTGTTTCTAGTAAGTCTTTAAACTAGTAAATCCTTCCCTTTTGTTCTTTTTCAAGATTGCTTTGGTTATTCTCGATTCTTTGTCATAAAAGTTTTAGAATTAGCTCATCTTGTTTTTCAAACTTAGCTGTGCTGGGTGAGCTGTGTTCATGACACTGCATTCCAGCTTGTGTGACAGCAAGACCCTGCCTAAAAAAAACAAAAACAAAAAATAAACTGCTAGAATCTTGTTATGGGGTTTTGTTGAGTCTATATGTCCATTTAGAATGAAAATTTTAATAGTATTGAGTCAGCTAATCCATGAACATACTATGTCTTGTTATTTATTTAGGTATTAATTTTTTTCTCAGAAATGTTTTGTAGCTTCCCTTGCATAAGACTTGCATATCTTACATTAGACTTTTTCTTTTTTTTTTTCTTTTTTTTTATTTTTTATTTATTTATTTTTTTATTATACTTTAAGTTCTAGGGTACATGTGCATAACGTGCAGGTTTGTTACATATGTATACTTGTGCCATGTTGGTGTGCTGCACCCATCAACTCGTCAGCACCCATCAATTCATCATTTATATCAGGTATAACTCCCCAATGCAATCCTTCCCCCCTCCCCCCTCCCCATGATAGGCCCC
>NC_045439.1:92654261-92658345 GCF_002776525.5 Piliocolobus tephrosceles | reverse complement strand
GTCAGGACCCTCAGCTATAGGTCTGTTGGAGATTGCTTGAGGTCCACTCCAGACCCTGTTTGCCTGGGTATCAGCAGCAGAGGTTGCAGAAGATAGAATATTGCTGACCAGCGGGTGCACCTGTCTGATTCTTGCTTTGGAAGCTTCCTCTCAGGGGTGTACTCCACCCTGTGAGGTGTGGGGTGTCAGACTGCCCCTAGTGGGGGATGTCTCCCAGTTAGGCTACTCAGGGGTCAGAGACCCACTTAAGCAGGCAGACTGCCCCTTCACAGATCTCAACCTCCGTGTTTGGAGATCCACTGCTCTCTTCAAAGCTGTCAGACAGAGTCGTTCGCGTCTGGAAAGGCCTCTGCTGCTTTAGCTGAGCCCTGTCCCCAGAGGCGAAGTCTACAGAGACAGGCAGGTTTCCTTGAGCTGCTGTGAGCTCCACCCAGTTCGAGCTTCCCAGCGGCTTTATTTACCTATTTAAGCCTCAGAGATGGCGGGCGCCCCTCCCCCAGCCTCGCTGCTGCCTTGCGGTTAGATTGCGGCAGACTGCTGTGTTAGCAAGGAGGGAGGCTCTGTGGGCGTGGGACCCTCCCGGCCAGGTGTGGGATATAATCTCCGGTGTGCCGGTGTTACAGCGCAGTATTGGGGTGGGAGTTACCCGATTTTCCAGGTGTTGTGTGTCTCAAGTCCCCTGGCTAGGAAAAGGGACTCCCTTCCCCCTCACGCTTCCCAGGTGAGGTGATGCCTCGCCCTGCTTCAGCTCTCGCTGGTCGGGCTGCAGCAGCTGACCAGCACCGATTGTCCGGCACTCCCGAGTGAGATGACCCCAGTACCTCAGTTGAAAATGCAGAAATCACCGGTCTTCTGTGTCGCTCGCGCTGAGAGATGGAGACTGAAGCTGTTCCTATTCGGCCATCTTGCTCCGCCCCCCCCTACATTAGACTTTTTCTTAAGCATTTGATTTTTAAAATATTTTTAATTTTCTTTCTTTTTTTTTTTTTTTGAGATGGAGTTTTATTTTTGTTGGGGTAGGCTGGAAAGCAGTGGCATGATCTCGGTTCACTGCAACCTCTGCCTCCCAGGTTCAAGCGATTCTTCTGCCTCAGCCTCTTGAGTAGCTGGGATTACAGGAATGCACCACCATGCCTGGCAAATTTTTGTAGTTTTAGTAGAGACAGGGCTTCATCATGTTGGTCAGGCTGGTCTTGATCTTCTGACCTCGTGATCCGCCCATCTTGGCCTCCCAAAGTGCTGGGATTACAGGCATCAGCCACTGTGCCCAGCTAATTTTCATTTTTAAGTTGTTTGTTGCTAGCATCTAGAAATACAATTGATTTTTTGTTTGTTTAGAGTTGAGTCTCGCTATGTTGCCTAGGTTGGTCTCAAACTCCTGAGCTCAAGGGATTCTCCTGCCTCAGCCACCCAAGTAGCTGGGACTTTAGTCATGTGCCAGTATGCCTGGCTGATTTTTGTATGCTAATCTTCAATCATGCCAACTTGATAAATTCATTTATTCTAGAAATAGTTCTTGTATATTCCATACAATTTTATTTTCTGATTTTCTGATTTTATGACTTTTCTTCTTTTTTTTTTTTTTTTTTGCCTTTCTGCACTGGCTACAATATCTAGTGCAATGTTTAATGTGTGGTGAGAGCAGACACCTTTCCTTGTTCTCTCAATCTTAGGGATAAAGGTCTTAATGTTTCATCACTAAGTATAATGTTAACTGTAAGTTTTTCATAGACCAGCCCAAAGAAGTTCCTTTCTATTCCTAGTTTGTTGAGTTTTTATTAGGCAGGGTTTTTAAATTTTGTGAGTTGCATTTTTAGCTTCTAATACGATTATTGTGTATTTGTCTTTTTTATTTTGTTAAGTTGATATATTATAGGGGTTGGAAAACAAGTGGGGCCCATGGGCCAGATCCAGCCCATGGACAGTTTTGCTGTTGTTGTTTTAGAGACAGTCTTACTCTGTTGCTCAGGCTGCCAGGCTGGAGTGCAATGACTCGATCATAGCTCACTGCAGCCTTGAGCTCCTGGACTCAAGCGACCCTCCTACCTCAGCCTCCTGAGTAGCTGTGTCTTCAGGTGCATGTCACCACACCAGGCAAATGTAAGAAATGTTTTGTAGGTCTTGCTGTGTTGCCCGTGATGGTGTCAAACTCCTGGCCTGAAGCACTCCTCCTGTCTTGGCCTCCCAAAGTGCTGGGATTAGAGGTGTGAGCCAGCACACTCGGCTGCCATGGACTGTTTTTGTTTTTGTTCTGAGACAGGGTCTCTGTCACCCAGGCTGGAGTGTGGTGGCATGAACGTGGCTCACTGCAGCCTCAACTTTCTTGGCTCCAGCGATCATCCTGCCTCAGCCTCCTGAGTAGCTGGGACCACAGGTGTGTGCCACTAAACCTGGCTAATTTTTCTTTTTCTTTTTTGCAGACATGGAGCCTTGATATGTTGCCCAGATTGATCTGGAACTCCTAGGCTCAAGTGATCCTCCTGCCTTGCCCTCCCAAAGTGTTGGCATTACAGTCATGAGACACAGTGGCCAGCCTATTGCAGTGGTTTTTGTCTTCTCTGTTTTTTTGTTTTTGTTTTTGTTTTTGTTTGAGACTGACTCTTGCTTTGTCACGCAGGGTGGAGTGCAATGGTGCGATCTGTAACCTCCACCTCCCAGGTTTAAGTGATTCTCCTGCCTCAGTCTCCCAAGTAGGTGGGATTATAGGCACATGTCACCAATCCCAGCTAACTTATATTTTTAGTAGAAATGGAGTGTCACCATATTAGCCAGGCAGGTCTTGAACTCCTGACTAGATGACCTGCCTGCCTTGGCCTCCCAAAGTGCTGGGATTACAGGTGTGAGCCACTGCACCTGGCCCTATTGCAGTTTTTAATATACATGAGTTCTCTCAGCTTTTGTCTATCAGAGAATGTCCTTACTTTTATTTTCGAGGGGTATTTTAGTTGGATATAGGACTCTATGTTGACCTTTTATTTCTTCTTTCAGTATTTTAAAGAAGTTATTTTTATTGTACTGAGGCCTCATTTGTTTCTGGTGAGAAGCCATTCATCATTTTAATTTTTATTTGCCTTTCCATAATGTGTGGTTGTTCTCAATGGCTGCATCTGTGCATTATATTTACTTTTCAGTAGATTGACTAGGATATGTCTAGGGATGTTTTTCTTTTTATAGAGTTTACTGAACTTCTTGGATCTATGTTGATGTCTTCCATTAATACTGGTTCTTTCTTGGCCATTATATGTTTACATTTTTCTCTCGTCTCATACGCTCTTGCTTCTCTTCTTTGGAGATTCTAGTTATATGTATATTAGATGATTTGGTATAAACCTACAGATCTCAGATGATTTTTCCTCTGCCCTTTTTCCTTTTGGTTTTCAGTTTGGATACTTTCCATTTGACCATCTTTAAGATTTTTGATGCTTTCCAAGGTTAACCTGTTAAACTTGTTTATTGAATTCGCCATTAAAAAATTTTTATTTTTAGTTATTTATGGATACATAGTTGCACTGAATTATTCATTTCTAATATTTTTATTTCTAGCGTTTCGTTATATTTGTATAGTTACAATTTTCTGCTGAAATTTCCTACTTCTTCATGCATGTTTTCCACGTTTTCCACTCTACTTTTCAGCATTTTAATCAGTTATTTTATTGGTTTTTTCCCTTTTTTTTTCTTTTAATCAGTTATTTTAAAGATCCAAACTGATAATTCAACATCTGGGTCTTTTCTAGTTCTGCTTCTATTGAGCCCTTTCTTTCCCTTACCATGAATCTTATTTACTTGCTTTTGCATGTCTTGTATATTTGATTGGATGATGGACATTTTATATTGGGGAAAAAAAGAAATTGAAGCAAATATTTACTTCTAAAACAGGGCATGCCCTTTGGTTTTTGTTTTGTTAGGCTAATTTAATGGTGGCTCAATCTGATGTATGTGAGTTCTAGATTGGGGCTTCATTGCAGTTTTAGTTTAGTTTGATTCAGTTTGCGTCTAGCTTCAAATATTTTGAATGAAGGTAGAATCAGAACTCTCATCTCACCAGGGCCTGAATTTTGGGCATTGGCAAGATTCCAGAGATCTG
>NC_045439.1:92613949-92654251 GCF_002776525.5 Piliocolobus tephrosceles | reverse complement strand
CTCTCATGTGTGCCCTGCCCTTTTGTAGAGGAATGCCCACAATGCCTAGGGGATGGGTTTCTCAGCATTTCTGACCCCACTTAACCTCCAAGAGTGCCTCTGTTGGATTTCACAACAATCCTGCCTCTGGTTTCATTTTTAAAAGGTATTTTGCCCTTGAGAGAAGTCAAGCTCTGTCAGCTTTCCTTCTGTTATCTACAGCTTTAGAGTACTACACCTTGCTGTACCTGGTCATCATCTAAGGGGTAAGATTGGTTGGAAGCCTTCATCTCTGGATTTGGGTCCTCTAGGTTCTAATGTCAAACCAGCCCCCAAGTGGTTGTGAAAATTTTGTTAAATTTCAACGTTTCTCTCCCCCCCCCCCCCCCCCCCATTCATCTTCCTACTCTAGTTCAACTAGGAATAACAAGAGCTAGGGAGTCTCTTCTCTCCTGTGAAGGCCTTGGCAATTTCTGGAGTTTGGATCATTTAGGTTTCTTTGGTTTTTGTTTTTGTTTGAGACAGGTTCTCACTCTTACCCAGCCTGGAGTACAGCCTGTAGTGATCTCAGCTCACTACAGTCCCTCTGCCTCCCTGGCTCAATTGATCCTCCCACCTCAGCCTCCTGAGCAGCTGGGACTACAGGCGTGTACCACCAGGCCCATCTAAATTTTGTATTTTTTGTCGAGACAGGGTTTTGCCATGTTGCGCAGGCTGATCTCAGACTTCTGAGCTCAAGAGATCTGCCTGCCTTGGTGCCCCAACGTCCTGGGGTTACAAGCATAAACCACTGTACCCAACCTAGATTTCTTTGTGTCCTTAGCTTTCTGATGAGTTAAACATATTTTTTATTTTCTAGCTCATCTGGCCTGTTGTTGTTGTTTGCTAGAGTGCGAGGTATAGTCCCTTGTGACTTCACATCAGTAGTGAATTTCAGAAATAGGAGTTTATTTTTGTAATAAAAACATTTTTTTTAGGTCAGGTGCAGTGACTCATGCCTGTAATCCCAGCACTTTGGGAGGCCAAGGCAGGTGGGTCACCTGAGATCAGGAGTTTGAGACCAGCATGACCAACATAGTGAAACCCTGACTCTACTAAAAATACAAAAATTAGCTGGGTGTGGTGGTGGTTGCCTGTAATCCCAGCTACTTGGGAGGCTGAGTCAGGAGAATCGCTTGAACCTGGGAGGCAGAGGTTGCAGTGAGCCGAGATCATGCCACTGCACTCTAGCCTAGGTGACAGAGTAAGACTCCCTCTGAAAAAATAGAAAAAAATATTTTTGAAACAGTTCTCACTGCCACACTGGCTGTGGAGTGCCATGACATGATCATAGTTCACTGCTGGCTTGACCTTCTGGACTCAAATGATCCTCATGCCTCAGTCTCTTGAGTAGCTGGGACCACAGGCATGTGCCACCATGTCTGGCTAATTTTTGTATTTCTTTGTAGAGTTAGGGTCTGCCCTTTTCTCCCACTGCCATTTTCTCACTCAGATAGGGACACTGAGGTCTAGAGGAAAAGTCACCTGTCCAAGGTCACAAATCTAGGAGGGGACCCAGGTCCTATCATGCCACCAGGACACCTGTCTACTCAGTTTTAAATTTTTTGGAGATAGGATTTCGCTCTGTCAGCAGGCTGGAGTACAGTGGGTGAGATCACCGCTCACTGCAGCCTCAACCTCCTGGGCTCAAAGTGATCCTCCAACGTTAGCCTGTTGAGTAGCTTGGACTACAGTCATGTACCACCACCACGGCCAGCTATTTTTAAAGTTTTTGTGTAGAGACAGTTCTCAGTATGTTGCCAACATGGTCTCAAACTCCTTGGCTCAAGTGATCCTTTTGCCTTGACCTCCCAACGTGCTGGGATTACAGGCATGGGGCATTCCGCTCAGTCCCATGTTATATTTCTATGGGACAGCTCTGGGCTGGACTGTGCCACTCTCCCTAGACCTGATCCCATAGGGCTGGTCGGCAGCTACCCTACTCCAACATGACCACCTGCATCCCCAGTGCCACAGGAGCCCCCTTCCCCCATGAGGCAGTGCATGCACATTGTTGATCATGAGATGCATGGTGGTCTTGGGCATGAGACCAACCATGTGGTCACACACAGTCTTGTTGACAATGGCCATGTAGGAGTCCACCAGGTTCTGGGTGGTCTCCGTTTGTTGCACCAGCTGTGGTTCCATGGAATGCATGAAGCTGTCAGAGCCATTCTCTTTGGCCTTGTGGGCCTGCCATGGAGAACACAAGGGCATCAGGATGGCCAGGGCATGCAGCCAGGCTCCAGGAATTCCCAGGATCTCAGCCACTCCAAAATACATGGGACATTGAGGCACAGAGAGAAGTGACTGTACTGAACACACACCCAGCTCCCTACACGCTCTAGAGGGTTTCAGGTCTCTGCATTTCAGGACTCCAGACTCCCCTGATCAAGCCTCATCTTACTTCTCACTCTAGTACCCAGAATTTGCCTCCATTTCCCAATCCAGAAATTAGAAAAGAACATCTCCAGGTCCCTTGCTTGAAGACCTGGCCAGAGCTGGTGCCAGACTGCAGACGCCTGGCAGGAGACAAGAGAAGGGCATACTCACTTCTCCCTTCTCCTGAGAGGCCCACGCACCAACATTGCTAATGACACTGCCACTAGGCAGCACAGCCAAAGTAGATGCACACAGAGAGGAGAAGGGGAAGGGTTGAGTGAACCTGGGACACTGCACCCCAACTTTAATGTGTTGTTGAATTCAATTTGCTCATATTTTGTGGAGGGTTTTTGCATCAATATTCATCAGTGATATTGGCCTGTAGTTCTCTGTTTTGGATGCATCTTTGGTGTTGGTATTAGGGTAATACTCGCCTTGTAGAATGAGTTTGGAATAGTTGGGTAAGGTCTCTAGTTTTGGAATAGCTTGAGTAAGGTTGGTATGAGTTCTTCTTTAAATGCTTAGTAGAATTCAGCAGTGAAGCACCAGGTCCCAGGCTTTTCTTTGCTGGGAGACTTTTTATTATCACTTCGATCTCAGTATTTGTTATTGGTCTGTTCAGGTTTTGGATTTCATCATGGTTCAATCTTGCTAGGCTGGATGTGTCTAGAAATGTATCCATTTTTAGTAGATTTTCCTATTTCTTTGCATATAGTTGCTTATAATAGCCACTACTGATCCTTTGAATTTTTGCAGTATCAGTTGTAATGTTTCCTTTTTCATGTTTGATTTTATTCACTTGGGTCTTCTCTCTTTTTTTCTTAGTCTTAGTTAGGCTAAAAGTTTCTCAATGTTGTTAATCCTTTACGAAAACCAACTTTTCAATTCATTGATGCTTTGCTTTCTTCATTTATTTTGCTCTGATCTTTATTATTTTTTTTCTTCTACTAATTTTGGGTTTGGCTTGTTCTGCTTTTCTATTTCTTTAAGGAGCATTGTTAAGTTTTTTATTTGATGCTTTTCTACTTTTTAAAAGTAGGTGTTTATAGCCATAAACTTCCCTCTTAGTCTTGCTTCTGTCATGTCCCATAGGTTTTGGCATGTTGTGTTTCCATTATCATTTGTTTTAAGGAATGTTTCAGTTTCCTTCTTAATTTCTTCATTGACCCCCTGGTCATTCCAGAGCATATTATTTAATCTCCATGTGTTTGTATAGTTTCCAACATTTCTTTTGTTACTAATTTCTAGTTTTATTCCATTGTGGTCAGAGAAGACATTTGATATTATTTTAAATTTTAAATTTTTTAAGACTTGTTGTTTGACCTAAGATATGGTCTATCCTTGAGAATGATCCATATGCTGAGGGAAAAAAATGTGTATTCTGTAGCCCGAGGGAGAGAAGACACCTGCCCCCACTCTCCTACAACACACAGCGCTCTGCTCAGGGATGGGGCAGTGCTGTGCTGTTGTTATACAAGGGGTTCTGTCGGAGAGGGAACAGAAATCTGTTCTGTAATGTTTACCATTTTCCGTGGTGCAAATATTCCATGGCTCATGTCAGGCTGCCACCATCTTCTCAGCCTGAGCTTGTTTGTACCCACCCTTGGGAAGACTATCCAAGTATTTGAAAGGATGCGGGTGTGGTGATCTAAAGTGTATCTTTATTAGATACACTTCAAGCCCAGTTATGCTATGGTTCTTGCAGACTCATAGAGGAGCTACTTGGTGGTCTCGGATAAGATCTGGAAGAATTCTCTGGGCTACCAGGCAGTAGAAACTCTTATTCCCTGCCTGTAATTTCTCTCCAAAAAAATTATCTGTGTGTCTGTGTGTCTGTCTCTCTCTCTCTCTCTCTCTCTCTCTCTGCTGAGCCACTCAGAGCTGGGCCACTTGGACTGACACAGCATCCCTATGGCCACCACCACTGGGACTGCACTGGGTCAGACCTAAAGCCCTCAAAGCACTGGTTCTCACTCAAGGCCCACTGTCAACACTACCTGGCTATTGCCCATGTTCACTCAATGTCCTGGGGCTCTACAGTCAGCAGGTGGCAAAGCCAGTCAGGCTTTTGTCTTTCCCTTCAGGGCAACCAGTTCCCTCAGGCCCTGGTGCGTCCAGAGATGCTGTGTAGGAGCCAGGGATTGGAGGCAAAAAGCTTAGAAACTTACCTGGTGCTTTATTCTACCGCAGCTGAGCTGACGCTGAAACCATGAGACAAAGTCCTTCCCACTCTGCCTTTCCCTTTCCACAGGCAGAGGAGCCTCGCCCTGTGACTACCACCACAGGTCCACAGGGAGTGCTGCCAGGCTACTGTTGATGTTTACTTAGGGCCCAAGGGCTCTTAAGTCACTTGTGGTGAATGCTTCCAGGCCTGGGACTCACCCTTCAGGGCAGTGGGCTCCCCTCCAGCCCAGGGCAGGTCAAGAAATTCTGTCTGGCCGGGCGCGGTGGCTCAAGCCTGTAATCCCAGCACTTTGGGAGGCCGAGACGGGCGGATCACGAGGTCAGGATATCGAGACCATCCTGGCTAACACGGTGAAACCCCGTCTCTACTAAAAAATACAAAAAACTAGCCGGGCGAGGTGGCGAGCGCCTGTAGTCCCAGCTACTCGGAGGCTGAGGCAGGAGAATGGCGTAAACCCGGGAGGCGGAGCTTGCAGTGAGCTGAGATCCGGCCACTACACTCCAGCCCAGGCGACAGAGCGAGACTCCGTCTCAAAAAAAAAAAAAAAAAAAAAAAAACACACAAACAAACAAAAAAAGAAATTCTGTCTAAGAGACAAGGCCTAAAATCAGTGACCACAGGAGCCTATTTGGTGCTCTACCCCACCATGGACAGGCAGGTACTTAAGCTGCAAGACAGAGTCCCTTTTACCTTTCCCTCTCCTTTTCTCAAACAGAAGAGGTCTCTCACCACAGCCACCAAAGCTGGGAATGTGCTGGGTCCCACCTGAAGCCAGCATGTCTCTGAGCCTTATTCCAGGCCCATAGCAGACTACCTGGGTACCACCGTTGGCTGTGCAGGGTGGTGCAAGCATTTGGGCTTGGGAAGAGAGAGGAAAAGAACACGCACAGCAAGGTCACAGTGTAAGCAACAGTATGGAGGTGGGAAAGTTCAGCTCATGGATAGAAAAAGTTGATCCAATTTGGCAGGGCCCACAGGGAGATTTGGTGGGGTGGTGAGAGGTGGGCCACGTCAGAAAGAACCTTGAATGCCAGGCTGAGGTGGGAGGCATTTCCTGTTGTATGGAAGGTGCCATGAGGTGGTGGGGAGGGTAACATGATGAAAGGATATTTGGGAGGATGGATCTGGCATCGGTGATTGGTAGGGGTAAGGAGTGAACAAAGCCAGAGGCCAGGAAACTGGACAAACAGCCCAGAGTTCAGGCTTAGCTGTTCAAAGGCAGTTTCTACACTGAATTTCAATGTGGATCCAAGCATGCATGGGGTAGATGATTTGGAAAAGCAAAACCATTCCCTTCCCATTACAACACAGTTTCCCAGGTGAGCTCATCACCAGAGTCCTACAATGCAGACAGTCGAACTGCCCCAAACTCTGTCCCTAGAAGCTGTGACCCAGAGGGAGCCCTTGTCAACTGTAGCCCGAGGACACTGCAGCCTAAGCAGGACTGCACCCGTTCCCTCCCAGGAGCCTCATCTCTGTCTGGCCAGGCTTTCGCTTCAAATGTCCTCAACTTTGGCTTTAAAATCTGTTGGGTCAGATTCACGAGAGCTCTGGCCTTCTTTGGTTTAGGGATTTTTAAATAGTGTTTTCAAGCAGGCAGTAGATCAACTCTGCTTGCTTACTTCTGTGTACATCTCCTGTTCCCTGGCCCCAGATCTTCTTTTTCCTTGGTTTATCCTCTCATTGTGTTGCAGCACATCTTTCAGTAGCTTCCTGAGACAGAGTGAATGGAAGCCAAGCTTTCTGACCTTCACGTAGTTTAGAATGTTACTGTTCTACCCCAACTTCTGATTAATAGTTTGGCTGGATATAATGCTGTAATTTAAATGTAACTTGTCATCACATTGGGAAACATTGCTCTATTATTTTCTAGTTCCCAGTGTTGTTGGGAAGAAGTCGGTGCCATGTGGAGTCTTGGCTCTTTATATATGACCTGTCTTTTCTCTCTGAAAGATTTTAGGATTTTCTCTCTGTTCTTAGTTTTCTGAAATTTCCCAATTATGTGCCCTGTTGTAGATCCTCATTCACTGTGCTAGTCACTTGGTAGACTTTTGAACTAGAAAATCATGTCATTCTATTACAGGCAGCCACCAGCAGGTTTGTGTGAGCTGAGTAATCACATTATTTTCTCCCAAGGACAAGAGGTATCAAGGCTCTGAGCACCTTATAAGTGGATATGGGGAAAGGGTGCCTGAAGTGAATCCAACAAAGCTGCAGCACCCACTGAGCTCATGTCCTAGGGCCAGGCTCTGCCTGAGGACAGTGGACATGGGTGAGACCCACTTCCTGCCCAGTCCCATGGTAGGGCTCAGGACACACATGGTCCAGGAGGCCCCCAGCCCCGGGCTACATTTACATGCACCTGCCTGCATGTAGCAATCAGTGAGCCACAGGACAACTTAGGGGAAAGGGCAGCTCCAGAGAGCAGGATAGGAGGGAGGTAAATAATCATGGGGTGGGGAGTGGCCTTGTTGGGAAGGGGCAAAGGCAGGACCATGTGTTTTGTGTGTGCGTGTGTGTGTGTGTGTGTGATGTGTATTTTGGAAAATGGAGAGAACAATTTGCCCCTTTTCTGGCCACTGTACCCCATTTTTCATGAAGTTTTTCTTCCCATCATGGACTGAGTGTCTCTGTCTCCTCTAAATTCATATGTTGAAGCCCTAACCCTCTGCATGGCTGTATTTGGAGATGAGGCTTCTCAGGAAGTCATTAAGGTTAAATGAGGTCCTAAGGTTGGGGCCCTGATTCAGTAGCATTAGTGTTCTTATGAAACGAGACACTAGAGAGTGCAGTCACTCTCTGCACAAATACAAAGAAGAGGTCACGTGAGCACACAATATGGCAGCCAGCTACGGGACAAGAAAAGAGGCCTCAGAATGTAACCTACCTTGCTGGCACTTTGGTCTTGGATTTCCCAGCCTCCAGAACTGTGAGAAATAAATGTTTGTGGTTTAAGCCACCCAGTCTGTGGTATTTTGGCATGGCAACATGAACTAATACATCTCCCCACCCTACTTCAACCACATGACACTAGAGGAGTTGGCAGTTTTAGTGTCCCAACTACCCAGCCAATCCAGACCACACCAAGCAGAAACTTTCTTCTGGAGTTTTCTGAATAGGAACTAATGGACGGGAGCACTATCCTTTGTTGGGGGCAAAGCCAGGAAGATGGAAGTCTCATGCTACCAACAGCCTGACTCCAACCTTGTGGGGAAAGTTTCTCTGAGAGCACAAAACTGATCTGCAGACTGAGGTGGAGACAGAGACAAGGGAAAGAGCCTGCAAATCCCGACAGCACTGGTGACTCTGAGACCAGGTATTCCTGAGGCCCAGCTGTTCCCTGCCCTGCACGTGGCTAACTTACTGACCAATGAACTTCCCTTCTTGCCTAAGGCAACTCAAGTGAATTTTCTGTCACTCACCCCAAAGAGCCCTGACTGCAATGGCAGGGCATGGCAGGGCTAGGCTGGCTGTGGTAGAGGACAGTGTGGGTAGAATCAGCTGTGACAGGCACACGGGAAGTGCAGTTATCGAGTGGACTCCATGAGATCTTCCTCCAGCCCTGACTGTGAGCAAGGCTAGGTTCATACGCTCAGTAGGTCAGAGTGAGGGATTTGGTCAGAGGTGCCATGCTCAGGGCCATCTTTCTATGAGTCAGACTCTTCAGCATCAAAGGCTTTGCCATCAGAGATAGTTTTAGTCATATCTTGGGTTCACTTTATCAATTGCTATTCCCCTGTTTTCAGGATCTTTACACTAGGCTGCCCCACGTGGGTGTTAGGAAGCCATAGTCATCCTGCCCAGAAGCCCAGACCACAAAAAGGACTTCCACCAGCCTGCCCAGGGTTCCAGAGGGCAGGACTAAGGGGTGGTGGGAGGATCCCAGCCTGGGCAGTCATGGCATGTCCACCACTCTTGATCTGTCTTCTGGAACTTTTCATCTCTCCAGTTTGGGTCCTGGTGGGACACACATGGTAAAGACAATGAACGTCCATGTCTCCGACTAGTTTTCCCATCAGAAGTGGTCGTTGCGCCAATCACCCTCTTCCACTAAAACTGGACAGACCAAGGGCCACTTTCCTAATGGATGGGTCTTCTTGGTCCATCTCATGCTCCCAACAGAGTTCCCTCCCTACGATGGGAATGTGCCATACCAGGGGAGCCCTCTTGACCCAGCCTTCAGCCAAAGCCAGTCCCCCTGCCAAGCAGGCCTAAAGTTACACTGGAGGGTGACAGGCCTCACCTGGAAACTTCTTGTTGAATATTGTCAGTTTCCCACAGAAGTGCAGCCTGGCAGTTTAATTCAAATTAAAAACAGGAGGAGACTGCTGCTTCAGTCTCGACTGCTTGAATATTAGGCCGTGTAGAGCTTTTGTTTGCTGGAAATTGTGGAGTCAGACATTGTGCAGATTGACCCAATAGCTACAGCAGGTACACACATACGGCGCCAACCAAGGACAAGTGTGCACACGCACACATGCACACAGCAGAAAATCGAGAAATAAACTCTTTTAATTTTAGCTGTCATGGTAGTTTTGTGTCATTTCCCCAAAATATACAAATTTTATTTTATGATTTAGTCTATTTAGAATTACTTAAGGAAAAGGAGATGTGAGTGCAGTGGCTCATATCTATAATCCCAGAACTTTGGGAGGCTGAGGCAGGAGGATCACTTGAGCCTGGGAGTTCGAGACCAGTCTGGGTAACATGGTGAAATCCCACCCCTATAAAAAAATATGAAAATTAACCAGATGTGGTAGCATGTACCTGTGGTCCCAGTTACCCAGGAGACTGAGGATCCCTTGGGCCAGGGAGGTGGAGGTTGCAGGGAGCTGAGATCACATCACTGCTCTCCAGCCTGGGTGACAGGGTGAGATCCCATGTGAAAAACAAAGAAAGAGAAAGAAGAGAAAAGAAAAAGAAGAGGAGGGAAAAGAAATAAGAGAAAGGAGAAAAGAAAAGAGAGGAGAGAAGAGAAAAGAGGGGAGGGGAGGGGAGAGGAGCAATGGGATCCTGATATCTGGTATGGGGAAACTTAAGTGGATACGTCTGAGAACTTCGAACCTCCAGTTTCCACTCAATGCTCTGGACTAAAAGAAGTAGCTCCCTTTCCTCGCTAAGAGAAGGGCAGCTGTCCCTTGCCTGGAGACTAGGCAAAGAGCCTCCAACAAGGCCTTACAGCAGGATGAGGTGTATCATCATTGCTGCCCCACATTGACACCAGGCTCTGGTCATTCCTCATCATGGCCCAAGGTCACAAGCACAGTCTGCTCTGGGAGAATGATTTTTTCCCAAAAATGTTGCAGTAGCTGTCGAGTGTGTACTCGCAGAATCTGGGAGAGGAGGTGGAGGACTGGACATAAGAATGTTGGACCATGGGGAGACTAAAGGCTGTATACACGAGAATACACTGATGTGGGAGCGCTCTCAGGATTTAATGGCTTGGCAAGGACACCTGGGGCCCTAACATGCTGCTGCAGTGGCTCCTTGAAATGTGGATGGAACAGTTGCTGCAGGGAATTAGGTGGAGATTATAGAACTGCATTTGCAAAGCATCAAAGAAGCCGGAAAGTACAGGGAGGTAGGAATGTTGGAATGGTTCGTTATATGCCAGCAGATTCGGAATCCACTGGGCTCAAGTGATCCTCCCACCTCAGCCTCCCAAGTAGTTGGAATTATAGGCATGCACCACCATGCCTGGCCTTTTTTCTTTTTTTTTTTCTTTTTTTTTTTTTTTTTAATTTTTAGTGAAAATGAGGTTTTGCTATTGTTGTCTAGACTGGTATCAAATTTCTGAGCTCAAGCAATCCTCCTGACTCGGCCTCCCAAATTGTTGGGATTACAGGTATGAGCCCTAGGATGTTTCCTGATTTGTGTATTCAGGAAACAACAACAACAAGACCTGGTGCGCAGAAGCCTGCAACAAAAATTTGCAATTTCCTACCCAGTTTTCAGACTGAGACAATTAAGACCTATAGCTCATTGATTATAGGGGAGGCTGGGTATTCTTGGAAAAAGATCCTGCAACATCACCACATGGTATTCATTAATTATTCTCCAAAGGGATGTAGGGTCATTGATGAATGTAACTGTAGCTGATGAAAAGGGAATACCCAGATTGTTTGAGGACCATTTATATAGGATTAGAGCTGACCCTGACACCAGAAGACCCACAATGCCACAATGTCCCCTCTCCAAAAGACTGAGAACATGTGAAGGCTAGGTAATAAATGGATCCCTGGATGAAGAGGCTGCAGCCCCATCCCGTTGTCATTTATCTGTCCCTAAATATGCAATTGATATAAGTATGCTTAGAAGGTAACAGAGCTCTTACTTTACTCCCTGAGCTGTAGGTATGAGCCACTATAGTAGGAAGAGCCCAGGGGAAGTCTCTGAAACTCCCTCTTCCCACTTCCAGGAGCAATGCAGTATTCTAGGTGGAATCACAGAGATTTATCACCTCCCTCAACTGTGACTGCCACCTTATGATAGTATTCTTACATTTCCCCTCCTGTCCCTTGTGCTATTCTTGTCATTGTTTTACCTCCACCTGTCATGAACCCCACAATATGTTACTACTTTTGCCTCAATTATTTCTAGACATCACAAAATGAGAAAATAGGATCTTTTCTGTTTATCCATGTATTTATTATGTCAGTGGTCCTCATTCCTTTGTGTAGATCCAAATTTCTATACAGTGTCATTTTTCTTCTGACCAAAGAACTGTTTTGAACATTTCTCAGAGTGCAGGCCTGCTGGTGATTATCTTGGCTTTTCTTTGTGTGAGAAAGTCTGTGTTTTGTCTTCATTAAATTTTTTGAAAATGTTTTATTGTGTTTTTTTTTTTTTTTTTTTGTAGAGATGAGACCTCACTATGTTGCCCAGGCTGGTCTCGAACTCCAGGCCTCAAGCAGTCTTCCTGCCTCGGCCTCCCAAAGTGTTGGAATGATTACAGGCATGAGCCACCACACCTAGCTTCACTGACTTCAACTGCTTTTAATCCCATATCTGCAGAGGTAACTATTTCATCTCTAGTCATTCTTTTTGTTTTATTTTGAGACAGGGTCTCACTGTGTTGCCCAGGCTGAAGTGCAGTGGTGCAATCACAGCTCATGGTAACCTCGACCTCCTGTGTTCAGGTGATCCTCCTGCCTCAGCCTCCTGAGTAGCTGGCACTGCAGGTGCATGCCACCATGCCTGGATATTTTTAAAAATTGTTTATAGAGATAGGTCTCCCTTTGTTGCCCAGGCTGGTCTTGAACTCCTGGGCTCAAGCAATCCTTGCATCTAAGCCTCCCAAAGTGCTGGGATTACAGGCGTGACCCACTTCACCTAGCCTGTGTGGTTTGTTGCTTTTTTTTTTTTTTTTTTTTTTTTTTGTCAATATGTCTTCCATTTCTCTCTTCTCATCATGTTCAGAATTTTTAGCCTTCTTGAACAGATGGAGCGTATTTATAATATGTTTTTTAATGTCTTTGTCTGCTAATTACATCATCTCTGTCATTTCTGGGCCTATTTCCATTGATTTATTTCTCTCCTGGTTATAGGTACTATTTTACCTGTGGGTTTTTTGCTTGTTTGTTTGTTTTTTGATACAGGGTCTTACTCTGTCACTCAGGCTGGAGTGCAGTGGTGTGATCTCATCTCACTGCAATCTCCGTCCCCCAGGTTCAAGTGATTCTTGTGTCTCAGCCTCCCAAGTAGCTGGGACTACAGGTGTGCACCACCACACCCGGCTAATTTTTGTGTTTTTAGTAGTGACAGGATTTAGCCATGTTGGCCAGGCTGGCCTTGAACTCCTGTCCTCAAGCAATCTGCATACCTTGGCCTCCCAAAGTGCTGGGATTACAGGCATGAGCCACTGTGCCTGGCCATTGCCTGGTAATTTTTTATTGACTGGTAGACATTGTGTTTTTGTGTTGTGATTGTTGGATTTTGTTTTCGTTTAAATAGTGTGGGACTCTGTTCCAACACTAGTTAAGTTACTTGAAATAAGTTGGATCTATCAAGGTTTGCAAATCTGGTCCCTGTTAGCAATCATGGCCACATGTAGAGGTTGCAGGATGTTGTTTACATTTCTATCTTTTTTTTTTTTTTTCTTTGAGACAGGATCTCGCTCTGTCACCCCAAGTGGCACCATCTCGGCTCACTGCCACCTCCACTTCATGGCCTCAAGTGACCCTCCCACCTCAGCTTCCCAAAG
This sequence comes from Piliocolobus tephrosceles, assembly GCF_002776525.5. NCBI lineage: Eukaryota > Metazoa > Chordata > Mammalia > Primates > Cercopithecidae > Piliocolobus > Piliocolobus tephrosceles. Next base: position 92,641,463 of record NC_045439.1, on the reverse strand, counting down.
TGCTGGAATTACAGGTGTGAGCCACAGCACCCAGCCTAAAATTGTATCTTTCTTATTATCAGTGAAGTTAAACATTTTTTCCTATGTGTCAGCGGCATTTGCGATTCTTTTTCTTTGAACTTTCATTTCTTTCCATTTTTCTTAGAATCCTTTGTCTTTGTTTTCTCTACTTTTAGAATAGAATGAATATATTAATCATACTTTGAATTGTGGCCATGACGGAGTACCTGTATTGATGATAGTCTCCCAGCATAAACAACTACAAAGCTGGACAAAGTACATGATAAAATTGTCTTCAGGCATTAGGCAATAGACCCACTGTGCATGGTGGCTCACACCTGTAATCCCAGCACTTTGGGAGGCCAAGGCAGGTAGATCACTTGAGCTCAAGACTTCGAGACCAGCCTGGGCAACATGGCGAAACCCCATCTCTACTAAAATTCAAAAATGAGTTGGGTGTGGTGGTGTGCAGGGGTCTATAACTCCCAGGCTGTGGACTGTACCAGTCGGTGACCTGGTTCCTGGTTAGGAACCAGGTTGCACAGCAGGAGTTGAGTGGTGGGCAGCGAGCATTACTGCCTGAGCTCCGCCCCCCATCAGATCAGCAGGCTTTAGATTCTCATAGGAGCGTGAACCCTAATGTGAACTGCACATGTGAGGGATCTAGGTTTCACACTATGAGAATCTAATGCCTGATGATCTGATGTGGAACAGTTTCATATCATAACCACTGTCCTGACCCTGTCTGTGGAAAAACTGTCTTCCACGAAACCAGTTAGGACTGTTGGTGGCATGTGCCTGTGGTCCCAGATACTTGGAAGACTGAGGTGAAAGGATGGCTTGAGCCTGGGAGGTAGAGGTTTCAGTGAGTTGAGATCATGCCACTGCACTCCAGCCTGGACAACAGAGTGAGATCTTATCTCAAAGAAACACACAAACAAAAGGGCCAGGCATGGTGGCTCACACCTGTAATCCCAGCACTTTGGAAGGATATGGCAGGCAGATCACCTGAGATCAGGAATTCAAGACCAGCCAGGCGAGGTGGAGGTTGCAGTGAGCCAAGATGGCGCCATTGCACTCCAGCCTGGGCTACAAGAGCAAAACCCCATCTCAAAAAAAAAAAAAAAAAAAAAAAAAGACCCGTAAATGGCTCATACATTGGAATTAGCAGGCAAGAGCTTTAAAGTAACCACATACATACATGAAATAATTTAGAGAAATATCAACACCTGTGAAGATGGTGAAGAAAGAATTTAGAGAAATAAGTTTTAGTGTAAGTATATCCTAAATATGCATGGTACATACTTACTGAAAAAATAGTTTACTTTTTATCAGAAATCTAAATTTAACTGGGCGTCCTATATTTTATCTGACATCTCTACCCCAAAGCCAAGCAGGAGAGAATCCAGAGTCCTATCTTACAGCAGGCGACCTAGCCTAGAACAGATCCTGGCCAGGGGCAATTGGACATTGGATGGATTAGAGATGCCAGTCATTCAGTGTGTTAAAGGTTTGCCAGCCCTACATACAATCAGCATTGTTTTTGTTTAATATTTTTGTCTAAAGCAACTTTAAAAATTGTAACCCTTTATTTCAAAATATAGATTCAGAGGAAATTTCAAAGGTGGTACAGAGAGGTTTCATGGACTCCTCACTCAGTTTCCTCCAAAGGTTCTATTTTGTATAAATGTAGGACAATATCTAACAATGTCACATGTCTAGGTCTATGCCATTTTATCACATATGTAGACTCCTTTAACCACCACTATAATCAAGACAGAACTGTTCCACCACCACAAAAATCCCCCTCCTGCTATTCCTCTGCACTTATTCCTGGGTCTTCCCCTCCACTATTCCTACTCCTGGCAACCACTGATCTGCTTTCTGTCTTTATAATCTTCTCACTTCAAAAACATTATAAAATGCAGAAATTAGCCAGGCATGGTGGCACCAACTTGTAGTTCCAGCTACGTGGGAGGCTGAGGCAGGAGAATCACTTGAATCTGGGAAGGGGAGGCTATAGTGATCCTGCCATTGCAGTCCAGCCTGAGACTGGGTGAGACTCAAGGGTGAGAGTCTCTCAAGGAATGAATGAATGAAGGCCTGGCACAGTGGCTCACACCTATAATCCCAGGGCTTTGGGAGGCTGAAGCAGGTGGAACTGTTGAGGCCTGGAGTTTGAGACCAGCCTGGCCAACATGGCAAAACCCTGTCTCCACTAAAAATATAAAAATTAGCCAGGTATGATGGTGTGCACCTGTACTCTCAGCTACTTGGGAGGCTGAGGCACAAGAATCACTTGAACCCGGGAGGCAGAGGCAGAGGCTGCAGTGAGCCAAGATCATGCCACTGCAGTCCAGTCTGGGCCACAGAGTGAGACTTCATCTCAAAGACAAAATAAAACCAAACAAGAAAAAAAGAACATTATACAAATGGAATCACACAGCATGTGGCCTTTTGACACACTGGCTTTTTTTTTTTTTTCTACTCAGCAAATGCCCTTTGAGATCCATCCAAGTTGTGCATATTCCTTTTTATTGTTTTTTTCTGTTTGTGATGGAGTCTCACTGTCACCCAGGCTGGAATGCAGTGGCGTGATCTCAGCTCACTGCAACCTCCACCTCCTGGGTTCAAGCAATTCTCCTGCCTCAGCCTCCTGAGTAGCTGGGATTACAGGCACCCATGACCATGCCTGGTTTCTTTCTTTTTTTTAAGATGAAGTTTTGCTGTTGTTACCCAGTATAATGGCACAATCTCAGCTCACTGCAACCTCTGCCTCCCAAGTTCAAGCAATTCTCCTGCCCCAGCCTCCTGTGCAGCTGGGATTACAGGTGCCTGCCACCATATCCAGCTAATTTTTTTGTATTTTTAGTAGAGATGGGGTTACACCATGTTGGCCAGGCTGGTCTCGATCTCCTGACCTCAGGCAATCCACCTAGCTTGGCCTCCCAAAGGGCTGAGTTTACAGGCATGAACCACTGGGCCTGGCACCCTTTTTATTTTTGAATAGTATTTCATAGAATGGATGTAGCAGTTTGCTTAACCATTCAACTACAGGGGGTGTTTGGTTGTTCCCAGTTTGGGGCTATTACAAATAAATCTGCCATGAACAATCATGTGTGAGTTTTTGTGCAGACATCAGTTTTATTTTCTGGTACAAATGCCCAGAAGCAATTGCTGGGTCATATATTAAGGTGTATGTTTAATTAAAGAAGCTGCCAAACTATTTTCTAGAGTGTCTGTACCATTTTATATTCCCACCAGTGACGTATGAGAGAGTGAGTTTTGTCTACATCCTCACCAATATTTGCTATTACCACTATGTTTGATTGGAGCTGTTCTAATAAATATGTAGTGATATCTTACTGTGGTTTTAATTTGCATTTTCCCAGTGGTTGGTGTTAAAGATCTATTCATGTGCTTTAAGTCAACTCATTTTTAAAACCTAAATAAATGTATTTAAAGAGGAAACTTGCTTTGGGAGACCAAGGCAGGTGAATTGCTTGAGCCCAAGGGTTCAAGACGAGCCTGAGCAACATGGTGAAACTCCGTCTCTACAAAAAATACAATAATATCCAGGCATGGTGGCGTGAGCCTATGGTTTCAGCTATTCGGGAAGCGAGGCAGGAAGTGAGACCTCCTGGTGAGCATCGTTCTCATTTACTGCAAATAGAAGGTAATGGTAAAAATAAATGCATCTGTATATTGCCTAAAATCCTCTTGTGGGCCCCAGGCTCGCACACCACATTTTTGGGCAGGAGCCCCACTCACAGAGGCTATGACAAGAATGGTCCTGACCCTGGGGCTGTGCAGTGACAGCTCACACGGCTCCACGTGGCAGTTCTGAGTTTGGGATGCGCTGATGTAGTCCTACTACACCCCTTCCAGCCCTTTATTGGACTGAGAGAATTCAAGCTCTGAGGAGGGCAAGACTTGCCCAAGGTCACCCAGCAACATGGTCAGTCTCCTTTCCCAGGGTCTGCACAATTCCTGGCCTGTTTAAAGCCTGCCTCTATTCACTGCTGACTGAAAAATCCAGCTCCAAAACAGAATATGGCAAAGGATACTATCTTGTGCAGCGTATGTTTACAGCTGCAGTTACGTAGGAAAAAAAGTCAGAAAATACTGTTGAAACAGTTATTTAGGGAGAGAAGGGGTCTACCGGTTTTTTGTGTTTTCAACTTTTCTGTATTTCATGATTTTTGTCACAATGATGTTTAGTTACATCATCAACACATATTAAATGTTAAAAATCGACATGAAGACTTATCCAGCCACAGCCTATCATCGGCAGAGTCAGGAGGCCTTCCAGATAGAGCAGCCCCGCACCTGCCCCAGGTCACACCCTGGGCCTAGGCACATGTTAGGTGCTCTCTCTGGACACCTTTACCCCATGGTGGCCTCCACGTCCGTACCCACCAGGACCTCCTGTGGGCAAGGCCTTCCCCTGCATCCAGCCCTGGGCACCCCCTAGCCCAGAGGGCACCTCATGGTGTGAGAGTCCGCCTGTCTGTCTCTAAAGAGAGGAAAACTTCTTGGGACATGTGTTCCGCTTGACCATCAACCCAGCCTGGTGCAGAAGAGTGTACAGTGGGTATTTGGTGAATAAATGCATGAATGATTGGAACAAATTCCCAAAATGGTAATTTCCTGAGGCCCTTCTCCAACTGGCCCAGGTGGAACCAGTTCCACTTTTCACGGGAAAGCCAGGTGTGAGGAGTGGGCCAGGTATGTGTGAGGGGCCAGGTTCTCAAAGACTGGATGGACACAGGGCTTGTAGCAGGTCTGGGGGCAGCAGTACTGCTGTGGGAGCCTCAGGGAGGGCTCGTCCCTGATATCGCCCAGGATATCCTGGTGCCCCCACGTGCTGCGTGGCGTGACAAGGCCTGGGTGGTGGGGACACACAGGGACTTGTTTGGATTGGCCACCTGGCCAATCCTCCAGGGCCAATCCTGGCCCAAGAAGCTGTGCCTCCAGGCCCTCAAGGAATAACTCACTTTTGATATGTGACAACAGCTGCAGGCAAGGGGAGGGAAAGGTGTGCTGGGCCTCAACCTTAGAAGCCAGAAGCCAGTTCATGCCCCTACCTTGGTCTATGTGGGAAAGGGATGGGACCTCAGCTAGCTCTGGGGTCCTGGGTTATGATCAGGACCGTCCCTTATGGACTCAGTGACTTGGGCTGACCCAGCCCCTCCCTGAGCCTCATCAGTGAAACCAGGTCTGGGCCAGGGCTCTCGACACCTCCCAGCTCCAACCTCTGGCTTTCTTCCAGGAGGGCAGGAGATCAGACAGAAGTGACCCAGGCTCCCCTGTTTACCTCAACCTCCTTGTGAAGCCTCCCTCTTTGTGCCTGTGAGGTAGGTGGGGCCGGAAGGAGGGGCATTCACCTGTGGGCCTGTGACCTCTCTGCCCAGGTGTGCCTGGAGAGCCCTGTCTATACCTGGTGCTTTGCTACACCCCACGGCCTGGTCACAACCTCCCTGCCTCCAGAGCAGTCCTGGCCCAGGGAAGTAGCTGGTCTCTGCATCGAATGATAGGTAGAAAATGAAAGTGGGGGCGATAGCTCTGGAAAGGAGTCAAGGAGGAGGTGTCTTCCCAAGGATGTGGAGGGTTTTTCCAGAATGGAACTTGACAGGTGTGGGCAAACATCAGGAGGTGGGAAGGGTGGCTCCCTCTGTGGGAGCCAAGACGACTTGCCTGGGCCAAACGGTGGTAGGCTGTGGGTAGGGCAGGCAGGTCTGGGGTGCCCAGAGCCTGGGGTCCCTGTCCTTGCAGAGGAGTGGAATGCAGAACAAGTATCCCCTGCTCTCTGGCTGGGGGACATCCTCTACTTCCAAGCCCAGACACACACCAGCTGCCACAAGACCCTGAGGCTCTTCAGAGGACCAATGGACAGCCACACTCACTCTGAACCAGCCTGCAGGGCCCACCTGCACCCTGGTCAAACCCATGACTGAGGGGACTCTCTGGGGACAATGGGGGCAGTCTCATGCTGCCTCTTACAGGTGGATCAGTCCCTGGGATCTGGTGTTGGGCTGGGGTGGGCTGAGGCTATTCTCTGCCAGGGTGCCTGGTGGACAACAGGAAGAGCATCTTCTCTTTGGCTTTCCTGGACTGCAGGACACAGCTGAACACTGCACTTTACCTCAGATGCCTTCAGATCCTCAGAAAACCCTGGGAAGGAAGAGGGGCTGCCCCGGCAGGGGGCCAGGACCCTGGTCCATGCTTGCTTCCCACAGCAGGCACCTCCTCTCCAGATTGACGTCACCTGATTCCTGAAGGCCTGGGCTACTGACCAGAGCCTTGACTCCCTCACCAAGACCTGTCCTTACATCAGACCAGCTAGTACATGAGTTCAGAGCTGAAGGCGGGGAGAGAGAATGCAGGGCTCTGTAAGAGTTCTACGCTCCCTGTTGCAGTGGGCCCTGTAGAAGGCCCCCCAGAAATCTGCAGCTGCTGTAAGTCACTGGGAGGAAGCTGCAGCAGACATGTGTTTCCCAGCCTGGTAGATGCAGAGGGGTGTCTCGGCCACTGAGTGGGAGGCCCAAACGCGGCCTTGGATGTGGCAGTGCAGGAATTCTAGCCAGCTCTGGGGCCCTGGGCAAGTCATTTAACCTCTCAGAACCCCATTCCTGGTCACCATGTGGCTCTTGTGTGGATGTAAAGGACCCCCAGGCCACTTATGTCCCATCAGTGGAAGCCTAGCATGGGTGGAGACCCCCGAGACTGAACTCAGTGTTGGGATCCAGCCTGCCCAGCTCTCCTACATAGAGCCCAGAGTCAGCAAGCTGGGCTTCCTAGAGACGCAGGCACTTCTGCGGGCTGGAGAGCATGAGCAGGGTTCCCTTTTGGAAGGTGGAAGAGGAGGCCATAATGAGGCAGAGCTTGGGCACAAGGGGCTTGAATGGGGGATCTAAGACCCAACAGAGACTGAAGACTCTGTGCCACTCAGGTGGTGGAAACTGAGCTACGGCTGGTCCTCGTGGTCCTGAGTGAGGCCTCACCAGTCTTGGAAGCTGTGCAAAGGTGGCTTCATGTAAGGGTGCATCTGAGCACTTTTTTTTTTCTTTTTTTTTTTTAGATGGGGTTTTGCTCTGTCATCTAGGCTGGAATGCAGTGGCACGATCATAGCTTACTGCTGCCTCAAACTCCTGGGCTCAAGTGATCCTCCCACCTCAGCCTCCCAAAGTGCTGGAATTACAGGCCCGAGCTCTACGGAGCCTGGTTTTAAATCTTAATAAATATCTCCTCGTGGTCTGCTTCCCTGGCTGATACACAGCCTGACATCTTGCACCTAGACAGACATGTGTCTGGACTTGGTTCCATTTGTTCTGATAGGCTCCTCTCTCTCAATGACCACACGTTATAGCCTGTGGTTATTCTTACACATTTCTGTATAGACCTGAGGGTTAGTGTATTAATGTCAAAATTCTACTAGTTTTTTGACGCTGGATGGAATGTCTGGGTTAATTTAGGAGTGGGCATCTTGACAATATAGGCTTTTCCTCCAGGAATGGTGATTCTGGGACACAGGTTTTGCACATTCTGGTTTATTGCTTGGCTCGCTGCCACAGAGGGATGGTACTGCTCCACACGCCATGCCCAAGAGATGTCCCAGCTTATCTTTCTAAATCAAGCTGAATGTTCTCAGCTGACAGGACATCATATCAGTGCTGCGGGGACTCACTCACCCCAACCTGAGATGAAGTGAGGTTGAGACTATGGAACAGATCCGTGCTGAGTGCATTCACTGTTCCTGACCCACACTGCTGCTGGCCGGGGCTGTGTCTGAGCCGACAGAGGGCATTGATTTGGGGACGGGGTAGGAGGTGGTGCTGGAGAGATGCCCCTCACCTCCCTCAGCTCCTTCTGTCCACCCAACACTTGGTCACCAAGGCCCCTGACTTCCAGGCCCCAGTCACCACTAACAGGGTGCTACATGGGAACAGAATGTAGGCACAGAACCTGGAGTTCAGGTCACCCCTCCTTCCAGTGAAAGCTTCTGTACCTCCCAGGTGATTCCAGCGTTATTCCTCCATGGGCCAAATATCCTAAGCAAAGGCCTGGACAGGGGGTCTTTATCCAAGTGCCCAAAAAAACACTGGCAGAAAGACTCTGCATGCCCCCTGTGGCCTGCCAGAAGTAAGAGCCTCTCCTTCAAAATGCACAATCCTGGTTCTTGCAGGGAGGTGTGGAGGGGTGGAAGAAACGGTCTATCTCATTCTTTCAGCAGGAACCAAATCTTGGGAAACCCAGACCCAGTATATTTCTTAATGATCCTGATACTTTTATAACTGGTTACAGCGGGTTCACATGCACAACTGTTTTCCAACATCTTACAACAGGCCACATAACACCCTGTAATGTATTTTTTAATTTTTTTTCTTTTTTTGAGGCCAGGGGCAGTGGCTCATGCCTGTAATCTGAGGCAGAAAGACTGCTTGAGGTCAGAAGTTCGAGACCAGCCTGGGCAACATAGCAAGACCCCATCTGTAACAGAGAAAAACCTTGTCTCTAAAAAAAATTTTTTTGAGTACAGTGGCATGATCACAGCTGCTTCTGGGCTCAAGTGATACTCCCACCTCAGCAGCTGGGACTCTCAGAGCGCACCACCACACCTGGCTAATTTTTAAATTTTTGGTAGAGATGCAGTCTCACTATGTTGCCCAGGCTGCTCTTGAACTCCAGGCCTCAACAGATCCACCCAATGCAACCTCACAATACACTGGGTTTACAGGCATGAGACACCATACAGCCCCTGCAAAATCTAACTTCTTCAGGTGCTTCTTTGGGACCTCCTAGACTACCATTGGCAAATAATAGTTTATTATTTTCCCACGTTTATGTTAATAGATTTCCCATGTTTTATTTGTCTAGACGAGGGTTTCTCAGCACCAGCACTATTGACGTTTTGGGCTGGATAATTCTTTGTTATGGAGCTGTTTGTGCCTTGCAGATGTTTAGCAGCATCTCCAGCCTCTGCCTGCTACATGCTAGTAGCACTCCTCAGTGTGACAGCTAAAATGATTTCAGATCTTGCCAACTGTCCCCAGGGGAGGCAAAATCACCTCCAGTTGAGAACTGCTGACCTAAAAACCTCTGGAACAATGTTGGATCATGGTAATGATAGCACATACTGCTCCTGAGCTTAATGGGAATCCCTCTAGCATCAAAGTATAGTAGTACCTGTATACTACTGTCTGGGCTGTTATTAGTACACTGTGTTAGTCCATTCTCACGCTGCTATGAAGAAACACCCAAAACTGGGTAATTTATAAAGAAAAGATGTTTAATTGACTCACAGTTCTGCATGGCTGGGGAGGCCTCAGACAACTTACAATTATGGCAGAAGACACCTCTTCACAGGGCAGCAGGAGAGAGGAGAGCTGAGCAAAGGGGAAAACCTGTTGTAAAACCATCAGATCTCATGAGAACTCACTATGATGAGAACAGCATGGGAGAAACCGCCCCCATGATTCAGTTATCTTGACCTGGTCCCACCCTTGACACATGGGGATTATTGCAATTCAAGATGAGATCTGGATGGGGACACAGAGCCAAACTATATCATATCCTTTATATTAGCATACTGTATCAAAGTATAGTTTTCTTTCTTTCCTTTGTTTTTTCTTTGAGACAGAGTCTGGCTCTGGCTCTGGCTGGAGTGCAGTGGCATGATCTCAGCTGATAGCAACCTCTGCCTCCCGGGTTCAAACAGTTCTTGTGCCTCAGCCTCCCAAGTAGCTGGAACTACAGGTGTGTGCAACCACACCTGGCTAATTTTGATTTTTTTTTTTTTTTTAGTACACATGGGATTTGACATGTTGGCCAGGCTGGTGTCAAACTCCTGGCCTCAAGTGATCCTGCCACTTCGGCCTCCCAAAGTGCTAGGATTGCAGGTGTGTGCCACTGCACCCAGCCTGAAGTATAATTTTCACAATATGAAATACTTGACTTTCATACAAATAATGAAGGAATATGGATAAGATATTTTCTTTAAATTACAAGGGAGTCAGCAACACGGTGAAGCTAGTTCAAGGAGTGTTTTGAGAGACAGCGTCTATAGTGCTCCAGGAAGGCCATTCTGAAATGCATCCTGAGATAAGAGACAAAACTTGTTAATATCCTATAGGGAGGTCAGGCATGGTGGCTCACACCATGGTGGCTCACACCTGTAATCCCAGCACTTTGGGAGGCCAAGGCAGGCAGATCACCTGAGGTCAGGAGTTTAAGATCAGCCTGGCCAACATGGTGAAACCCTGTCTCTACTAAAAATACAAAAATTAGCCAGGCAGGGTGGCGGGCGCCTGCTACTCAAGTCCCAGCTACTCAAGAGGCTGAGGCAGTAGAATTGCTTGAACCTGGGAGGCAGAGGCTGCAGTGAGCCGAGATCATGCCACTGCACTCCAGCCTGGGCGACACAGCAAGATTCTGTCAAAAAAAAAAAAAATGTACAAGGAAATAAAACTGTCACCTTTGGGAGTTATTTTTTCTACTGGACAGAAATCTGTTTAGTTAACTTATATACATATTCTCAAGTATATTCATAACACATTCTCTAGTATATTTCCCCACACTAGTGGTTTTCAAAGCATGATCTCACATTGGAAGCATCAGCGTCACCTGGAACATAGACATGCAATGCTCAGGCCCCACCTCAGTCCTACTGAGTTAGAAACTCTGGTGTGGGGCCCAGCAGCCAGTATCACAAGCCCTGCAGGTGATTATGATGCACTATAATGTGTGAGAACCATAGCTCTAAATAATCAAATCATCCCTAATAGTAAAACAAGTATCTATGAAACAATGCTCCAGTATGATATTAAAAGGGCACGCCACCCACTTTTTAACTTTATTTCTCAATTTAAATATTTTGTCTGTCTGATGTTAAACTTGCTGTTTCATTTTTCAAATACTCTTAAGACAGTTTTCATCTGTTCCTAATTTTCTCTTTTTAAATAAAAAATGGTTTTCCAAATCTATCCATTTTTCTCTCCTTTAAGCTATTGATAGGATAAAAATTGAGCCATTCTTATGTTTTTTTTTTTTTTTTATATGGAGTCTCACTCTGTTGCCCAGGCTGGAATGCAGTGGTGCTAGTAGAGACAGGTTTTGCCATGTTGGCCAGGCTAGCCTCCAACTCCTGACCTCAGGTGATCTGCCTGCCTTGGCTTCCCAAAGTGCTAGGATTACAGGCATGAGCCACTGTGCCCAGCCTTTTTTTTTTTTTTTTTTTTTTTTTTGAGATGATCTCCTTCTGTTACTCAGGCTGGATGGAGTACAATGGCACCATTATGGTTCACTGCAGCCTCCACCTCCCAGGCTCAAGAGATCCTCTGACCTCAGCCTCTTAGGTAGCTGGGAAGACATGTGTATACCAGCACAAGTGGCTAATTTTTTGTAAAGACTGGATTCTCCCTATGTTGCCCAAGCTGGTCCAGAACTCCTGGGCTCCAGCAATCCACAGGCCTTGGCCTCCCAAAGTGCTATGATTACAGGTCTTATGTTCTTAAAATTTTTCTTTGACATGGTATAGGATAGTCTAGTAACTTGACATACTGTTGTTTTCAACAGGCTAGTGCTTATGATTTGTAAAAGAACTCTTCAGAAATGAGCTCAATTTTACCATGAATTGGGACACTTTCCATTTCTTTCTATTCTATAGAGTAGTATACTTGTCATGAGCTCTGTCTTTTGAAAACTTCAAAGGCTGCAACAATAAAACCAGCTGCACCTGGTGCATGGCATAGGTATGGAACTGAGGGGAGAGCTCAAGCTACAGTCAGCCCTCTGTATCCTAAGGTTCTGGATCCTTGGATTTAACCAACTGTGCATCAAAAATAATTGGAAAAAGTAAAACAATAAAAAACAAAAATTTATAAATACTTGATAACAGGTATTTACAAAGCATTTACATTGTATTAGGTATTATAGTAATCCAGAGCTGATTTAAAGTATATGGAAGGATGTGTACAGGTTATATGCAAATACTATGCCATATATATATATATATATGCTCAGGGACTTGAGCATCTGTGAAATTTGGTATCTCTGGGCTCCTGGAACCAGTATCCTGGGGTTACTAAGAGACGACTATATTCAGTTTCTTCTTTGGTTATTAGTCTATTCTCTAATGTATTTTTGTTGCTGTTTTGTCTTTTTGTTTTTGCCTCTTTAAGTCAATGTCAGAAACTTAGTTGTTCTAGACTACCCATTAGCTCAAAGCTACCAGTAAGCAGACTACCACTGCAATCTAAGCAACCGATTCTTTCCCCCCATCAGACTGGCAACATTTAAGATAAGCATCTATTGATGTTGAAGCTGTAAGGAGTTTTTCTGAGCATGTTAGTTATGACAGCCCTTTTTGCTAGGCACCTAGACGATTCATCAAAATGAAATAAAATACCCATGCACTTGAAGAAGTTATCTGGTTTATTATCTGGGTGCTGGTTATATGAGGTCCACAGTTGACGAAAACTTATTAAGCTTTATATTAATAATAGGTACAATTTTCTGTATGTGTAGTATATTTCAAAGTTTTTAAAATGTCTTTTGCCACAGCCCGCAGCTGTGTATGATGCTGTTCGCTTAACAGTGGAAAACATGGCAATGACCTGAATCCCCATGGCTCCCGGGATCCTACTCCCTTAAGTTAAACAAATAACCTCCACTGTCAGTTAAACTGGTGGTTGGCGCTGGTTTTTTCCAGGGAAGGATTCTGGGACAAGGAGAAGGAGACTCCAGCATTTCGCCCAGGCACTTCCAGTGGGCGGCGGTCCACTCTCAACCTCACTGGAACAGCTCCCGCCCTCCCAGAGGCCGTTAGTCACGTGATCGTGGAATCAGTTGACCCCGCTCGACCCGAAAAATAAATTCCCAGGCCCTGGCTTCCTGGGGCCATGAGGAGACACCAGGAGTGAAGCGAGGCGTGGGCTGCTGGAGCTGGAATTCGGGGACGCCAGTGGCTCCGGAAACGTGGGGGGAGATTTGTCAGCACTGGCCTCTCCACAAACAGTGTGTGCGGGCGTGAGGGCTGTGGGTCTGGTAGAGAAAAGTCCACCAGCACCCCACTCCGGAGACGGGGGCGGGGGTAGTAGGGGGCGGGTAAGACAAGAGCAGGCCTGCCAGGCTTAGAGTCCCCATGCTTCCCTGGCGAAAGGAGGGGCTCCTGCCTCCCGGGGCAGGAAGTGGAGCTTCTCTGGAGCTGGGAGTCCTTTCAGGTCTTCCCCAGCCCCAAGAGGACCTCCCAAGGACACCCACTTCCCCAGCCCTGCTGTGGGATTTGTAGAAGAAAGTGCTTAGAATCAGGCTCACTCTTGCACGCTGTTAGGAAGCACCTCCAATCTTTCCAGAGCCAGAAAGTAGTAGTTTTGGGGTTGCAACTTATCCATCCATCCATCCATCCCTCCATCCATCCATCCGTTCTAAGCGCCTAGTGTATACCATGAAGGGTGCTAGGCACTGGGAGGACTTGAGCTGCCGTGGGAAGGGGCAATCAGAGGCTTAATTGGCAGTCATAGTTAAGTTAACTGCACCTTGTGTGTGGTGCTAAGGGGGCAACTTGAGGATGCCATCAACCTTAAAGGCAGATGGCAGGAGCTGGCTGGCTGAAGTACAGTTTGTGTACCAGGGTTTGGGAGGCAAGGGTGGGAGGCATGTGTCTTCAAATGGAACAGCATGTGTAGAAACTTCAGGTGAGAGAGAGCATGGCTCCCCAGGAATGAATGCATTTCCCATAGCTGGGAGAGTATTATCTGGAGGTTAGGGAAGATGAGGCTGGGCAAATAAAGACCAAATCTTCCTGGCTCTTGAATTACCACAATCAAGATAATGAACATATCCACTGGCCCCCAAAATTTCCTTGTGTGAAGGGCTATTTTAGGAAGTATGATCAAGAAGGGCCAGCCTACCAGGATGGAATGGCTTATGCCTGTAATCCCAATGTTTTGGGAGGCCGAGGTGTGCAGATGACCTGAGGTCAGGAGTTTGAGATCAGCATGGCCGACGTGGTGAAACCCTGTCTCTACTAAAAATTTAAAAAGCCGGATGTGGTGGCGCATCCCTGTAGTCCCAGCTACTTGGGAGGTTCAGACAGGAGAATTGCTTGAACCCAGGAGGCAGAGGTTGTAGTGAGTCAAGATTGCACCATTGCACTCCAGCCTGGGCAACAGAGCGAGACTCCATCTTAAAAAAAAAAAGAGGTGCTGGTCTGACGGGGTGTCACTTGTCAGAGTGGAATGAAATAAAGGATAAGCAAGTCACGCAGAGAGTGCAGCAGGCATGGAGGGGGCAGCAAGGCTGGTGTCCCTGAGCAGCAGCAGCAGGGAAGCCTGAGTGGCTGGAGTTGTGTGGGTGTGGGGAAGAGAGGAGAGAGGTGTGAGGCAGAGGACTTTGTTTTATCCCCTGCTGTACCCCCAGCACGTAGAGTGGGAACTAGCACAGAGAAGGCACTCAGTTGATGTTTGCTGAGCAGATGAATGCCTGGAGTAGACCTCAGAGCAGGGTTTGGTGGCAGGGTGGGTCAGGGAGAAAGTTCACTTAACAACCTGGTGATAGGGGAGAACAAGTGACCAGAGGGTATCTATCTATGATGGGGACCAGGGGTCCCTGCTGGACAGCAGTGTGGGAGACACACGGATCCTGGCCACACCTCAGCCTTCCCTCCAGCCTGATTCCCTGCCTCCCTCCCTTGCAGAAGTTCTGGTTCTGTGGTGATCTGGACTGTCCCAACTGGGTCCTGGCAGAGATCAGCACACTGGCCAAGATGGTTGAGTGCACAGGGTCTAGTCTGGGTGGAGGAGGGGCGTTGGGCTGGGGATTGTGGATGTAGAGGATGGTGAGGTTTCTCTAGGGTTAGGGCCTCAGTGCTCTCAGCCTGTGCTACCATGCCTTGTGACCTTGATCAGTGGCTGGCCTGCTCTGAGCCAGTCCCCAGGAAGGAGGGATGAAGTTTGCCAGTCTGGCTGATGTAAGGACTTCCCTTCCAGTCATCTGTGAAGTTGCAGCTGCTCTACAGCCAGGTACTAAAGAGCTACTGGGACAGGGGATTGATGTGAGTACAAGACCCAGCACCCCGTTGTCCCATGACCTTATGACCCCCAGTACTCTGAAGCTCTGCACTAGGCCCAGGGA
The DNA here is from genome assembly GCF_002776525.5 of Piliocolobus tephrosceles. Lineage (NCBI taxonomy): Eukaryota > Metazoa > Chordata > Mammalia > Primates > Cercopithecidae > Piliocolobus > Piliocolobus tephrosceles. The sequence continues at coordinate 92,626,331 of NC_045439.1, read as the reverse complement.
GATGGGTGACCCAGTCTCTTAACCTCTCTGGGCACCTCCCATACTTGTCTTTCCAGCCTGTCTGGTCCTTATCACAGGAGCTAGGCTGTGGATGAGGGGCTGGTGAACCTGGGTCTGGCAACCCCTAAAGGCCGCCTTTCTCCATAGTATGAAAAGATCCTGATGTTCACGGCTAACGCCAAGTTTGATGAGTAACCCGCTGAGTCCACAGGCCCCAGGCAACCCTGTGACCTCAGCCTGGTGCCTGGTACAGAGGCTCCCCCGAACCCCTCCCAGCAATATCCTTAACCTGCCTTCCCTAGTGGAGGAGCATGAGGAAAAGAAAGACATTGACAGTCTCACCTTCCTGTCCTTCGCCAGCTCCTGTTGGAGCAGTAACCATGCCTGTGGCTCCAGGAGGCCTGTGGGCTTTGAGCTGAAGTTAATAGGGCAACAGAGAGGTGGCTGGGGCCACAGTGACACCCCCTGCCCCACCCACGGGTCCCTCAGGGTCAGGCGACGTGAAGGCCACAGTGGCAGTGCTGAGTTTCATCCTCTCCAGTGAGGCCAAGCACAGTGTCAATGGCGAATCCTTGGACAGTGAACTGCAGCAGCTGGGGGCTGCCCAAAGGTATGGGTTGTGGGGGGGGCAGCTGGGCAGCCTGTGGGCCAAGGGCTGCTAGAGAGCGGGCCAGGCCCTGTGACCCTGAGGTGTACCCTGCCTTGTCTGGGCCAGGAGCCCAAGACTAGCCCCCACCTGCTACCTCCAGAGCTGCTCCATTCTACCCCCCGGGCATGTGGCCAGCCTATGCCACTGTTACGAGGAGAAGCAAAGCCCCTTGCAGAAGCACTTGTGGGTCTGCAGCCTACGCAGTAAGTATGAGGCCAGCCACGGTCCAGGCTCATTCTAGAAGATGCATGCAGCATGCAACGAGCATGGAGATTCCAGGGAGACGACTTAACCATGGTCACATACCAAGCAGCCGCAGAGCTGGGACCTGGCCCTGGGTCTCCTGACTCCGCGGGCTCTGTGATGTGTACGCACAGTATCAGACCTTGCCCTTTCCTCCTGGCTGACCCTTCCCTAGTCCGCTGTGCCCCGTGTGTGAGCACCCAGCTCACTCTCATTTCTCCCTCTCCAAAGCGTGGTCCCTGGCACCACAAGTGGCAGAAGGGGCAGCAGAGACTGTGGACCCCTCAGCCGCACCTAAGACCTCTTTGTGGTCTAGGTCTGTGTGCTAGGGGAAGCTTTTGGACAACATTTTCCCCTCTCTAAACAAGACCGATACCTGTGGCATGGACTGCGGGAGGCCGATGTGCCAGGCATTTGAAGCAGGGCCCTGAGTGGGCATGGACGTGGGAGCAGGGGTATTCGACTTTATGCACCTTGGGGGTGGTAGTGGGGCTCCCTGCATGGGTTGACAAGGCATTGCTTTCCCCCACCCCACCTCTATCCCAGCCCTGCAAGTCCAGTCCTTGGGGTCTAGGAGGGAAGAAGCCCCTGGCTGTGTGACATTGGGCTGGTGCCTGACCCTCTCTGGCTCTGAGTTCCTGGGAAAGTCAGCACCCAAGGCACACCCTCCAGTTTAGCACCTTGACAAGAAGGGCGAGCACACTGGGATCAGGCCCACACCCCTGGCCCCAAACCCCAAGGTCCCAGCTGGAGGATGAGGAGACGCTGGGCTTGGGTGGGGAAATCAGGGGTGTAAATGGGGCCGGCTCACCCCTCAGCTTAACTCAAAGGCTCAAGGCCTGCTCCTCAGGAAGGAGCCTAGGCCCAGCCAGACACTCACCAGGACAATGGCAACTGTGATGAGCAGGAGACCCAAGATGAGGAGAGCCACAGCATAGCTGGAGATGAAGGTATCCAGCAGGCTGGAGACTTTAGGGCTAGGAGTGCCTAGAGCAGAGCAGGAAGGCTATAACCAGGTGGGACCTTGCTTCCCCGACTTCTGAGAAGGCAGATTCTGGGCCCAGAAAGTGCTGCAGGAACAGAGAGCTGGGGCTAGGAGCACCTTGGAGGGCTCCATGAGTAGGGGAGGCAGGCTTCAGCTCAGGGCATGCGGAGGCAGCGAGCCCAAGGGAGGAGGCAGATGGAGAGAGGGAGGGGGCCTGCCTCCCCCAGGGTGTGCAGACCCTGGCATGCACAGTCCCACATGAGGGCCTGGGCTGGCACCGCCCAGAAGGTGGCACCCATTCTGGCGGACAGTGGGAGGATTATCACAGACTTCAGGGGCCTGGGCAGCCTTGGCGGACTAGGGGAGATCATCTCTTCCAGCCTCCTGCCCTCAACCCCAGAACCCTGGTCTGAGCCCTGGGTCACCCAGAGCCACCCTGGAGCCACCGGAATTTTCCACCACCACTTGGTCAAAGTTCTGCAGAGGTCTGAGGACAAGGGTCAGCTGGAGGGTCAGGAGAGGAGGAAGAGGGTCACAGCTCTACCAAATGAAGCCTCATTCCTTGTGGTGCCTGGTCCACCCCTCTGATGTGGGTCCTAATACTCCGGCTGGCCCAGCCCTGCAGAGTAGGTGCCCAAAGGTATCGGCAGTGGTTCCTGTCATGCTGGTCTCCCCCTAGGGATCCTTCTGGAGCCTGGTACCACAGATCTCGAGGTGGGGAGTACAGCTCAGTCTCCCTTCCTCCTCATCCCCCTCATAAGGGCTTTGACCACCAAGGCCCCTGATTGCTAGGGGACCCACACCCACAGCCTCCTTCTTTCCAACTGCTGGCCCTTCCACAGTCTGGATACTTGAGCCCTGGGCAGGGGGGTAACGATCCCAGGACTGTCTCCACAAGCAGAGAGGCTACATGGCACCAGGCCCTGACTCCTTGGGCTAAACTCAGCAGCAGGTGTGTCACCAAGGCCCCCTGGGCAGAAGGGGCTCAGCCCTGAGGGCCCATCACTTGCCATGCCTGTGTGTTCCTGCTAGGCATCCACCCTGGGGACCCAGCTTTCCCCCTGCCCCCAGCTGCTGGCAGTCCCATCTTGACTCATTCAGGGTCCTGGAGGCTACACCAGGAAGCAGCCAGCAGCTGGGAGGAGCACTTGATGTTCTGCATCTTTTTTTATGGAGCTCACTTGGGTGGAAGGGGCTCCAGACTCAAGGGAGACTGCAGGCCACCCCTTCCCCACTCCCTGGCTGGGTAGGTTTCCAGCACAGTAGTCTGAGTGGAAGGACGGGACTGTCCTGTCATAGAGGCAGGTCTGAGTAGTGCAGGCCCAGTTTTACTCTCAAGCAGGGCCCCTCCCATTCATTTGTCCAGCTGGCTTTGCACAAAGCACAAGTGATGTCTATGTGGACTATGTCCCCTGTCCCCAAGGGGAGTCTGGCTCCAGTCCTGGCCTGGAACTCAGAGACCTTAGAATTAGAGGCCACATCAGGCAGGATGGACCAGGATGGTCTCTCCACAGCCAGAGCAGGTACGATGTTGGCAGCCCCAGACCTGACAACACGGATCCCGTGTCCCCTCTCCAATTCCGTCCTGCACATCACCTACACTACATGCTGTCCCTAATGAATCCAAGCTGTCAGCTTCTGTCAGCTTGGCCAGGAAGTCATGCTGACCTTAAGGAGAACGGTACAGCTTAAGTTGGGGGCTAAGTGGGAATGGGCCTGGTGTGGGGTGGGGGAGGTGGGGATGAGGCAGGTGTCTGGCACCTCTCTGCTTATCTTCCCTTCTCCCTTGTCCACAAAGGAGGCATCTTCTCCATGTCCCTCTGCCACCCCGGGGACAAAAAATACTGCCCCAGGTCTGTCTTCCCTTGGACATAGCCCACCTACCTTCCTGTGGGACTCAGGGCTTTGTTTTGTCCTGTGGCCCACATAAGAAGCGATTATCCCTGTTCTGCTCAGCTGAGAGAGGACAAACTGAAGCAGAGCAGGGTACCAACTCTGTCATAATCTGGCTGTTAATGGCAGAGTCAAGACCAGCCCTTCCCTGAGTGTCAGGTCCAGTGGACACCAAGCACAGAGGCTGTATGAGTCCACTTTGCATTGCTCTAGAGGAATAACTGAGACTGGGTTATTTATTTTCGAGATGAAGTCTAGCTCTGTCACCCAGGCTGGAGTACAGTGGCACGATCTCAGGTCACTGCAACCTCCGCCTCCTGAGTTCAGGCTATTATCCTGCCTCAGCCTCCCGAGTAGCTGGAACTACAGCCATGTACCACCATGTTTGGCTAATTGTATCTTTAGTAGAGACAGGATTTTGAGATGGAGTTTTGCTCTTGTGGCCCAGACTAGAGGGCAATGGCATGATCTCGGCTCACTGCAACCTCTGCCTCCCAGGTTCAAACAGTTTTCATGCCTCAGCCTCCCAAGTAGCTTGGATTACAGGCATGCACCACCATACCTGAATACTTTTGTATTTTTAGTAGAGACAGAGTTTCACGAGGTTGACCAGACTGGTCTTGAACTCCTGACAAGTGATTCACCTGCCTTGGTCTCACAAAGTGATGGGATTACAGGTGTGAGCCACCACTCCTGGCCTTGAGACTGGGTAACTTATAAAAGAGGTTTATTTGCCTCACAGTTCTGCAGGCTGTGCAAGCAACTGCTAGGTTTCTGGTGAAGCCTCAGGAAGCCTTTACTCCTGGTGGGAGGCAAAGATGGAGCAGGCATGTCGCATGGTGAGAGAGGAAGCAAGAGAGAGGAGGTATCAGGCTCTTTTAAACAACCAGCTCTCCTGTGAACTCATAGAAAACTCACTCATTGAGTCACTTGAACCCGGGAGGTGGAGGTTGACGTGAGCTGAGATGGTGCCACTGTACTCCAACCTGGGCTGTGAGCGAGACTCTGGGCTCAAAAAAACAAAAAAACCAAAACTCATTCATTACCATGGGGAGGACACTAAGCCATTCGTGAGGGATCTCCCACCATGACCCAAACATCCAGATGCCTATAACCTGAAGGGCAGGCCCTCAGCTGCCCCAGCGTCACACAGCTCCTTGTCCAGACTGACCTTCCGGGACAGGCCCGACCCCTTCATCCTCTGGTCTTGGTCCCTATTGGGAACTCTGGTTACCCTGGCTTACCTACTTTGACTCCAAAGGCAATGCTGACATCCCCCGTGAGACAGAGTGACAGACTGAGACATAGGGTTACCTGGCTCAGAGTCATCATGGCCAGGCAGAGCTCAGGTCCTAGCCCTGTTCAACTTCTGCCTCCTGGGTTCAAGTGATTCTCCTGCCTCAGCCTCCCAAGTAGCTGGGACTACAGGCGCATGCCACCACGCCCGGCTCATTTTTGTAGTTTTAGTAGAGATGGGGTTTCACCGTGTTAGCCAGGATGGTCTCGATCTCCTTACCTCGTGATCCACCCACCTCAGCCTTTCAAAGTGTTGAAACCACCACGCCTGGCCTCCCCAATGCCCTTCTATCTCTGGTGCTCTGCAGGGTCTGCCTTGGAGCACCTGGAGCCCGAGAAGCTGCCCCTCACTTTTGTGATCCCGGGGACCCACTCCCTGATCATGATGAAGGCGGACACAAACCCACTGAGGTCCCTGAAGGAGCAAGGGTCAGCCTCTGCCTCCCACAGCTTCTCTGATGGGGAGGATGTTATCCCAGCAGCATGAGCTGGGAGCAGAACCAGGAGGATGGGGGGTTTTCTCTGTGGGTAGCTCTGGGCTCCAGGGTGGAGCCCTCTAAACCAGGTCCTTCCCCTGTGACTCTCTCTCCTTGGCTCCAGGCAAAGAAAGCAGCTTGTCTGAGGTCACTTGTCAAGTAGAGACAGAGTGGGATGTGGGTTCTTTCCCACCCAGCTGCAGCACCCCCTTCCCCCTGCCTGTTCCCCCAGGTGATAGAGAACTTGGCATGCTGTGCCCCATAGAAGAGTTCCCTTTCCTTCTGGTGAGGGATGGGAACTGGCTTGGGGCAGGAGGGATGAGGGGTCTGGGGAATCTCCCAGCCCGGCCTCACATTTGAAGGATGGCATCTGGGCGGCAACATGGTTTAGGCTTGACAAGGCGGCCCCTAGGTTTATAGCCTGGCCTCTGACACAATGCTGCCATGCCACCTTCTCTTCTGCACGTCCTGACCTGGCACCCTAACTAGGTAAAGGTCCTCAGGCCTCCTGCCCCTGGGCCTTGCCCTCACTCCCTGCCCAGACACAGCTGTCCTTGTCCTGGACTAATATTCAGAGATTCTTGTCCAGCCCACAGATTTGCTGGACATTGCAGGCTGGGCCAGGCCCCCTGCCCAGCACTAACGTCTCTTTGTGAGTCTCAACCAGACTGAGCTGCAGCTGCAGGGTCAGGGTAGGCACTGACTTAATTGATGTGACCCAGGACAAGGGGGTTTATTGATGGTGTCACGTCTGCTTAAGTTTTGGGCCTCTATGGTCTCTTTGGGGCATGATACTCCTCTGTCCCATGCTTAGGTGCCCACATGTGGCCACAAGTGCCTTTCCTACCACCATCCCTATGTGAGACCAGTGTCAAGGCACCTGTGGCTCCAGGCAGAAGGCTGAGTGAAGAGCCAGGCCTGGCGGACATTCTGCAGGGGCTGCAGGAGCTAGCAACCCTGGCCACCCAGCCCGTGGCCATCCATTCCCCTTCACCGTGGCTGGCCCCTCATCCACCATCCTTCCAGGGGCCAGGCCTGGGCCCAGACTGACTTTTGCCTGCCCCTGGTCCCCCTTGTTCCTGCCAGATTCTCTTGCCTGTTTCCTTGATTATCCTCAATAAGAGGTTTATAGAGCAACTTGGGGACATCACATCTCCTGTCTACAAGCTCTGCACCAGAGACAGGACTGCCTTGGGCCGGACCTGGGGTAGTCAGGGGTCACACTCGCCTGGGAGTGTGCTTCCGTGGCTTCAATTTGGGCAATGGCCTGATGGGTGGCTGACCCTTCTCCTCTGCTTGGGGGAGGCAGGAGAGAAAGGTCAGGCAGGAGATCTGCTTCCTGCCCACCTGAGGCTGGTTGGAAGCAGGGCACCCACCTGTGCCTGTTTCACCTTGCTGCAGGTGCATCGGAGGCTGAACCCATCTCCTGATCTCCTGCAGGTGTGGATTCCAGGTTTCCAATGGGTGTAAGGGTGTTCTCCAGTGCTCTCCTGGCCCTAGGGAACATTGGGCTCCATGAGGACTTCACCTAGCCAGATTGTTTCCCACACTGTCACCTCCCCACACTGTCACCTCCCCAAATGTGGGGCTGCATGCTCTGTGCCTTGGGAGAGTTGCACCCTCCAGGTTTGGATCATAGTAAAGCTTCTACCATGGGGATCTGTTGGCCGAGACAGATGAGGTTGAGCCAGCCCTGTCACTTTGGCCTTGGGCAAGTCATCTGTGCCTTGCTTCTCTTTCCCCAGCAGCCGGATGGGGATAATAGCACCTATTTCACCCATACTCAAGTGCTCACTTGTTAGCAGGAACTGAGTCAGGGAGGAGGTGCAGGTGGAGCCATCAAGGCAGCACTGCAGCTGGACCTGGGTCTGAGTCCTAGCTCCTGGTTGTGAGATGCACCTCTCCCTCTGTTTATTCATCTGAAGGATAGGGCTGTGCTTTTCTGGGGTCACTGTGACAATGCAACTTGCCTGTGTGAGTTGGTGGTGGCCTCCTGAGATGGTTTGAGGTGGGCTGGAAGTGTGTCTTGAATGCCCTCTCACCCACATAGGGAACACCCACTTAGGGAAGACTCACATGTCTGTATGGAGGAACCCACGTTCCCTGTCCCTCAGCTGTCCTCTGTCCCTTCCCAGCCCCTCTGCTGTCCTGCAGGCTCTGGTGGTGGCCATCCAGCTTGGTGGCCATCTGACTGGTCCACTCTTCCAGGTAGACCCTCTCTCCTCATTTGGTGCAGGTCCCATTGTGCCACCTCCAGACAGGCCACACTAGCCCCATGGCCTCCATTCCCTGGTACCTAGCCCCCACCTCCAGGTATGTACCCCGTCTCTAAAGCACGCTGTGCTCACCAGCTGTGTTTGAACTCTGTCTCTGTGCAAGGCCTGAAACAGCCTGGCTTGTAGAGGGCCAGAAGACCAAAGCTTGAAGAGAGAGTGACGATCTCCCAGAGCCCACTTAGCCCCTCAGCCCCAGGGCTGCTTCCATGCTGGTCCTGGCTATAGTGGGCCAATGCTCCCCCATGAAGCCTGTAAGGTCTCCTGTGGTGATGGAGGTAGCTGGAGAGAACAGGCTGCCATAACCCTCCCTCCCTGAGAAGGCCCAACGGGGAATGTTTTAGGCATCAGGGCATTCCAGGGAGCATCTTCCAGGGACCCCTCCTACACCCTGCCTTGCCTTGGCTCTCTAGTGAGAAATTGCAGTTGCTTGGACAGCAGGGCTGACCCAGGACAAATGCATCTATTAGGCTGGTCTTCAGGGTGTAGGGCTTCGGGCAGGGGTGCTTCAGGGATAGGAAGGAGAGGCCTGTGTGTTCCAGAAGTACAGAGGAACCTGGTGCTGGCTGCAGTCAACCATGATGTGATTGTCTTTCTACCCACCCTCTTTGATGTCTTGGTGCTTTCTGCTCTCTTTGGCCAGGTAAGCTCATGGTCTGGGCTCCTGGGGTCCCCTTACTGGGCCTGCCCACTCCCTGCTAGTAGGGGAGCCTTTGTGCCAGGACTGTCCTTCACTCCCCATTCCAGATTGTGGGTTCAAAGACCATTCCTGGGTTCCACCACTGCCAAGCCTCAATGGTGTCCTGATGGACACAGGAGCTGATGGGGCTAAGTTAAGACCCTTGTCTATCCTGCTGTTCCCCCCTGCAGTGGGGCTGCAAGGGTTGGCCTCAGTCTCTGCCCTGGAAGCCTGCCTTACCTTGCCCCAGTGGCCCCATACCTGCCCTGGAAGATTCCCCACACCCAGTGGCTCTGATTCACTGTGTAGCAGCCAGGCCCCTGGCTGTATGACCCCGAGCTGGTCCCTGGCCCTCTCTGGCTCTGAGTTCCTGGGAAAGTCAGTGGTGTTGGAACTCCGTATTCATTCCTCAGGGTTGAGGCATTGTCTGTGGAAGCCATGGGGCAAGGTGAAGGCAGGGAGAGGAGAGGTTTGGAGTTTGGGTTTCAGCAGAGAGATAAGCAGCATGAGGGGTCATCTGTGTGTGGAGGAAAGGGAGTGAAGGCCAGGAGTGAGGAATGAGTCTGAGTGCACCCAGGATGGTGCAGCATCTCCTCCCACATCCACCAGGGCCCAGGGGAGGGAGAAGAAAGGCCACAAGACAAAGGGGAAACTGAGTTATGTCCACACATGTTTTTCCAGGACCTGGAGGTGCCACTGTCTGGCCCTCATGCAGTGGGAAGTGGAGGAAGGAAGATTCCCTCCCCACACCTCCTGTTCTCTGTCCCTGGTCTCCTGGCCTCCTGTGCTCCTAAGTTCAGTCTCTGTTGGCCCCCAGCATCATTTCTCGGGTTGGTGGGAGGCAGCTGGGAACAGGCTAGGGTAGGTGGTGCCTGCTTGGGGGAGTCTGCTTGACTGCCTAGGCCACTGCCCACAGTAGTGGGGAACTTTTCTGGCACATTGACTGCACCACCCAGGCGCTGCCAACAACAGCCCCTGGGGAGTGTTTGCAGAAGTCCTTGACAGTGGGGGTGGACCCCACCCAGAACAAACACCTGGTGGGGGGAGTCAGGGAGAACCGCCCTCCACTTACCTGTCTGGAGAGGGTCCTCTGTACCACACTGTGTTCTTCTACCCCACCAGGCTGAACACCCCATGGGAGGCCCTCCATTTGAACGCCTTGACAAGAAGGGCGGGCATACTGGGATCACGCCCAACCCCCTGGCCACAAACCCCACAGTCCCAGCTGGAGGATGAGGAGATGCTGGGCTTAGGTGAGGGAATCATGGGTATAAAGGGGCCTGCTAACCCCTTAGTTTGGCTCAAAGGCTCAAGACATCAAAGGCTCAGCCTGCCCCTCAGGAAGGAGCCCGAGCCCAGCCAGACACTCACCAGGACAAGGGCAACTGTGATGAGCAGGAGGCCCAGGATAGGGAGAGCCACAGCACAGCTGCAGATGAAGGCGTCCAGCGGGCTGGAGGCTTTGGGGCTAGGAGTGCCTAGAGCAGAGCAAGAAGGCTATGGCCAGGCGAAATCCTGCCTCCCAGACTTCTGAGAAGGCAGAATCTGTGCCCAGAAGGTGCTGTGGGATCAGCGAGTTTGGGCTAGGAACACCTTGGAGGGCTCCATAAGGAGGGCAGGCAGGTTTCAGATCAGGGCATGCAGAGGCAGCGAGCCTGAGGGAGGAAGCAGGTGGACAGAGGGAGGGGGCCTGCAGAGAAAAGGTGGTACTGACTGAGGCCTGGGATGGCCATCTCTACCAAGAGGCCCTCTGCCTCCCCCAGGGTGTGCAGACCCTGGCACACACAGTCCCACATGAGAGCCTGGGCTGGCACCACCCTGAAGAAGGTGGCACCCACTCTGGCAGTCAGTGGTTCCAGCCGGCTGGGAGGATCATCCCACTTCAGGGGGCTGGGCAGCCTGAGGACCTAAGGGATGTCATTTCTTCCAATCTCCTTCCCTCAAATGCAGAACCTGTTCTGAGCCCTCAGTCACCCAGGGCCACCCCGGACCCACCAGAATTCCTCCACCACCACTTGGTCAAAGTTCTGCAGAGGTCTGAGGATGAGGGTCAACAGGGGGGTCAGGAGATGATGAAGAGGGTCACAGCTCTACCAAAGCCTTGTCCAGTCATCCCCCATCTTCCTGAGGCCTCTTCCCCAAACCCCAACTTTATCCCGCCACTGCACCCATCTCATCAGCTGCCCCTGAAGTGCCCAGAACTCAGGGCTGGTTTTGTCCTCCAAGGCCTTGGGGTAGGGCTGGCCCAGAATCTGCAGCCAAACTTCATACAGCACCAGCTCTGCCTCCTCACCTGGAGCAATGGGTGTGGAGGTGACATGAGCCTGTGCCCACTCTCCTGGAAGCCCTGGGGTGGGACGCATACCCAAGCTCTCATGCTCCATCCAGGGGTCAGCCACCACCGCTAGTCTAAAGGCCAAATTTCTTGCTGCCTGTTTTTGTGTGGCCCATAAGCTAAGAATGGCTTTTACATGTTTAAACGGTTGAAATTATGGAAAGTAGAATAGTATCGGTGACACATGAGAAGTACGTAACATGTAACCTTCCACATCCATAAAGAAAGTTATCTGGGAATGTGGCCACACTCATTTGTTGACATGTTGTCTAGGGCTGCTTTCTTTCTGCAGGGGAGGGTTTGAGTAGGTGGTGACGGAGACCCAGTGGCCTGCAGAGCCTTACAGAGTTTCTATCTGGCCCTTTACAGAAAACGCTTGCTAACCTCTGCACTAATCCATCTAATGGAATATACTGCTCACTCTGAGAGTTGATCCTAGTAGGAAATGTTGCTGATAATTTAACAGATGCTGCTTTTATGTTTTATTTTGTCCCTGCTCTGGTGGGAGACATGAGAAAATTCACTCCCTGGGAGGAGGTGTGGCTTGTGACCATCAATGGTGAAGCCTCTTTAAGAGGACACACGGGGAGCTCTACCATCTGCTGAGGGGGTTGTGATGGGCCCTCTGTGTTGAGGAATGAAGAGGAAATGCTGCCTGTCTGCTGGGAGCTGACTTTCTGGGGAGTAGGAGAGTCCAGGCCTGTGGAGGTGGATGCCCAAACCAATCTGGTCTCTGGGGCTGCTGGCAGGGAGAGTAGTTGTGCAGGAGGGGGTGCGAGGACAGAGCCCAAAGGAGGACACCCCTGACCACAACCCCAGGAGGCTGTGGTCGGGGGGTGGGGCGGCACTAGCACCTTCTCTGGCTGAGGGGTTCTTGGAGAGCAGCTGCGGGCTGTGCATAGCTGGAGGGAACTGATTTGACCCAGTGCTCTCCTAACAGGTGTGAAACGACTCTCCCTGTTTGGATGACACGAGCTTGCAGAAGTCATCCTATCAGGAGGCCTCAAGAGGAGATTTGGGCTTCTTGCAGCCCGGGCACTGGGGCAGAGCTGAGGGTTTTTGCCCCTGATTTGGTGGGACAGATCTTGTCATGCATGTGAGGACTCAGTGAGGTCCTGGACAATCAGGGAGGTGACAGGAACCTCTCATCCCTCTAATCTTGACTGCTTCTCACCTCTGTCCAGCTCCTTGCTAAAGCTCTATGCCTCATTCCTCTCTGTGGCCCCAATATATGAACAAGTATTGTCTGAAGGAAATTCTACCCATTCTCTAGAAGGGGAACACCGAGGTTCAGAGAAGGGGAGAGCCTGCTGGCCCAGAGACACACAGGGATTGCAGCCCTACTAAAAATACAAAAATTAGTGAGTGTAGTGGCACATGCCTGTAATTCCAGCTTCTAGGGGGGCCGAAGCACAATGATCACATGAACCCAGGAGGCAGAGGTTGCAGTGAGCCATGATCTCACCACTGCTCTCCAGCCTGTGCAACAGAGCATGACCCTGTCTCAAATAAAATAAAATAAAATAAAATAAAATAAAATAAAATAAAATAAA
>NC_045439.1:92593032-92613939 GCF_002776525.5 Piliocolobus tephrosceles | reverse complement strand
AAATAAAATAAAATAAAATAAAATAAAATAAAATAAAATAAAATAAAAGTTAAAAACCATTTGTGTAGTATAAAGTTTTTCAAAATATATACTCAAACATAGAAAAGTCTAGAAAAGTCATCTATGGTAATTTCAGGAAAGAATTCTAAGGTGACTTGTTTTGGGTATCTGCATTTTTTTTCTTTCATTTTTTGGAGATAGGCTCTTGCTCTGTCACCCAGGCTGGAGTGCAGTGACACAATCAGGGCTCCCTGCAGCCTTGACCTCACAGGCTTAAGCAATCCTCCCACCTCAGTCTCCTGAGTAGCTGGGACTACAAGCACATGCCACCACACCTGGCTAACTTTTGGATTTTTGTATTTTTTGCAAAGATGGGATTTTGTCATGTTGCTCAAACTGGTCTTAAGTGATGTGCCTACCTCAGCCTGCCAGAGTTCTGGGATTACAAGTGTGAGAGCCATGTGTGCCAGGCCTGTTTTCTTTTCTATGATGACCATGACCATGGATTTCATGTACCAACATTTTTCTAACAATAATATTTACAAAGCATACTATGAAAAATGTTCACAGAAAAAGAAGAATACAAAATTGTAAAAGTCATACATAACTAGTTTTTTTGTTTGTTTGTTTGTTTGTTTAAGGGAAAAAAGAAACAAAGTAGATTGTCCAGGAAGATGGTTACTTCCACTTTGTATTTCTCTGGTGAACTCATTAGGAACTCTAAAATGTTCCAGGAGTAGAATCACAGGTCAAAGTGCCCTGGCTTTAACTTCTGGTTCAGAGAATCCTAACAACTTACATTGTCACCAAAAAGGTCTTTGACTACATGAGCAACTCTCACCTCAAACATTTCTCATCTGACATTAGCTGCTTGGTTTTCCACAGATACATTGACTCCAGGAGGCTTATTGAGTTCTGTGTATTCGGCTGGCCTCTAGTGGCCCCATTATTGTTTTCTGACAGGTAAAGGTCAGTCACCTGCACACAGATCTCATCACTCATAATATGCTGCAGCTGGAATCAAACAAAGGCAAGCTGTTAGTGAACACAGAAGACATTTCTCCATTACACAGTCAATGTTCCTCGGACTGATCCAGTCACTCAACTAAAAAAAATGTTTTGGTGTCTTTTGGCTAACAACTTTAGAAAATTCATCACACAAACCACTGGATCCTTTTCTTGGAGAATAATCAAGCCAATATTTCCAAACATATCAGTGGTCCATTGTAAAATGTTCATATCTATTTAAAATCAAAACCATAGAGAATTCATGTTAATGTACTTTTCATTGTTATTGTTGTTTTTTGAGACAGAGTCTTGCTCTGTTGCCAGGCTGGAATGCAGTGGTACTATCTCAGCTTACCACAACCTCCAACTTCCTGGTTCAAGTGATTCTCCTGCTTCAGCCTCTTGAGTAGCTGAAATTACAGGCATGCACCACCATGCCCAGCTGATTTTTGTAGTTTTAGTAGAGACAGAGTTTTACCATGTTGGCCAGGATGGTCTCCACCTCCTGACCTCATGATCCACCCACCTCAGCCTCCCAAAGTGCTGGGATTACAGGTGTGAACCACGGCACCTGGCCTAATGTACTATTTATTTAAAATTCTAAGGATCTTTAAATAATTTTCATTGGATTATATTTTTATTGCATTTTAAAATCATTTAGAATTTGCTTCCACACATATTCTCCCTCATTTGATCTTTACAACTGTCCTGGGAAGCAGGTTGGAGAGAGAGTAGGGGCCTATTAGGAGACAAATTTACACAATGCATAAGAAAGCTCACTATGAGCTGGGGTGAGAAGGGGAGCCTTGGAAAATCATGAATGCAATATCTATGTCTATATTCCCAGCCCAACTACAAAGCCTGAAATTCATTAGGTATGTAAGAAATAGCTGCTGAATTATTGCCTAGGGGTGCTTAGCTGAAGAAGCAGGGTTGGGACTAACAGTCAAGCTTCCTGACTCCTAGCCCAATATATTTCCAAACACACCACCTGTTTTTCCATATCTGATAGCAAGTATAGTGCTTAAGTTGTACATAATGTTAATTCACTATCAATACAGGCCAATCATGATTGACTATTAGTAGCTTTTGTGACAAACTTAGTAAACCAGAAAGTTGAACCTTTCAGAGTTCCAATTCTCATGTCATATGCTATTTCTGTTTTGAAATAAAAATCCTTCCAAATGAAACTTTATCCATCAAAATGACAGAGAAGTGAAAATAGATACAAGAAGAAAGCAAAACATTAATTTCAACATCGATTTGTCTATTTTGCTTTAAAACTACAACCACCAAGTCATTCTATTTTTAGGAAGACACATTATTTTTGAAGTGTTAGAAACTATGATAACTATTCTTAACTTTAAGTCCTAAATGACCAGTATGTGTATTAGTAGATAACTGGACACAGTGCAAGGTCAGAAGGGTGACTGAGTGTGGCAGAAAAGACACTATCCCCAGCAACTGCAGATGGATAAATGACAATGAGTCCCGATAATGGATTCTGATACAACCCTTCAAATAACGCTTATGAGTACTCAATAACATAGGGAAAAGCTTAAGATACAGTGTTTTAGAGAGAAAAAAGGGAAGGTAGAAAAAAATAGATGGAAAGAATGACTTCAGTCATGCATACAGATGTTTCCAGTTTATACTTTTATTTTTTGAGACAGGGTCTGACCCTGTCGCCCAGGCTGGAGTGCAGTGGCATCATGATGTCTGCTCACTGCAGCCTCTACTTCCTGGCCTTAAGCAGTGCTCCCACCCCAGTGTCCTAAGTACCTGGGAGTACAGGCATGTGCCACCATGCCCAGCTAATTTTTTGTATTATTAGATGGGGTTTTGCCATGTTGCCTAGTCTGGTCTCGAACTCCTGAGCTCAAGTGATCCACTTGCCTCAGCCTCCTAAAGGGCTGGGATTATGGGCATGAGCCACCACCTCTACTTTATATTTTCTTGTTGAAGTAGACTGTATTACTGATTCCCCTCCCTCTTTTTGTATATCCAGCTCCTCCTCTAGTCTTTGGAAAGGGCAGCACTACAAATCCAGGGACAACTAGGGAACTCCCACCCTCGTTGCTAGGCAGACCAGGTTCTCTCCTGCTCATTGGAAATGACACAGAGTGTTGGATAGATTTTTTTCAGAGGAGCATCTGTATGGAAAAGTCCAGTAACACTGGGACCAGGGGTACTGCCAGGGCAAGCCAAAGCCTCAGAGGCTGGAGGAGCCTGGAGCACGTGCCAAATGTTCATCTGCAGAGCAAAGCACAAGCATGGAGCAGAAGTCCAGAGTGAAGGCCTGCAGGAGGGAAAAATAACCTCCCAGCCCAGTCCTTCCATGGTGTTGTCCTATTTTGAGTTCTGTATTTAGATGTCTGTGAGATTGCCTATTGTATTCTTAATTACAAATCCCACTTAAGCCAGCCTAGTATAGGTTAAGACAAATGTAATGACTTGACTTGGCTGAAGAGCAGTGGTGCGATCATGGCTTACTGTAGCTTCAACTTCCTGGGCTCAGGTGATCCTCCCACTTCAGCCTCCTGAGTAGAAGAGACTAGCCTCATGGGCCACCACACCCAGCTAATGTTTTGTATGTTTCTCATAAAAATGTTTTTCAGAAGAAATCTTATATATAATACATTGAAAATCACTGATTACTTTTTCTTCATCTTTTTTTCTGTGAATGTGTGTTTGAGTCTTTTGTATTTCTTCATTTACACAGGATATGGGCTGTTTGAAAACTATTTCATTATCTCCATCTGCATTCATTTCAGCCACTTCAGATTTTCAGCTCTCCAAAAATGTTGACGTACAAACCAGTGTGGGGCCCTGGGTATCCACAGTCTTCTCAGGAGAGTTAGGAGTGCCTAAAACCTTTTTCTTCTTATGTAAAACCTGGCTTTTTGTAGATGTCTGATGATTCATTTTTGAAATACTTTCCATTTTCTGTAAAATAAAAGAAGAAAATCATCATCAATTCCTTTTTAAGGTAATTTCTTCCCGAGTCATCCTTCTTTCTTTTTAAATTGCTCCTCCATACATAGCTTTTGTGTAAGTGCCAATTCTGATTATATGTTTCACTGATGGATATGATGGCTGCTTAAATGGAATATTCCAGTCTTGAAAGGGTTCTTTCTGTACTTTTTCAGGTGGCATGAAATGACTCTCCAAGAGTCCTTCACCAAACAAGTAGTTATTCATTGCTTCAGTCACTATCTTGGCAACATCCTCCAGACTAAAACTCCAAAAAATGCATAGCCTTTGCTATTTCCAGTCTTTTTATTTCTGTATAGTCTGAACCTTGTAACAGTGCCTTGTAACTGGGAGAAACAGGAAATGATCTGGGTTTCATTCAGTAGGTTAGGTAGGAGAAAGTTTTTCTTGTTTTTATGTTTTGTTTTGTTTGTTTGTTTTGAGAAGGTGTTTCACTCTTGTTGCCCAGGCTGGAGTGAGATGGCATGATCTCAACTCACCACAACCTCTACCTTCTGGGTTCAAGTGATTCTTATGCCTCAGCTTCCTGAGTAGCTGGGATTACAAGCATGCACCCCCACACCCAGCTAATTTTTGTATTTTTAGTAGAGATGGGGTTTCTCCCTGTTGGTCAGGCTGGTCTAGAACTCCTGGACTCAAACGATCTGCCTGCCTTGGACTCCTGGAGTGCTGCGATTATAGGCATGAGCCACTGCACCCAGCCTTGACTTGAAGTATACGTGGTACATCCAGACAGCTGTGAACTCTAGGGGAACACCAAAGATGAGAATGAGAGAATAGATACTTCCAATTAAAGGGGTTAAGAAGAGATGCTTGAACTTATGTTTTAAAAAGTCACTGCAGGCTAGACACAGCGGTTCATGCCTATAGTCACAGCACTTTGGGAGGCCGAAGTGGGTGAACTGCTTGAGCCTAAAAGTTTGAGACCACCCTGGGCAACTTGGTAAAACCCCATGTGTACAAAAAAATACAATAAATTAGCCAGGTGCGGTGGCACCTGTGGTCCCAGCTACTCGGGAGACTGAGGTGGGAGGTCGAGACTGCAGTGAGCTGAGATCCACCACTCCACTCCAGCCTGGGCAACAGAGTGACACCCTGTCTTAAAAAAAAAATCACTGTTTTGGTGTTCTCTGGATGAAACCTCTGTTTCTATATATATATAAAAGGGTCAAGACAGTATGTATTATTGATTCAAAATCATAATCAGCTTCTTAGAGTAAATAATTTTATCTGTTGTTTCAAAAACCTACCTCAGGATTAATAAAAGTTAGTTTTATTGGGTTTTTCTGTAAGCTGTGCTGATTCACTCAGGTGTGTCTCTTCCAAGCCCATGTTTTACTACTTTGTAACCCTATTTGGAAGGAAAACTGCAGCTAAGATTATGATCCAGCCTGAGATGAAAAGTTTCACACATATACACCACACATACCCCCCACCACAGTATGATGACACAGTGACCCAAACTTAGGCAAATGGTACCACTGCCAGCAAATGCATTTTGTTCTTTATTTCTTCTAAATTTTTATTTCTTTATTTCTTCTAACAGCAACAAATGCATTTAACATTTATTTTATTGAGATCCTCAACAGCTGCCATTTGGTTTGTATAGCAAATTGTTTCCAAAGTAACTTTTTTCCATTTTTGATATTTTAATGAAAATTATGTTCTTCAGTTTTAAAGCCCCATCGCTCTCCCAAAGAAAGATTAATAAGTAACTACCAAGTAATGATTATTTAGGAAAAGAACAAAAGCCAAAACAGCTTTAAAACACTTCTGGAACATGAGTAAGCATCCAAAGTCAAGACCTTCTGGGCCCAATGGAGGTGCTAGGCTGCTTCAGGACACCATCAGCACTTCCCCATCCACAATATCCTCAACAGCTGGGAGCCATGCCTGGCCCCTGGGGGGCTTCCTGTTCCACAAGCTCCCCTCTCTTTTTCCTCTCCACCCTTGCTGTTGGGCTTCCCCTCTGAATCTGCATAACAAAGGCAACAGGGTCTTTAATACTGTTCCGCTTTGTCAATGGAGACAGCATACTCTAAACTGAGAGATTCCCTGGTCCAGTCTAGGGGAGGAAAAAATATGCAGTGTAGCATAGATGGTTTTACTTGTCCACTCAGACACATGCCCATACTTATTTGATGGATGTATCAGATGCTTCAAAATTCCTGATGTGCTTCAAAAGTTGCTTGTAAAAAAAGAAGTTGCAAAATGATAAAAATGTCTGCAACAGTTCAGGCTCCTTATGACAAAGCTGGTTCTGATAAGTAGTTATTTTGACATGCACAGCAGCTTTCCCTGTAAGTTCTGTGTTCTGAGGGATTCATTTAGACCACAGGAAGTTGAAATTGAAGTTCAAAATGTTACCTGCTGACAAAATGTGCTGTATCCATCAATGGACTTCTACTCAGTAATGAAAGGATCAAAGTACCAAAACCTGTTATATGTCACGGACCAAAACATTAGCTAAGTAAAAAAGCCAGACATGAGACCACATATAGTATAATTCCGTTTATTTGAAATGTCCAAAAAAGGCAAGTAGCTAGAGACAGGAATGGTCTGATTGACCTCAAGAAGTAGGGATTCAAGCTCTCTAGAGTATATGCGATACATACATGAGAAAAAATAAGGAAAAGAAAAAATTTAAATATAAATAAATGAAAAGAATACTTCTCCCTGATTATAAAGAAAATCACATTCTTTTTTTAATAATTTGGAAGGCCAAATATGAAGAAAAGTCTTTAATTTTGCCAATCAAAACATTTCCGGTTCATTGCTTTGTATATTTTTGTATGCATATAAACATTTTAAAAAGTAGAATCATAATATATAGTCTTTTGTCACTATGTTTTGGGCATATTTCTATGTCAGTAAATATATTCTTGGCATCATTATTTTTAAAAGCTCAATGTATGTTAAGTTATTGCCACCACAGAAGCAAATTTTCTTATATATATATTTTAATGGATGCAAGCAAGCATTTTTGGGCTGAATTCCTAGAAATAGAGTTTCTGGAGGAAAATAACATAAAACAGTTTTAAGATTTTTAATAGAAATTTTCAAATTATCCTGCAGAAAATTTGGTTCAGTTTATACTCCTACCAAAAGGAGCAGAGCTCCAGTGTCCCCCTTCCATTTGTCCTCTTTGCTGGTATTTAAGGAGAAAATCTCATTGTTTTCATTACACTTCTTTGGTTTCTAGTGTTTTAGATTTGTTTTTGTAATCCGTTTTTTTTTTTTTTTGAGATGGAGTCTTGCTCTATCACCCAGGCTGGAGTGCAGCAGTGTAATCTCGGCTCACTGCAACCTCCACCCCCTGGGTTCAAATGATTCTCCTGCCTCAGCCCACTGTGTAGATGGGATTACAGATGCCCACCACCATGCCTGGCTAATTTTTGTGGTTTTCAGTAGAGACAGGTTTTCACCATGTTGGTCAGGCCGGTCTCGAACTCCTGACCTAGGGTTATCCACCCGTTTTGGTCTCCTAAAGTGCTGGGATTACAGGCGTGAGCCACCGCACCTGGCTTTGAATTTTTTTTATATGCTTATTGGTCATTTTAATTCTTGTGGGAAGTACCTGTTTCTGCATTGCCTATTTTCTGGCCAACCTCCAAAGTCACTCTTCACTTAATTTTTATCCTGCTGTTTGAAAGCATTTTAATTTAATGATTTTAATGTAAACAGGAGCAGGGCAGACTATAATTATCTAGATCTTGCTCTGTCACCCAGGCTGGAGTGCAGTGGCATGATCATAGCTACCACAGCCTCGTACTCCTGAGCTGAAGCAATTTTCCTACCTCAGCCTCCCAAGCAGCTACGACTACAGGTGTGTGCCACCATGCCCAGATAATTTTTTAAACTTTTTGTAGAGATATGAATTCACTATGCTGCCAGGGTTGGTCTTGAACTCGAGTTCAAGTGATCCTCCCACCTTGGCTTGCCAAAATGCTGGGATTACAGGTGGGAACTACCGCTCCTGACAAGAGCTCATTTTGTTTGCTAGTGGGGTTCTTGGTATCTTTTCATATTTGAGGCTTTAGTGCTAGTGCTGGAGTATTACACTCACCATCCAAGGTTTACAGGACTTTTGTTAATATTGAACAGATGGAACTGTTTAGTTCTGCGTCTTTGCAGGCATAGAAAATGTGCCTACCAGGACTCTGCTTTATATACATTTAAAGCAAGAAGTAATACAGTAAAACTTTGCCTGGCTAGAGGCCTTAAAAGAAAGGAGTATTCTGATTTAATTCTATTAACTTGGAAGTGTGAAGGTGAAAAGAATTCAAAACTTACATTTCCTGTTGAATGCAATATGAAAATATAGCCAATGATTCCACTTTTCTTCTCTAGTAAGTTTGGACATTCTGATCTACTTGGTGTTTTGTTATAGAACTGCTCGTGTGCCTGCGACTTACATTATGAAGGCACTTTTTAAAAAACTTGAGAGGTAAGAGGGTGTAAATAGTATTGAGTGAGATCAGGCTGGATGAGAACTGACACTTGTAAACACCCTTTTTAGACAGAATCTATGATTGCCGCTTGTTTTCTTGTTTAACTCATAAAACTCATAACTCACATCAGATGGAGGGTGGGAGTAGGAAGGAGATTTATGTCTTTTAGTTGCATGTCATTGTTTCATATCAAGACAGAACATATGGTATCCCTGGCTTTGGACCTACAGAAGGAAACATTTTTCTACCTGATGTATGCCAGAGGTTCTTGAACACCTGGAGAGATTACTGAAGCACAGATTGCTGAGCCCTACTCCAGAGTTTCTGATTCACCAGGTCCAGGGTGGGGCCTGAGAATTTGCACTTATAAAAATTTCCAGGTTCTGCTGGTGCTGCTAATCCAGAGGTTACATTTTTCAGAACCACACTTGTCTAGTAACTGTAAATTGTAGAACTCTAGAAAAAAGCTTAGTTTGGTATGGGAAAAGAAGTACACAGGTTATGAAGCAAATCATGAAAGAGTCAACCCTTGATCCCAGTCTAGTGTGGAATTCAGGTAACAAGCAATACATAGTGACATAACACAATTCTTGGTTTTCATGATTGCAAGTCATAGCCAAATATCAAGTGAGAAATTCAGTTTCATTTGCAAGGCTTAGAGAGGCCAGATGATTCTAGAAAAACAGGCCCTGTATTTGTCTTCAACCAGTGCTTATTAAATTGAAAGATTTGTGTTTTCATTTTTTTTTTTTTACTATTTTTTTTTTTTTTTTGAGGTGGAGTCTCACTTTGTCACCCAGGCTGGAGTGCAGTTGGTGTGACCTTGGCTCACTGCAACTTCTGCATCTTGGGTTCAAGTTATTCTCCTGCTTCAGCCTCCCAAGTAGCCAACATGACACCTGGCTAGTTTTTGTGTTTTTAGTAGAGGCAGGTTTTCACCACGTTGGCCAGGCTTGTCCTGAACTCCTGACCTAAGGTGATCCACCTGCCTATGCCTCCCGAAGTGCTGGGATTACAGGTGTGAGCCACTGCAAACAGCCCAAAAGCTTTGTGTTTTTAAAGATATTAGACATGTTTCTTGTTTTAAAAAAAATCTTAATAATGTAGGAGAATAAGAGTAACATTTTCCAAAAAAGAGAAATCTTGTGATTATTTTACCTTATTGGAATGTTGGATAATACAGTCCACTTCATTAATCATCAAACATGCTATGGATTTTCCATTTTTATAGGATTTGTGTCTCAATTGAGGTAATACTGATAATTCTTGTACTCCATCTGAAGATGAAAAGTTTTAAAGTTTTAAAGCAAACTTTAAAAAAAAGTTTTAAAGCAAAAAGCAGCCCCTCCCCTCTCCTGGAGTAGGCAGGTCCTGCCCCTCTCCTAAAGTGGGAGGGGACAGCAGTTGCATGGGCAGCTTTCCTTGTTATGCCATAGGTTCCTCTGGACACACTGCCGCCTGGCCACACCTCCTTTCCCTTTCATCTTCCTCATTGACCAATAGACTTGGAGCATTAAGACCACACCCCTATCTGTGCTCTAGTGGGGTCCTGGTTATGCCTCCTCTGGCTCAGTTGCACAGCTGCCTGGTAGGTGAATGGAGGTGTTCGCTGATGTGGCCACAACCCTGCCTCCCTCCCCACCCTGTGATGTTAGAAGAAACTGACAGAGCAAATTGGCAGCAGCCAAGAAAAAGGTAAAATTCACTAGGTCATGGCCCCCCAATCCAGCCACAGATCCCCTCCAATGACAAAACCATTGCCAGAGTCCATAACTGTCCTGAGGAATACCTGACTGGGCCACCCAACCCTGGCACCTCTGGGCTCCCCTCACCAAAGACTTGTCAGTCAGCCCCCCCCTTCAGCAAGCAGCCCAGCCCCTGCCCTTACCAGTCAACCCAGGGTGATGTTGGGCGAGTGACTCCTGGGGCTCCCTGCTCCATATTCAGCCCTCACATCCTGCTACACCAAGACTGACCTCCCTGGATTTTTTGGGCTCACCTCTCCAAGGACCTGGGCCCCCCAGCCCCAGTCCCAGCTCCCATCCCCATCTCCAGTTATCCCTTGGTGACTTGGGGCTGGTGACTCATGGGGTTCCCTGCCTCAGACTCTACTCTCCCTTCCTGCTGACCCAAGCCTGACATCTCTAGGCCCTTTGGACTGGTGTCTCTAAGGACCTGGGTCCCAGCCTTACATCACTTTCCCACATCGTGGATCAGTGACTCAGTCATTGCACAGATGTGGTTCCCCCCCATCCCCAGGAGGAGTAGAATGTAGTGATGTCGCAGTCCCCCTAGGAACTGTCATTACTGCTGCAAGGCCAGTCTTTGATCTTACGACCCAGTCCCCTAAGCATTCTCACCCCATTTCTGGTTCCTCTGGTCGCAGCACAGATTTCCAGCTGGAAGGTGAATGAGGACTATGGGACCTAGGAGCAAGAGTTTTAAGGCTGCCTTACTCCCTCCACATAGGCCTTGACAGAGTGGAAAGCCTACACATCCCCCATGAACTCAAAACATTGACAGTATCTCTGGGTGGCAATGGGGGAACGGGTTTGGTTTGCTTGTCTCCCAGGTTTCAACTCTCCAGAGAGACTTTAATATTTTTTTCTGAGTTCTCCACCTCATATTCTAATTCTCCACAGTTCTGGGACCAGACTGCCCTTCAGTCAGTGGTCTCCGAAGTGAGATTTGCTCATCTGTGGAATAGATCTTGGGAAACTGAACTTGACAAGCTTGAATCTTCCTGACATCATCTCAAGTTGGGGTACTTTGAGTGCCACAGGATAAATGTGGGAGATCTTTCTGAAGCATCAGTTTCCCTCAATTCTCCTAAGAAAAAACATTAAAGTACTTAGGGATGACAGTCACATAGGTTTCTAAGAGTATATCACACTTCTCTCTGAAATGAGACTTGGGTTATCCTCTTTCTGAAAAATTTCCAGATTTAACAAAAAAGCTGGCTTCTGCCATGAGGGCACATTGATATAAAATTTGAGACGTACTGGTGCACTTCTTCACACTAACAGATGTGTGAGGATGTATGACTAAACCACAGAGTGCAGTTCCTGCCTAATTTATGTTTACTTTTCTGTCTCTGACTCCGGTTTTGGTCACTGGCAGCTGCTAATTTGTGGCAAAACCTCAGAGCTTGGAGTCAGAAGACTGAATATAAGTTCCACAATTGCCCCCCTACTTTTTTTTTGCCCATAATATCCATCCCTCTCAGACACTGATTGTGACAACACCTTGTACAGATGTTGATGGCGTTAAATCAGATGGTGTATAAGAGTATTTTGCAAAAACTGTAAAGGAGGATGTGGCTGCAGGGGCTGGTAGTTCTCATGAGTATTACTGTTCTTCTTTCCCACAGCTAAAAGAATATCAGCAGAGGAACAGCCTTGGTGATCCGGCAGGAGCAAAGACAAAAAATAAAAAAACTGAAAGTAGCACTAAGAAAACCACTTCTGAGTCTCAAAGCAGTTTCAGGGAAAGCTTCTCTCCAGGTTTTATCTGAAGATATTTCCTTTTTCACCATAGGCTTATAAGTGCTCCCGAATATTCCTTTGCAAATTACACAAAAACAGTACTAGCAAACTGCCTAATGAAAGAAAAAGCTTAACTTTGTGAGGGGAATTCAAACAACACAAAGCAGTTTCTCAAAAAGCTTCCATCTAGTTTTCATC
Source organism: Piliocolobus tephrosceles (assembly GCF_002776525.5). Lineage (NCBI taxonomy): Eukaryota > Metazoa > Chordata > Mammalia > Primates > Cercopithecidae > Piliocolobus > Piliocolobus tephrosceles. Next base: position 92,601,803 of record NC_045439.1, on the reverse strand, counting down.
CCAGGAAGTGTCATTTTTCACCATATTTTTCACAGTGTTCCCAAACGTTTCTCAGAAAGCTTCTTATCCATTTGTCTCTGAGGATATGTCCTTTCTCACCACAGGCTTCAAAGCACTCCCAAATATCCCTTGGTAACCTTGACACTAAAAGTGTTTCCACACTGCTCTCTGAAAAGAGAGGTATAACTCTGTGAGTGGAATGCACACATCACAAAGCAGTCTCACAGAAAGCTTCTCTTCCGTTTTTATCTGGAGTTATTTCCTTTTCACCAGAGGCCTGGAAGGGTTCCCAGATATCCCTTCTCAGATGACACAGAAAGTGTTATCAAACTGCTACATGAAAAGAAAAGGGTAACTCTACGAGAGAAATTCACACCACCCAAAGCAGTTTTTCAGAAAGCTTCCATCTAGTTTTCATCCAAGGACGCTTCCTTCTCCACAATATTTTTCATAGTGTTCCCAAAATTCCCCTCTCAGATTCCACACAAACAGCGATTTCAAACTGCTCAATCCCAAGGGTTGCTTAACTCTAGGTGATGAATACACACATCACAAAGCAGTTTCTCAGAAAGCTTCTTTCCAGTTTTGCTCTGAGAATATTTCCCTTCTCAACAGAGACTTCAAAGCTCTCTGAAATAGCCCTTAGTAACTTATACACCGAAAGTGTTTCCACAATGCAGTATGAGAAGAGAGGTATAACTCGGTTAGTGCAGTGCACACATCACAAAGGAGGCTCACAGAAAGCTTCTCTCCAGTTTTTATCTGGAAATGTTTCTTTTTTGACCATAGGCCTGAAAGCGCTCCCGAGTCTCACTGCGCAGTTTACATAAAAACACCGTCAGCGAGCGCCTCAGTGAAAAGATACTGTTAACTCTGCGAAATTGTTTCACACAACACAAAGCAGTTTCTCAAAAAGCTTCCTTCTAATTTTCATCAGAGGTTGCTTCCCAGTTCACAATGCTTTTCACAGCATTCCCAAAGGTCTCTTCTCAGATTCCACAAAAACAGTGATTTCAAACTGCTCAATCCCAAGGGCTGCTTAACTCTAGGTGATGAATACGCACATCACAAAGCAGTTTTTCAGAAAGCTTCTTTCCAGTTTTTCTCTGAGAATATTTCCCTTCTCAACATAGACATTAAAGCTCTCTGAAATATCCCTTAGTACCTTTTACACACTGCTGTATGAGAAGAGAGGTATAACTCTGTTAGTGGAGTGTACACATCACAAGGGAGGTTAACAGAAAGCTTCTCTCCAGTTTTCACCTGGAGATATTTACTTTGATATCATAGGTCTCAAAATGCTCCCAAATATACCTTTGCAGATTATGCAAAAACAATGCTGGGAAACTGCTCACTGAAAAGAAAGGGTTAGCTCTGCGAGAGGAATTCACACGGCACAAAGCAGTTTCTCAGAAAGCTTCCTTCTAGTTTTCATCCAAGGACGCTTCCTTTTCCACCATATTTCTCATAGCATTCCCAAATGACCCTTCTCGGATTCCAAGAAAAACAGCCATTTCAAACTGCTCAATCCAAAGCGTGGTTTAGCTCTATGAGATGAATACACACATCACAAAGCAGTTACTCAGAAATCTTTTTTCCAGTTTGTTTCCGAGGGTATTTCCTTTCTCACCATTGGCTTCAAAGTGCTTCGAAATATCCCTTGATAGCTTTTACAACAAAAGCGTGTACACAGTGCTGGATGAAAAGGGTGGCATAACTCTGTGCATGAAATGCACACATCACAAAGCAGTCTCAAAGAAAGCTTCTTTCCCGTTTTTATCTGGAGTTATTTCCTTTTTCACGACAGGCCTGAACGGACTCCCGGATATCCCTTCTCAGACGACACAGAAACAGTGTTATCAAACTGCTATATGAAAAGAAAGGGTTTACTCTGTGAGACAAATTCACATGACCAAAAGCAGTTTCTCAGAAAGCTGCCTTCTAGTTTTCATCTGAGGACGTTTCCTTCTCCACATTATTTTTCATAGCAGTCCCAAAGTTCCCCTATCAGATTCCACAAAAACAACCATTTCAAACTGCTCAATCCCAAGGGTGGCTTAACTCTAGGTGATGAATACACACATCACAAAGCAGTTTTTCAGAAAGCTTCTTTCCAGTTTTTATCTGAGGATATTTCCTTTTTCACCGTAGGCTTCAATGTACTCCGAAATATCCCTTGATAGCTTTTTCACCAAAAGTGTTTCCATCCTGCTCTCTGAGGAGGAATGTATGACTCTTAGAGTGGAATGCACACATCATAAAGCAGTTTCACAGAAAGCTACTCTCCAGTTTTTATCTGGAAATATTTATTTTGGACCATAGGCCTGAAAGCGCTCCCGAGTGTCGCTGCGCAGTTTACACAAAAACACCGTCAGAGAATGCGTCAGTGAAAAGAAACTATTAACTCTGCAAGATTGTTTCACAGGACACAAAGCAGTTTCTCAAATTCTGTCCAGTTTTCATTTGAAGATAGTTCTTTGCTCAACATAGGCCTCAGGGTGCCACCTAATGTACTTTCGTGGATTCCTCAAGGACAGAATTTCCAAACTGTGCAATGTAAGGAAAGCTTTATCTCCATGAGTCAAATGAACATATCACAAAGCAGTTTCTCAGAAAGTTTCTTTCCAGTTTTTATCTGAGGATAGGTCCTTTTTCACCATAGGCTTCAATAGACTCCGAAATATCCTTTGGTAGCTTTTTCACCGAAAGTGTTTCCATCCTGCTCTATGGGGATAAGTGTATAGCTCTTAGAGTGGAATGCAAACATCACAAAGCAGTTTCTCAGAAAGCCTCTTTCCAGTTTTTATCTGAGGATATTTTCTTTTTCACCATAGGTTTCAATGTGCTCCCAAATATCCCTTGGTAGCTTTTTCACCGAAAGTGTTTCCATCCTGCTCTATGAGGAGAAATGTGTAACTTTTAGAGTGGAATACACACATCACAAAGCAGTTGCACAGAAAGCTACTCTCCAATTTTTATCTGAAGATATTTCCCTTTTCACCATAGGCCTCAAAGTGCTCACGAATACTCCTTCGTGGATTACACAGAAAGAGTCCCAGTAAACTGCTGAGAGAAAAGTATGCATTCACTCTGTGAGGGAAATTCACACAACAGAAAGCAGCTTCTCAGAAAGCTTCCTTGTGGTTTTCATCCGAGGATATTTCCTTTCACACCTCATTTTTCATAGCATTCCCAAAGGTCCCTTCCGAGATTCCACTGAAACAGTGATTTCAAACTGCTCCTTCCAAAGAATGGTTTAACTGTATGAGATGAATAGATCCATCACAAAGCAGTTTCTCAGAAAGCTTCTTACCCATTTATCTCTGAGGAGATTTCCTTTCTCACCACAGGCTTCAAAGCGCTCCCAAATACCCCTTGGTAGCCTTTACACCAAAACTGTTTCCACACTGCTCTCTGAAAAGAGAGGTATAACTCTGTGAGTGGAATGCACACATGACAAAGGAGGTTCACAGAAAGCTTCTCTCCAGTTTTCATCTGGAGATATTTCCTTTGGTACCATAGGTCTCAAAGCGCTCCCTAATATACCTTCGCAGATTACGCAAAAACAGTGTTGGGAAACTGCTCAATGAAAAGAAAAGGTTAGCACTGCGAGAGGAACTCATACCGCACAAAGCAGTTTCTCAGAAAGCTTCCATCTACTTTTCATCTGAGGATGCTTCCTTTTCCACCATATTTCTCATAGCATTCCCAAATGACCCTTCTCGGATTCCACAAAAACAGCCATTTCAAACTGCTCAATCCAAAGCGTGGTTTAGCTCTATGAGATGAATACACACATCACAAAGCAGTTACTCAGAAAGCTTCTTTCCAGTTTTTATCCGAGGATATTTCCTTTCTCACCATTGGCTTCAAAGTGCTTCGAAATATCCCTTGTTAGCTTTTACACCAAAAGCGTGTACACAGTGCCTGATGAAAAGGGTGGTATAACTCTGTGTGTGGAATGCACACATCATGAAGGAGGTTCACAGAAAGCTTCTCTCCAGTTTTTATCTGGAGATATTTCCTTTTTCACCAGAGGCCTGGAAGGGATCCCGGATATCCCTTCTCAGGCGACACAGAAACAGTGTTATTAAACTGCTATATGAAAAGTAAAGGTTAACTCTGAGAGAAGAATTCACGTGAACAAAAGCAATTTCTCAGAAAGCTTCCTTCTAGTTTTCATCCGAGGATGCTTCCTTCTCCACAATATTTTTCATAGCGTTCCCAAAGTTCCCCTCTCAGATTCCACACAAACAGCGATTTCAAACTGTTCAATCCCAAGGATTGCTTAAATCTAGGTGATGAATACACACATCACAATGCAGTTTCTCAGAAAGCTTCTTTCCAGTTTTTCTCTGAGAATATTTCCCTTCTCAACAGAGACTTCAAAGCTCTCTGAAATATCCCTTGGTACCTTATACACCAAAAGAGTTTCCACAGTGCAGTATGAGAAGAGAGGTATAACTCCATTAGTGCAGTGCACACATCACAAAGGAGACTCACAGAAAGCTTCTCTCCAGTTTTTATCTGGAAATATTTCTTTTTTGACCATAGGCCTGAAAGTGCTCCCGAGTATTGCTGCGCAGTTTACACAAAAACACCATCAGCAAACACCCCAGTGAAAAGCATCTGTTAACACTGTGAGATTGTTTCACATGACACAAAGCAGTTTCTCAGAAAGATTCTGTCCACTTTTCATTTGAAGATAGTTCTTTGCTCAATATAGGCCTCAGGGCACCACCGAATGTACTTTCATGGATTCCTCAAAGACAGAGTTTCCAAACTGTGGAATGTAAGGAAAGCTTTATCTCAATGAGTCAAATGAACATATCACAAAGCAGTTTCTCAGAAAGTTTCTTTCCAGTTTTTATCTGAAGATATTTTCTTTTTCACCATAGGCTTCAATGCACTCCAAAACATCCCCTGGTAGCTTTTCCACTGACAGTGATTCCATCCTGCTCTATGAGAAATGTAAAACTCTTAGAGTGGAATGCACACATCACAAAGCAGTTTCACAGGAAGCTTCCTTCTAGTTTTCATCCGAGGACGCTTCCTTTTCCACCATATTTCTCATAGCATTCCCAAATGACCCTTCTTGAATTCCAAGAAAAACAGCCATTTCAAACTGCTCAATCCAAAGCGTGGTTTAGCTCTATGAGATGAATACACACATCACAAAGCAGTTACTCAGAAAGCTTCTTTCCAGTTTTTATCTGAGGATATTTCCTTTCTCACCATTGGCTTCAGAGCGCTTCGAAATATCCCTTGTTAGCTTTTACACCAAAAGCGTGTACACAGTGCCTGATGAAAAGGGTGGTATAACTCTGTGTGTGGAATGCACACATCATGAAGGAGGTTCACAGAAAGCTTCTCTCCAGTTTTTATCTGGAGATATTTCCTTTTTCACCAGAGGCCTGGAAGGGATCCCGGATATCCCTTCTCAGGCAACACAGAAACAGTGTTATTAAACTGCTATATGAAAAGGTTAACTCTGCCAGAAGAATTCACACGACCGAAAGCAGTTTCTCAGAAAGCTTCCTCTAGTTTTCTTCTGAGGATGCTTCCTTCTCCACAATATTTTTCATAGCATTCCCAAAGTAGCCCTCTCAGATTCCACACAAACAGCGATTTCAAACTGCTCAATCCCAAGGGTTGCTTTACTCTAGGTGATGAATACACACATCACAAAGCAGTTTCTCAGAAAGCTTCTTTCCAGTTTTTATCTGAGGATATTTCCTTTTCCACCATAGGCTTCACTGTGCTCCGAAACATCCCCGGTGGCTTTTCCACCAAAAGTGATTCCATCCTGATCTATGAGGAGAAATGTATAACTCTTAGAGTGGAATGCACACATCACAAAGCAGTTTCTCAGAAAGCTTCCTTCTAGTTTTCACCCAAGGATGCTTCTTTTTCCACCATATTCCTCATAGCGATCCAAATGACCCTTCTTCGATTCCACAAAAATAGCCATTTCAAACTGCTCAATCCAAAGCGTGGTTTAGCTCTGTGAGATGAATACACACATCACAAAGCAGTTACTCAGGAAACTTCTTTCCAGTTTTTATCTGAGGATATTTCCTTTCTCACCATTGGCTCCAAAGCGCTTCAAAATATCCCCTTGTTAGCTTTTACACCAAAAGTGTGTACACAGTGCTCGATGGAAAGTGTTGTATAACTCTGTGCGTACAATGCACACATCACAAAGCAGTCTCACAGAAAGCTTCTCTTCCGTTTTTGTCTGGAGTTATTTCCTTTTTCACCAGAGGCCTGAAAGAGTTCCTGGATATCCCTTCTCAGACAACACAGAAACAGTGTTATCAAACTGCTATATGAAAAGAAAAGGTTAACTCTGCAAGAAAAATTCATGCGACCAAAAGCAGTTTCTCAGAAAGCTTCCTTCTAGTTTTCCTCCGAGGACGCTTCCTTCTCCACAATATTTTTCATAGTGTTCCCAAAATTCCCCTCTCAGATTCCACAAAAACAGCCACTTCAAACTGCTCAATCCTAAAAGTTGCTTAACTCTAGGTGACCAATACACACATCACAAAGCAGTTTCTCAGAAAGCTTCTTTCCAGTTTTGCTCTGAGAATATTTCCCTTCTCAACAGAGACTTCAAAGCTCTCTGAAATAGCCCTTAGTAACTTATACACCGAAAGTGTTTCCACAGTGCAGTATGAGAAGAGAGGTATAACTCTGTTAGTGCAGTGCACACATCACAAAGGAGGCTCACAGAAAGCTTCTCTCCAGTTTTTATCTGGAAATGTTTCTTTTTTGACCATAGGCCTGAAAGCGCTCCCGAGTATCGCTGCGCAGTTTACACAAAAACACTGTCATCAAACACCTCAGTGAAAAGCATCCGTTAACACTGCTAGATTGTTTCACATGACACAAAGCAGTTTCTCAGAAAGATTCTGTCCAGTTTTCATTAGAAGATAGGTCTTTGCTCAATATAGGCCTCAGGGCACCACGGAATGTGCTTTCATGGATTCCTCAAAGACAGAGTTTCCAAACTGTGGAATGTAAGGAAAGCTTTTTCTCGATGAGTCAAATGAACATATCACAAAGCAGTTTCTCAGAAAGCTTCTTTCCAGTTTTTATCTGAGGATAGGTCCTTTTTCACCATAGGCATCAATGGGCTTGGAAATATCCCTTGGTAGCTTTTCCACCAAAAGTGTTTCCATCCTGCTCTATGAGGAGAAATGTGTAACTCTTAGAGTGGAATGCACACATCACAAAGAAGTTTCTCAGAAAGCTTCTTTCCAGTTTCTATCTCAGGATATTTCCTTTTTCACCATTGGCTTCAATGTGCTCCAAAATATCCCTTGGTAGATTTTTCACCAAAAGTGTTTCCATCCTGCTCTATGAGAAGAAATGTATAATTTTAGAGTGGAATGCACACATCACAAAGTAGTTTCATAGAAAGCTTCCTGCTAGTTTTCATCAGAGGATGCTTTCTTTTCAACCATGTTTCTCATAGCATTCCCAAATGACCCTTCTCGGATTCCACAAAAACAGCCATTTCAAACACTGAAACTCTGTGGAATGAATTCACACATCACAGAGGAGTTTCGCAGAAAGCTTCTTTCACGTTTTTAATTGAGGATATTTCCTTTGTCCCTTAGTCTTCATAGTGATCCCAAATATCCCTTCCCCGGTTCAAAAAAAAGAGTGGTAACAGAATGCTCCATGAAAGAAAAGTGTATCTCTGGGAGATGAATTCACACATCTGCTAGCAGTTTCTCAGAAACATTCTTTCTAGTTTTCATCTGAGGATATTTCCTTTTTCACCACAAGCCTCAATGTGCTCCCAAATATCACTTTGCAGATTCCATGAAAACTAGAAACTGCTTCATGGAGAGAAACGTGTCAGTCTGTCAGATGAATTCACACATCACAAAGCAGTTTCTCAGAAAGCTTCTTTCTCGTTTTTTTCTGAGGATATTTCCTTTGTCACCGTAAGCTTCATGGTACTAAGAAATACCCCATTGCAGATTCCAAGAAAACAGTGTTAGCAAACAGATCAATGAAAAGAACAGTGTAACTCTTTGAGCTACAGTCACACATCACAATCTAGTTTCTCAGAACGCTTCTTTTCAGTTTTCATCTGAGGATATATCCTTTTTCACCATCGCCCTCAATACACTCCCAAATATCACTTTTCAGATTCCACAAAAACAGTGTAATCAATCTGCTTCATGAAGAGAAAGGTGTAACTCTGTGAGATTAATTCACACATCACAAAGAAGTTTCTCAGAAAGCTTCTTTCTCATTTTTATCTGAGGATATTTCAGTTCTCAAAGCACTCCCGTGTATCTCACTGCAGATTCTGTGAAAACAGTGTTACCAAACATCTCAATGAAAGCAATAGTGTAACTCTGTGAGGTGAATTCACACACCACAAAGCAGTTTCTGAGAAGGCTTCTTCCCAGGTTTTATCAGTGGATATTTCAATATTCACCATGGGATTCAATGATATCCAAAACATCACTTCTGAGATCCCTCAAAAATGGAGCTAGCAAACTCCTCCATGAGAGACTGGTGTAACAATGTGAGATGAATCGAAACATCATAAAGCAGTTTCTCAAAAAGCTTCTTTCTGGTTTTTACCTGAGGATAGAAACACATCAAAAAGCAGTTTGTCAGAAAGCTTCTTTCTCGTTTTTATCAGAGGATATTTCCTTTTATATCACAGGCCTCAATGCACTCCCAAATGTCATGTTGCAGAAATATCCCATTGCAGATTTCAAGAAAACAGTGTTGGCAAACTGATC